>NC_080853.1:29615535-29918566 GCF_030435755.1 Ochotona princeps | reverse complement strand
ATTAAAATGGACTTTGTCAACCAATAGATCTTGCAAAAATTTTTTAGACTTCGGAGCAGTCAGAGCAATAAATCTCAGAATTACAAAACTTCTCAAGTAACACCCCTGGGACATTCTTCCCCACATCAGGGTCTTTGAAATGATATCACATCACGATCCTCCGTTCCTGGGTGCTGATGCAATTTGACAGTAGGTAGCCACCCTCACCTTCCAGCCCCACAGTGGTATACAGGAAAAAAAGAAAAAAAATTGGAAACTTTGTCCCACATTCCTTCTTCTATAGCTTGCTCCACATAGGCACACATCCTTCTCAACTATGTAAAACACATTTAGGGCCCGGCACGATGGCGTAGTGGTAAAGGTCCTCACCTTGCATGCCCCGGGATCCCATATGGGCGCTGGTTCTAACCCTGGCAGCTCCACTTCCCATCCAGCTCTCTGCCTGTGGCCTGGGAAAGCAGTCGAGGACGGCCCAGAGCTTTGAGACCCTGCACCCACGTGGGAGACCTGGAAGAGGCTCCTGGCTTCGGATTGGGTCAGCTGTGGCCGTTGCGGCCGCTTGGGGAGTGAAACATTGGACGGAAGATCTTCCTCTCTGTCTCTCCTCTCTGTATATCTGCCTTTCCAAGAAAAATAAATGTTTTAAAAAAAACATGTAAGATAGAGCAACACGGTAACACATAAGAAAGTAAACATTTAGATCAATGGAAGGAAAAAAAGAGAACTGAGAAATACACCAATTATTTATGGTCTTTGATCCTGCACTTTGACGTTTATAATTTTTGATGATGTGCCAGGAATACACAACCAAGAAATGACATTGGAAAAACTCAGTATCTCCATGCAAAAGAATGAATGGGCAGAGCAAGTACATATTGGACTAACCTCTTATAAAACTAAAAATCTAAAAAATCATGTAGGATGAAAGTTTTATTACGCAGGTTTTTTGAAGTTTCATAGATATAAGTAACAAAAGCAAAAAGATGCGGTTTTCTCAAATAAAAAAGATTCTATGAGGAAAAATGATAAAAGAGTGAAAACACAATTTACAAGATGGGAGAAAATATTTCCAAGTTCGATTTCTGATAAGGGGTTAGCACCCCAGGTTTGTATGGAATTCTTGTAGTCTTACGAGAACACAAAACACAATGTAGCTTTTAAAATGGATAAAATCATTGAATAAACATTTCTCATAAAGAAGACAGATGGTCACAAGTATATGAAAATATTCCCAACATCATTAATTTTCAGGGAAATGCAAATCAAAGCTACAATGAGAGGTATCTTCTCACATACCTCAAGTTAGCCATTACCAAAACACCCAAAGTAGCAAGTGTCGGGGAGAAATTGCAGGTTTGAACACTGTTGTTTGTGAAAAACTGCAGTTTTTATTAAAAGCACGCGAATATTTGCTTTGTACCAATGTATTAAAAAGTATGTAATAAAACGGCTGACTACACCATCAGCAAGGTAGATTTGGGGCATATGAAGTTGTTTATGCATTTAAAAACCATTGGGCTCATTTTATCTCATTTATAGAATAAAGGAGAAAATTATGTAATCACCTCATGGATGCAGAAGAGCATGATTAGTCTTTAGTTTTTATCATTTGTTATAAAAATCCTCAGAATAGAAAAAAATGAAAGTAGGGTTCTTATTTTTAACCTGAGTGAGTAGCAAAGAGTCCTGGGTTCAGGACAGAGAGGAAAGCGTCTGCAAGTACTCATATTTCAGCTTATGAATGAAATTCTCTCCCCTGCACTAAGGCAAAAATAAATAAATGATAAAGCAATAAATACTGCTAAAGTTAGGCAAAAAGAAATCTGTTGCCATTATTTGGAGATAATAAGATTCATATATTTTGTAGAGAAAATCTAAAGGAATCTTTACAGTTAACCCAAGATTGCTCATTAGATAGTAAAGATCATCATTAAAATCCTTGTTTTAATGAATACATTATTAGCAAGTATTCAGAAAATTAAATTGAAATATATGATATCAGCTTACACAGCATGAAATGCTTAGATTTGATCTAAAAAATACACAGGGTTTCTAAGTATAAACTTAAAAGATACTGCTACGAAATAATATACATAATGATATGTAAAATACATAATGATACCATTGTAAGCAGAATTAATATTGCAAAGGAGTCAGTACTTATCAACTCAATTAATGAATGAACCTCTCCAATAACATTTCAATCAAAATCCTAGTAGGTTGCTTGATAGAAATTGATAAGCTGATTAAGGATTTAAATGGAAATATAAGGAGTCAAGAGAAATTAAAACTATCTTGAAAATTTTAAGTTGCATTACTTATATTTCCCAATCTACTTCTACCATCACAAAACACCTACAATAATTAAAAATGAGTAGTATATTGCCAGGATCTGCTACTAGAATAATAGAACCCAGCAGGGCATCTAGGGAGACCTGTGCATTAATTTACTTCACTTATGACAAATGTGGCAGTACCAACTGGAACAAAGATGTTTCCCTCCTTATTAAATGGTTTTGAGTCAATTGTATGGGAATGGGAAAATATGAATATAGATCTTAACTCACCATTCGCAAAACCAATTCCAGGTGATTGTTGATCAAAATAAGAATCATAGATTAACAAAACTCATAGATGATGGTGAAATAGAATATTTTTATAACCTGGGTGTTGAATGTATGACTCTGACTCTCTAAGGGTGCTAATGCATAACTAAGAGCTCCTACAATCCATTTGGTAAGTATTACCCATAATTAATAAGAGAATTATTCAGGCATATAAATAACATGTTAGTCAAAATAGCTACAGTTAAAAAGATGAATAATACCAATGGTTGGGGAAAGTTGGGGGAACCAAGAAGTTCTATCCATTGCTATTGAGACTGATATTAGTACAATCACTTGGAAATTGGCTTGGTAATTAAAACTTGATCTAATTATGCTCTATGACCCTAGGTAAAAATAGAACACGTTAGAAGTTTGCACCAAATAAAATTGTTCGTAAGAATTATTGTAGAGAGCTCTGAGGAAAAAAATGAGAAGGATAAGATACTGAGTGGTCAGCCATGCAATTTAGTGTTTGGAAGGGAAAATGAGTGGATCACTTCTGTGATAAATCTCATTAACATGAAGTTGAATAGCAGCAGCAAGTCACAAATGGATATATATTATCTTGTGTGCATTTAAAACTAAGCTGACTTATGACCTATGTGGCATTATGTCTGATTAATGATACTTTATGGAAAGGGTACCTAACAATTGAGAATGAGGCAGTAGAGGTGGGATTTCTGAGGAAGAGATAGTATTTTATTTCATGGCTAATTCCTGTTTTTGAGGTAATTCAGCAAGTGACAATTTGTCTCCTTTTTTTGGTATGCAAGTGATACCTTGTAAAGTTTTTCAGTAAGCACTGCTGCATTGCACTTTGGTACAGAGAATTGACGCAACAGTTCTCATACCAGTAACTTCGTATCTTAAAACGTATCTAGCATTGTGATGGAAAAATAGTAGCCTATTGTTCTAGAAAGAAAAGATACATTCATTCGTGTAAATCCTTCTTAAATATACATATTTTTAGCATACTATATCTAAAAGAATCTGGGAAAAAGTCAGAGGACTTCAGAAACAATGGAACTAAACCAGAAGAACAGTTAGAACATATAAGAATACAGCTGTGCTTACAGCCTGGAAACATTTCATATTATCAGTGAGTGGTATGAGAAGGAAAGTGGATGCTTTTAAGAATGTGATGAAATACAAGTGCATTCTCTGTGACAATAAGGAAAAATATAAGTGTGATAAAATTCTTTGAGAGATTTGCAAAGTTGTATAAGGAAACCATGCTTCATATTTGAAGGAAAGTGAAATATACCATTATCTTGAACAAGTAATATGTAAGAAAATGCACTTGACAATGATTGTGAAATATTTTCTTTTAAGTAACTTAGGCTAAGGGAGGTAGTAATACCTTTTTGGGAATTCAAATATATCGCTGACTTCTGCCTAAACATTACATCTTAAAAAAGGATTTATTTTTATTGTAAAAGCAGATTTACAGAGAGAAAAATCTTCCATCTGCTGGTTCATTCCCCAAGTGGTTGTAATGGCCAGAGTTGAGCTGATCCAAAGTCAGGAGCCAGGAGCCAGGAGCTTCTTCTAGGTGCAGGTCCCAAGGCTTTGCGCCATCCTCCAGTGCTCTCCCAGGCCACAAGCAAGGAATTGGGTGAGAGGTGCAGCAGCCAAGACACGAACCAGTGTCCACATGGGATCCTGGCACCTGCAAGGCAAGTGCTTAACCACTAGGCTATTGTGCCAAGTCCTAATCATTACGTTTTAATACTGTTTATTAGTTCCTCATCAAACTATTCATGCGAAGTCACATTACATGTAGAAGTCACATTATGAATGCTGTATAGCTATAGAAATGGATGCAATGCTTGTTAGAGTCTGACAAATGGTGGAGTTGGAGGCTGTGGAAGTCAAGTGCAAAGATGTAGGGACACGAAATATGTCACATGATAAACAGTGGAGAGCTGAAGCTTAAAGCTGATGCACATGTTAGGAACTGTTTACAAATAGAGATGGACGTTGATGTATTGGTAAACAGACACTGTTTGAGATGCTCTGGTCCCATATCGGAGTGCCTGGATTTGAGATCTGAGTCCTGGCTCCTGATTCATTATACATTCTGCAGTGGTGCAGGTGATGAATCAAGTCCTTGGGTCACTTACCTCCCACGTGTGAGAGTTGGGATGAGTTCCCACTGCCATCTCTATCCTCGAGCAACCCCATTTATCATGGACATTTGAGGAGTAGATGAGTGGGTAGAAATTTTGTCTATTTGCCTCTCTTTCTGCGCTGTTTCTTGATAAAAAATAAGTTGCAATAAACCTATAAAAAGGGGAAGAGATAGAAACAAAGAGACATAGTGAAGAAAAATAGGCCAAATATTACCTAAGTCATCACAAAGCCTCACCAGATATGGCTTAGTGTTAACAAAGTTAAATATGAAGGCACATTGTACTTAGCATTTTCTCTAAAAGGCCTAAAGTAGAATCTGTCAAAAATTGGTGTTTATGAGGAGGAACTAAGGAGAGCTGAGAGAATGTGGAACCGTAAGGGAACATCTTTCATCTTATTTTGTCTCTTTTCTCCCTTTTCCCTGATATTTTGTTTCTATGTGCTTGTATTGCTAATATTAAAATACTACAATAGTAACTGAAGTTTCTAATGAAAAGAACTGATGGTGGGGTTAATCAGAAGCAGGATTAAAAGCTTAAATATTAGCTTCTATGTAGAACAAATGGCCAGCAATACCATGCTGGATGCTTTTATTTTGGTACAACAGTAAAGAAACCTTTTTGTCCTATGGAGTATGTTGCAAAATTAATTATGTATTTCAACTTTTCCTCTGTAAAAATGAATTCCCCTTTCCTCCCCCCATTCCCTGGCTGGTACTGCGACTTGCTTTGGTTCAGGAGATAGTAGAAATGTAGGATCAGAGGCTTGGGAGTTTTCTGTACATTGAGGCTTACACTCTTGCTGCTTGTGGAACCTGAGATTTGCATGTGAAGAAAGCTGAGGAGGGAAATGAATGCGAGAAGCCCATGACCCCCAGTAACTGGCCAGGCTCCAGTATGTGAGACCATGCTGTCAGAAAATTGCTCAGCTTACTGCTGTGTGATCCCAGCTGAGACTAGAGAAGCTCGCCAGTCATCCCACCAAATGGTGACCTAGAGCAGTAGTGATTGTTTTAGGTGTTGCAGTAGTTGTTTTATACAAAAAATCTGATACACTTTCTATATCAGAAGGGTATTTAGACTATTATTTTCTCATGGAAACATGGTAAATAGTTACAAAATCACACTAGATCCTTGAGATATGACTAGAAAAGAAACTGCAATATATATACCTTTTGATGAATAGCATGTATTTGATACATAAATCATTAAATATATAGTGCTTTAGAACACACATTTATATGACTTGTCATTATTCCATATTTTATGTAAAAATGTTCTGGCTAAAAATACTTGTACCTCTATAAGTTCACATAAATCTGCCCAGTTTATTCTTTCCTTCGCTTTGTAATTCAAACCTGTCTTGAGATACCTCCAGAATGGGAATTAAATATTTTCTTCTGTCAACTGTAAAATTCCCAAGGGAGCATTGGACAGGAAGGCAATTTTTTAAGAATTTGTTGAGCAACATTTAAGTAAGCCAATGGATATTTCCAAGAATTTTCATGTTTTCTGAAATAGAATTAATCTAGGGATTAAACTAAAAGCTCCTTCAAAATTTAGGAGTGAGGCATTATCTACATTTTAAAGGATTATCAAATTTGAAGATTTTACAGGATAATTTTGACAATGTAGATTGCTTACAGACATTTAGATAGTTAGACTTCTGACATCAGGTTCAAGTGGCCAAAATTACATCACATTGGCAGCACAATGAGGTGGAAAACAAATGGTCTTTTCAATAAATTGTAGCTAAATAATTGATCATCTCCATTGTAAAATAATGATTTTTAACATCTTTTTCACACAGAATTACAGAAACTTTTTAATCCAAAATGGATTGTAGAGCTAACTGTAAGAGCTCAAACTGTTACAAACTCTTCCATTTTATCTAATGTAGATTGGGAAAGTCTAAGAATAAATCTTCATGGTCTTCGATTGAACAAAGTCTTGCTAGATGTAACAGCAAAGGAATGCTTGGTATAAGAAGAGGAAGGTACATTAGACTATCAAAATTAAACACTTTTATACTTCAAGGTACGTGGTGGTGAAAGGGAGAAAACCACCTACAGAATGAGAAATATTTGCAAAAAAATGCCTCATAAGATTGTATAACCAGAAAGATGAAAACAATTGTTATAGCACAACAATAAATAATCCAGTTAAGCAGTAAGCCAGGAATCTCAAGAGAAATTTCTCCAGTTGAGATGAAAATGGTCAATTTTCATAGGGAAGGATGGCCCATAGCTTAGAGAAATGCAATTCAAAACCATCATGAGATAATCTGTCATTTCCTAAAGATGGTTATAATACCAAAACACAGGTAATGCAATACCAGTATGAATGTGGACATTGGGATATTGGAGTCCTTTTACATGGCTGCTCCAAATGGAAAATGGAAAATAATCTGGCCTCCAATGGTGAAATGAACAGTTACTGAATGACCTGACAAATTCCACTCCTAAGTGCTTGTACTGTGAATGTACTGAAATCAACAGAATTGTGTATATTCAGTGGGTTCATTATATAGGAGGTAAATTGTTTCAAAAAAAAAAGTTGCATTTAAAAAAATCAAATCAGATAACTTACTTGCTTGATCTCATATAGGTAAATTACTGAAATTAAAGTTCTTTGCTAAAAAAATGGATTCAAGGGATTTAAATAAACAAGAAGCAGTCACAGAAACCTTCACTTTGAGTCTATTTTTTTTTTTTTGAAGTTGGATGTATTACATTCAAATCTGCTAACTCAGGACAAAATTTCTGAATAGTAAGAGAGGAAAGTAGTTTGGTATTCATTTCTTGGTAAAGAAAAAATTGTTATGCGAAATCTGGCTCATTATGCATTGCATAGCTGGTTGTCCACACTATTATTTAGGGGAAGTATCAAGTTATGAGGCTTTTTAAAATACAAATATGAGTAAAAACAAAACAATTTTTTTTCGTTGAAGTTCTTTTTCTCTCCAGCATATTGAAGGCATATGTTAATATTTCATCTTTTTTTATTTAACTTGCCAACGAAGCAGGCAAGGTGTGTTATTTTAATCATCTCTGTTGTTTTAATATTCTAGTGACATATATTTTTGTTCTAAGTTCCACAGAGTCATTTCCAAGCAGACATTATGAGAAGAAATGAAGGAAACTTTCATCTCTTTTTGCCTGAGAGAGTCATCAGAGGAATTGATAAATACTTAACAAAAGTGGTTTATGGGAAGAAGGGAGTGGATTGTAAGCCTATAGGAATGAAGTCAAATTGCTCGTTATTTTTAGAATAGAATATGATTCATATAAAAATATAATCAGCAGCCTGATTGGGTCCAAATTTCTATCTTGTATTTAGCATAACTCCTCATTTATATGTATGTATTTTTCCCTTCCTACATTGTCAATTTTTCAAAGCCAAATAAGTGATAACTAGTTTTCCTTGACCAAGTTAACAAAAAGCAAAGAATGCTTACTAATAGTAAGAACAACCACTTGAATGCTATAGTTGATGATAAAGCCTTAATTGGTCATCCAAGCATGGTCATAGGAAGTGTTACCCCATCAAGAATGAAATTGTAACCTCTTCGCTGTCAAATTATTGATGAGGACATTTTAAAGATTGATTTATTTTTTAAAAAGATTTTTTATTGCAAAGTCAGATATATATAGAGAAGGAAAGACAGAGAGGAAGAGAGACAGAGGAAGATCTTCCGTCTGATGATTCACTTTCCAAGTGACCACTGTGGCCAGAGCTGCTCCCATCCTAAGCCAGGAGCCAGGAACTTCCTCCAGGTCTCTCACACGGGTGCAGGGTTCTAAGACTTTGGTCCGTCCTGCTTTTGGCTTTCCCAGGCCACAAGCAGGGGGCTGAATGGGAAGTGGGGCTGCTGGGATTAGAACTGGTGTCCATATGGGATCCCAGTACGTGCAAGGTGAGGACTTTAGCTGCTAGTTCACCGTGCTGGGCCTAGATTTATTTATTTTTATTATAAAGGTAGATATACAGAAAGAAGGAGAGATAGAAAAATCTGCTACCAACTGGTTCACTCCCCGAGTGGCCACAACAGCCAGAGCTAAGCCAATCCAAAGCCAGGAGTCAAGAGCTTCTTGTGAGTTTTCCACATGCATGAAAGGTCCCAAGGCTTTGGGCCATCATCTGTTGATCTCCTAGGCCACAAGCTGGGAGCTGGTGGGAACCTGCTGCATGCAAGGCAAGGATTTTAGCCAGTAGAATATATATAGAGAATTATTTGCTTAACAAATATATACTAGGCCTACATTATTCATGGACCTGTGCTAATGACTGGTCTATATAACAACTGGCATCTGTGGCTGATGCTGTCCTTTCCAGCTTGCTCAGAATCCTGGAAACTGGTGAATGACCAGGTAAATGTAAGTTTCCTAGGGATGAATGTCTCCAGAACCTTCTAAGCACATCTAGTCACATGTGCAGGAGTGTGGAGACCCAGAGCCTCAGTCACAATCTGCTTAGCCTTCCTGCTCTTGCTTTTTTTTTCTCCTGGATTCTGTTCTACTTTTATTCTCCACCTGTGGCTGAGATGTACTTTGTTTTTTCCCATCCTCCTCCTCCTTTTTGTAAGAAAGGAGCTTCCTTCCTTGAACCAGAATCTGTCCCTGCATTGTCATCCTTTAACTCTACGGCCAGCATCCAGAGCTGTAAAGATCAGATCTGTTCTCTTTGTCCTGAGTAAATTTCACTTCTTCGAAGACAGTTACTGGCGCATTTTTCAGAAAATAATCATCTTCGAAACTAAATAAACTTCTTTTTAACAGTCACTGAAAACATGTGCAGCAGACAGGCATGGCCCATACCATGTGTGCATTCTTGCATTTCCTTCTCTTTCTGATTTGACAATGAGGTGAGGGAACCATCACTTCCCAACTCGGTTTCAGTTCACTGCATGGTTTGGGTACTGTTCACCCAATCACCAGATTCATTTTGTTCAGCTTGGGTTAGGCAGTTAATGCCTTTCTCCTAGCTATATGGAAGGAATCGCAATCGAAGCCAAGCCAGTGAAGATAAATTCCAGGGTACTTGTTGCAATTAATAGGAAAAAAGAGGCTTATGAGAGTCCTTCAAGAAGTTTGCCGAAAAATGCTAATAAAAATTAAGTATATTTTGTCACAAAAAAGTTTTAAAATCTGTGCATAGTTTTATCTTAACATGCATTTTCCATGAACTCTATGAAGACTCCTCAGGTGTCCAGATTTAAATTATTTCTCCAGAAAAAATATTTTATGTGTCCTCATGCATGCTACTGTTTCAAGCTTAACTACAGTTGTACTGTTATGTTGTCAAGAAAAGATGGTGATTTATAACCCTGGATCTGCAGTGAATTACAACTTGCAGAGAAACTGCTGACAATACACACATACAGAAGAGGGAGAGGGCAGGCCTGAGAGAGAGAGAGCGAGATTGAGGTTGCAATATCACTCTGCATACACATGCACCAAGAAAGAGCTGCGTTTGGGAGAAGACAGTTTTATCTGTGTCTCATGAACTGCTTCCAAAATAGCCATTCCTTAAACTCAGTGTTTCCAGATTCTTTGTGATTTTGGTCAGCATTAACAACAGTCTTGTCCACGGTTTTGTGAATGATGTCTTCAACTAATGCACACAGTTTAATAGGAAGTGTAACGTGCAGGTAGGGAACAGGCATTTTCATGGGCAATCAGATTGGATCAATTTAGAGGTAGCCTTGTAGAGCTGGATTGTCATGCCAAAGGGTTTAGAGTTCACCTACAAAGGATGCACTTAGAGCTTTCTGAGAGAATGGCATGATCCAATCTGTATTCTGAGTGTAAAGTAAAACCCTCCAGAGATTGGAGAAGAACTATCTAGGACACGGTGCTTGAGGTAAGGAAAGCAGTTATTTGGGTAATGAGGCAGAGATGTAGGAGAAGATGAATGTGGTCTGTGGCATTTCAAAGGAAGAAATCATTAGAACGCTGGTCAAAGTTGCAGAAGTTCACAACCCACTGGCCTTGAGAATAATCCAATACAATGTGTAGTTCTGATCCAGAGTCTTTTTCATAATCTTCTTGCCTTCTCAGTTGTATGATTTCACTCATTGGTACTCTGCAAAGCATCAGCTTGTTTTTTACCCAAAGAAACTACAGAGCATATTTTAATAAATACTTATTTATCATTCTTGGAGGCCGATTTTATAGCGGGAGAAGGAGAAACAGAGATTTTCAGTCCACTGGTTCACTCCCTCAAAAGGCATAATAAAGGAAACAGTAAGTATCCCTAAACAATCAATTCCTTCTTATAAGTCAGACATGATAAAATATCATTAGATGATTGTTAATGAGGTAGTTGTAACATTAAGTAAAATTTGCTCAAATTCAAAATTCAAGTCAATATTTTCAGCAAGAAAAAAAAAACAAAATTCAAATCTATTTTCTTAAGTTAGAAAGCTATCCCGATGTATTGTATTGAAGTTTTTTCTTATTTCTTTGTTCATTGGAAAGTAATCCAGGATGGCCATACATAGGTTCTGTGGTCCATGCTGGTTAAGGGAAGGTTTAAACCTAAACAGATAACAAGGAGGGTACAGATTATTGCAAAAAAAGAAAAAAACCCTAAATTGTGAAAAAATGGAAAAAAAATTGAAGAAATGAATTCCAGGAGTGGAAGTGTTCCTTTAGAATATCCTTAGCTGGAGTGAGCATTATGGCACAGTAGCATAAGCCACCATTTAATTTTTGCACTTGCCATGTCAGAGTGCCTGGCTTGAGTCTTGGCTGTTCTAGTTCTGAGCTAGCTCACTGCTGCTGGGTCTGTTGTGGTGACAGATGATTGCTCAAGTGCTTGAGTCCCTGCATCCCTTGTGGGAGACCCAGATGAAATTCTTGGCCCCTGTCTCACTCCTGGCCAGCAACAACAGTTGTGGGAATTTGGGAAGTAGATCAGGATAGTAGATTTCCCTCTCCCTTTCTGTGTCTCCCTCTCTCTCTTCTGTTACCCTATCTTTCAAAGCAATCAATCAATTTTATGAAAAAATGTTGAAAAGATCATCCTCTCCTGACATACAATCTGAAATTATTTACAGACATCTTAATCCACATATTGTACCACCATACTGAAGAAGTTATTAAAAAATGTCTTCCTGTAAAACAGGGAATTGGACAAAGAGGTAGACACAAACAAAATTTCCTGGTGGAGAAAGAGGCTTTTTTTATTTCAGGGAAAATGAAAAGTTGTCAAAGAATGGATAGGCCATCTGAATACATTAATTGAGTGAGCAGTGAATAACAATTACTTGGGCAAAATGAAATGGTGTAACTGATGAATTGTAAACGTTATGTAACTACAAAGGAGTAGGCAAGAAGTGGTTTAAAGAGTTTAATTAGTTATCTGTTCCCACATAATAAATTGCCCCCAAGCAGGCTCATTCTGAAGCATAACTAGCTTCCCTTGGCTCAGGGTCTGTTTGGAATTCATGGCCCAGACGTTGACTGGTGATGGTGCAAACTCTCCCAAGTTCCCTCATGTGGCTGCTACACGACACCTCCTTGCCTCAGTAGTGGCTGTTGGATCATGTAACATTTTCCCACAAGATGGCAGCCACCTTCTACCAGGACAGTCTGAGTGGATTGTGGAATGAATGAGTAGACTGGAGGTGATGGTACTATTTTATAATTTTATCTCCAAAGTCATATCTTTCTCAAAAATGATTCCTCTTGGGGTGGTGTTGTTGGTACTGAGTTAAGCCACCACCTGAGATGCCAATGCTGGTTCCAGTCTTGATTGCTGCACTTAGGCCTTTATCAGGGAGATGGATCCTAAGGAAAACAGTCCAAGGTAGCCCAGGTGCTAGGAACCCCTGCTCCCCCGACACAGGAGGTCCCATGGAGACTCTTGGCTTTGGCTCAGCCTAACTCTGGCTGTTGTGGCCATTTGGGGAGTGTCCCAGTGGATGGATGAATTCTCTGTGTAACATTGCCCTTTGAATAAGTAATGTGTCTTTTTAAACGTGGTTCCCTCTACTTATTGCATCTGTTAAGGCAAATTGTGAATTCCAATTTTCACTTAAAAGAAGGAAAAAGCGCAGCAACAAGCATTAGACAACCTCTGAGTATAATTTTAACTTTTAGTTTGTTTATTTGAAGCATGGGGATGGAGAGGAAGCAAGAGAGAGAGAATCTTCTATAGTGGCGTGATCCCTGACAAGGCTCGGTCAAATTTATCATTTCCATCGAAGAAAGAATTGAGATGATTTAGCTGGAGATGAGAGCAGGAAAGAAGGACTTACTTACGACCAAAATACACACTCAAGAAATAAGTGAGAGCAAAGTCGATGGAGAACAAGCTGAAGCTGAAAAAGCCAGCTTTTCAATACGTTTGGGAGATCCGGGGTGGTGCCTGGGGGTGCATTTATTTTAATATTCAGTGAGGGCAGGTTGTGAATACAGCCCAGTTCTGTGCCCTTTTCTGAAAGTCTTGGAAGTGTCATGCTGTCTGCATGATTGTAAGCCATGATAATGTAATTATGATGACATGTAGTGATCCATAGGTCTTCCTGAGGATAAAGCCTGTGACCATATACTAGCTAGATCTGCCTGGCTGTGCTACACAGAGGGGGATGGTTTGAGCAGTGCATGGTAGGAGATTCTGGACAGTGCATGGAAAGGATATTTGAATGATACCAACTAGGCTGTCATACTTGTGGCCACTCTGGCTGTCTGGAGCTCCAAAAGGGGTTGCCCAGGGCTATCAGGTCTCAGTCTGAGCATGGTAGCAGGGTGGTACCCTCAAGACTCAGCTCCTCTTGATGTCTCCTTGCCCAACTGTCCACTCAGAGGTGTTCATTCCTGAATCTTTTTTTTAAATTTTTTTAAATTTTTTTTAAAGATTTATTCATTTTATTACAGCCAGATATACACAGAGGAGGAGAGACAGAGAGGAAGATCTTCCGTCCGATGATTCACTCCCCAAGAGAGCCGCAACGGACCGATGCGCGCCAATCCGAAGCCGGGAACCTGGAACCTCTTCCGGGTCTCCCACACGGGTGCAGTGTCCCAATGCATTGGGCCGTCCTCAACTGCTTTCTCAGGCCACAAGCAGGGAGCTGGATGGGAAGTGGAGCTGCTGGGATTAGAACCGGCGCCCATATGGGATCCCGGGGCTTTCAAGGCGAGGACTTTAGCTGCTAGGCCATGCCTCCGGGCCCCATTCCTGAATCTTAATGACAGGTTGAGAGAGGAGGGTTTGGCTTACACAGTCTTTTCATGCCATGTCAGGATGTCTTCCATGACTAGACAGGGAGTGAAAATCCCTTGTTAACTGGTTTAGATTATTTATTCAAGGAGTTATGGGCTTGCCATCAGTCATTAGCTATGCATAGAATCCCTGCATGGCCATTGCTTTTACATTCTTATAATTCTAGAAGAGACAAATTTTAAACTTGGGATGAGGAGACATGGGCAAAAAAACAAAGGAACTACTTTGGATATACATTTTTTTCATGAGCCCACTCTTGTTCATGGAAGTACAGTATGTTTTATTAATCACTGCCTGTATTCCACCTGATCCTGCCTGGTAGTCATCGAGTGCTAGCTGCAGATTGACAAGCATCATGCAGTTGCCATGCTATCTCAGTAGTTGACTGGGTTAAGTCACCTAAGGCCATAGACAAGGTTCTTTAGGCAACTTCATGCTATGTGATAAGATATTCTCCCAATATGATGGGGAAATTCACAGTTATTTTTCTGCCAATTATACTTTCCGGAGAAAAATAGGATAAGAAGGAAAAGCATGTTAGTGAAGAAGAGCAGCCATAATCTCCATCTCCTGAGCTGTACGGATCAAGTGCAATGTTAGCTTATTGTCTAGCCTTCTGAAGCTACGCCTGAGGTCCTCAATTGCCTCACATGAATAGGCAGAATTACCCCCTGGCATGCCTGTGAAGACTGAAAGTGTTCTTCCATTTAAGGTACCGTTGGTCACAGAGGAATCTCTCTACGTTTTCAGCAAGTGAGGTCTCCTAGTTAGGCCAGTTGTCCCTGATTTTTGGAATTTGCCACTGTTGTCATATTCTTTCAGAGTTTCTATGCCTGATCTACGCTGATGATATTTTATTTGCTCTTGGGTGTCTGAATCAAATAGAATGCCAAGAAGCAAGCAAGGGTCTCCAACATGTAACATGTCCAAATATATCTTATCTGACTGTAATGCTCACATGGATTGGGGCAGCCACCTATCAGCTCTCACATAGGACATGAGGGAGCTTGAGTTCTCCTCTCCCTTCAGAGATGAGCACATCCTACTGTCAGTGTTCTCCGTTGTTCACATAGAGGACAAGGGTCCTACGGGCTTTCCAGATGGGGACATAGAAGAGGGACACAGTCTAGAGGTCAGTGTTTCTGACAATTTTTGCTATCTCTTAGACAAGTGATCAAGTTGGAGGATGGTATTAAAAGTGAGAGTCCCACCTTGTGACTAGCTTTCTGCATTTTCTAGCTTATAGCTTACTTTGTGCCTAGGGTTGCAAAGGAACAGTTTTTTTTTTTTTTTTGGCTTAGAATGTTGAACCTATGGTTTTCCTAATTTTTAAGAGGGTAACCTGGGGATGGATAGCTGCCCATGACTGGAACTGCCTATGACCTGCAGTGCGTAGAGGGTTGTATGTGTGGCATGACTCCCCAGGAGCCCTGTTGCATACAGGCATCCAAGGCTCTTGGGACTTTCTCTTGCCCAAGTGTCTGAAGTCCATGGGTCAGTAGGGTAGTTCAGATACTTGTTCCAGGATCTCAGCCACATCCTTTGATGCACCAGGAGTCCCCAATAGGCTCCTTTGCGGATCAAGTTAGATCTGGTGACCAGCACTTGATTATGATTGGTAGTGCCCATGCAGCCTTCATGTTGCCCAATCCATGGTTCCTGGGGCTTTCTGGGAGGGAAAGGATGTAGGGGGCTGGTCAACAGAGGGTTTAGGCTTCAGCCTGGACAACACCACAGCAAGACAGCCTTTTTCTGAACTCCAGTTCCAGCCACTAGTAGTCCTATATGACCATATATGACCATTAAAATAAGCATAGAAGGAATTCATTGGAGAGATGATAGAGAACCCTTCTTTCAAGACTACAGAAAAACTTTTAAATGCAGTATTTCTTACAACACTCATCAGTCATATTCCAGGAACACATCCAGGCCCCTTATTCTGGCCTTCACTGTGGAAGATGAAAAAATTATAAAAACAAACAAAAAAAGAGTGTGTATGTGATAGATGTCGGTGTGAGTGGGAAGTGGCCAGAACAGATTGGAAGCAGGGGGCAGGGTTGTTGGAGTTGTAGATATCTTGGAGCTTAGAATAGGCCAAGGTATTTTCCAAAGACAGTGAAGGTCCATAGGGGTCAGAAGATAACAGATTCATTGGTCATGTGTGGAAGATACTGACTGAATTTAGAACAAACAGTTCACTGGCAAAGTAACCAGATATTAAATGAGGCACTATTCTGCAAGTGCAAAAAGGCATCCATGGCTACATTTTGAAGATAAAAAGACCCTCTGAGCACTGGGCAGCTTGGGAACAAATTTCAGCGCTGAAGTCCTTCAGATAGGGTCCAAAGGTGTCTGGTCTTTGGGCTCTTACCTCCCCATCTCCAATAGTGGCTGGAGGGTGCTTATTAAGTTGATTTAAGAGAAGTTAATCTGTCATGAGTCAGAACAGTAGGAAAGAATTACATTAAAAAAACCAAAAACAAAACCCACAACCACAGTGGAAGTGATAGGTAAAGCTCTTCCATCTATTTCTAGGTAGGCTTTCACATCCTGATCCAGGGCACTGAATGTTGCTCCATTGTGGAGTGGGTCTTGTCTCTAGATTATAAAATGTGTCAAAGTACAAACTTTAAAAATTGATTAATCAGAAAAGATAGCATAAATGTTTGATTTAATATTTTAAAAAGCAAATACTGTAAGAGATCAGCTACAGTTAATTGTCTTTGAAAATGAAGACTGAGGAAGTAGGGAGGAAATCGTAGGGAAGTATTTTTTACATTATCATTTACAGTCTTTTTGTAAATTTTTAAAAATTAAAGGCACATAGAGGATATGGAGAACCTAAAAACCTCTTCCTATATTTCATCATTATTTCTTATTTAGCATATTTGTATCAGTTTACTATCTAATGTTTCCTTTCATTACAATATTATTGTTCTATGCTTTGAGAATTTCAGACTTAAAACAACATGTTAGTGTGATTTTTCTTCTCACCTGTTTTCTAAATTAAAGGAAAAGACTAGGAAAAAAGGGTAAATATGAGAAAAAGAGTCGGGTTAAAAAAGCAGGGAGGAAGAAGGGAGAGGAAGGGGTAGGGGAAATCAAGGTTGGTACGTTGTCCTTTCAATACTGTGCCAAAGATATTCCCTTTCAGTATGTTTAAAAATAAAGAACACACTGAGAACTTCAGAAAAAAATGTGTACTTACTTAATGTGAAAGGCAGTTGCATAGAGACAGAGACAGAGTCTCACACACACACACACACACACACACACAGAGCAAGAGAGAGAGAGATCTTTCATCTGCTGATTCACTCACCAAATGGCCACAATGGCTGGGAGTAGGCGCAGAAGCCCGGAGCCTGGAATTCCATTTGTGCCACCACATGGACGCAGCAGCTCCAATACTGGGGTCATTATCCACTATTTTCTCAGGCACATTTGAGGTGAGTCAAATTGAAACACCCAAGACTTGAACCAGTGTTTGCATAGGATTGTTAGCTTTGAACATGGTAGCTTAATCCACTGTGCCGTTTTGGCCACCCCCACTGTTGAAAGTTAAAAAGACCATTTGGCATGCTAACAGTTAAGATGTCATTTAACTGGATTCAAGTCCCAGTTCCACTTCTGATCTCATTTCCTGCTGATGTGCACCATGGCAGGCAGTAAGTGGTAGCTGAAATATTTTGCTACTTATTTGGATGACCCAGATTGAGCTGCAGACTCCTCGCTTCTTCCTGGCTAAGCTTGCTGTATATTTGTTTTCCTCTCATCTTGCCTTTCAAATAAATTTTAAAAATAAATGAGGATATAAATATCTATTATCAAAAACCTGCCTAATCTCTGTTGAATACATTCATTAATCTCTAATATATAATTCTCCAATGCCAAGCCTTTTGTTTTCCTCATAAGGATCATACATAAAAGACTTAACTGTATTCCTGGGAAAATCTTAACCATATGAAACAAAAATCATTCTTACTTTCATTTCCATTTTGTGTACATTTTCATCTTGGTTGTCATAGCACCAAACATTGCTTCATAAATAGCATTTTTAGAAGAACTATCTAGCCAAGACTAGGCTGTGTCCTGGTTAGGAGCCATTATTCTCCCTCTAACATGGCCCCAATTGGGTTATCTCTGTGGTCCTTGGGCCCTGATTCTATTTCCTGTTATGTCTTAGACTCCCACAGTGACCCAGGGCACCTACCTGAAAATAGGCTTTCTTGTTTGTCCTGTCTGACTGCCCCACTGTGAATATGTTGATTACATTTCCTATACCATGTTGCACACAGCTGTCTTGGTGAGGACATACATTCGATGCAACTGAGTGACAGAAATGACCCAAAGTGGAATGCACAAGGAAGGAGTTTTGTTTTCCTTCTGTAAAAACGCACAGGGAATACTCTGTGTCTGTCTCCTTTGTCCTTTCTGGGCAGCCATCTTAGGTGTGCCTTTCCCTCTCTCCCTTGTTTGTTTCAAGATGTCAAGAAAGAATTGGAAGACACAGAGGCCAACATGCCGACCAGCCATGTCTTCCCTCCTTAAGCAGCTTTCCCAGAATCCCCAACATGTGACTTTGACTTATTTCTCTTGACCAGAATTGAATGATCTGCCCACAATAGGGAAGACTGGAAAATCAGTTGTTAGTATTTGCTTTTCTTTTCCCCGCTTGGAAACACAGCTGTTTGTTCTTAGAGTGTACATGTTGGGCAAGAAAAGCACTGTGTCATCACTGGAGGGAAGGAGCAAAGCTTGGAAGGAAGGGGTTTGTGATCCTCCCAAAAGACCGGGGTTACTGCACACCAGCTGAAAGCACCTATGTGGTTTAGAAGCAGAAGACAGAAGCAGGGATGCTGTCCAGGTACGAGTCTTTGGGATTTCCCATGAGTGAGGTGAAAAGCACAAGGTGAGGGGCTGAGGACTAGCTACCTTGAACTTCTGGGAAGGCACTTGTTTCCAGTTGCCCGACACCTGCCCCTTGGATGGTTTAAACTAAGGGTAATCATGTGAGTGTTGGGATGAGGGATCTGTAGACTCAGGATTGGCTGCTTTCTATATGAAAGATGTGTTCTTGGCTTCATCTTAACTATCAGTGAGACTTGGCTAGCCCTGGGATGAGCAGTCTTTCTGCCAGCAAGCTTTTAAGATGTCAAAACATCATAAAGTACAGAAAATAAAACAACATGATTAATATGCTGCTGTGGCAAATTGTTTGCACAAATGACAGCAATTATCACTTTCCTTTTCTTGGGATTCTGTTGCTCTGTGACTCTGAAGTTCTCCCAGTGAGAAGTGGTGTCTGTATCTCCACTCTCAATTGTGGGCCTGCTTTATCCTTTGCTTTGGCCAATGGAATTAAGTCATTGGTGTTGTGCCAATTCCTGCCTAGGCTTCCTAGTCCATTTGCTGCTATTCAAATGAGATACTGCAGACTCTGCAAATTATAAAGAATATTTCTTTGGCTTGTGGATCTAGAGGCTGGACTTGTTGCTGCAACATAACACAGCAGGGTGACATCATGGGGACAAAAGGAAAACGGGGAAAATCTCCTCCCTTTTGTCATTAGCTCACCCATGCGATACCCAAACTACAGAGCCTGCACAAGGGCCTGATTGCATTCCTAAGGGTGAAAGTCCAGGAACCCAAAGACTTCCCATTAGGCTCCATCTCTATTACAGTGTCATTTATATCTCAACAAGCAGTGTAGTAGTGACGAACCTTCAAGGCACAGGAGCTGCAAAACCTTTGTCTTACCCTGTGGGAACACTATTGATGAGCCTGTTCTCTTAGAATGAGGAGAGCCTCACAGTTGAGTGACCCCATCACGAGCTTGGAACTACGCAATGCCCCGGAGTAGAGTTGCCTTTGTGAGCAGCAGGTGGCTGGCTCATGTATGAAAGAAACCAGCTAAGATCTAAATATCCGTGCATAAACTGGTCTCTGTTGCTGACACAGAAACTTGTGAATGGCTGTTGTTTTAAGCTACTACATACTGGGCTGGATTATAAAGCTTCAGAAGCTAACTGCTGCAGTTGCTCTATACAATGAGGGGAAAAGAATAGGATATTGACTGTCTTTTTGATTCTGTTTAGAATTTACCAATAGACTCCAAGTCTGTGACATTCTTGTAGCTCAAGGAATTGATGCCTTTTAAAATCTTTACTAATTTAGTAAATGTAGTAATTATTTACTATTTTAACCTGAAACTGTGAGTTACAGGCTGCATAGTGAGTTGGATGCTGCATGAACTGGGATGTGGAGTAGTTCCAGGGCCTCAATTTCACACTCAAAGAAGCATGGGCTGCTGTCCTGGGGGTGTTGGCCATCTTTAGGTCGGATGCTTAATTTGTGTCCAGGTTGGGCTAATTTATAGAAGGAAGGACTAAAAACTGTTGATTTGAAAAATTCATGAGATGTACATAAATTTCATTAAGCTTTATCTTCACTAGCTTGTGAGGTACAGGCATGTTGCCTGCAAATGTTATTCAAAACAGAACTGGAAGATAAGTTTATTTTTGTGTAAAATATTAAAAAATTTTTTTTATTTTTAAATTTTTATATGGTCTTTTCTATAAACTTTTTACCAAAAATCTTAATATATATGTGTAAAGTTGTATGTTATGGAAAATGTGATATTTTTATACATATATACATGTGCAATGTCTGGACAAACATATAGCATCCTTTTGTGGCTGAAACATCCACAATGCTATCTTCTAGTTCTTACTTTTTTGTGTGTAGAAATAGAGTATTTACATTAGCCATGACCAGTAGAATACATTTTCTGGTGTGTTTTCAAAGACTTGTATAATAATTTCAAAAGTAAACTTTTAATTCCTGTTTTCCACAAGCACTTTCAAGTATACCCATAGATCTTATTTAGCATGGAAACTCTAAATAGTACTTGAAAAGCTAATGAAGAAAGGGGAAACATCAAAGTGATTATTATATCCAATCTAATTATCATGATAAAAATAAAGGCCAACCACTCTCCTATTGTGCAATTTGAAAAAACACTAATTTTTTGTTTTAAAGTATTTATGTATTTGTCATGAAAGAGGGAGAAATGGAGGGAGAAAAAGGAAGAGAGAAAGCATCTTTTATCCATCCTCTGATTCACTCCCCAGAAGGGTGCAAAAGCCAATTGCTAGCTCTGTCTAAACCAAGAACTTTTTTTCATGTTCCCATGTGAATTTTCTATTGAGGATACTAATCCTGTGTTTATAGAGTGCAAGAAGTCAGATGGGCTGACAAGCCATTTGGGTCTCTGGTTTCTGGTGACATTATGTTTAAAATATAAAATCTTGCTTTACTCCAGTTTTTGTTCCTCCAAGAGCACGTTCTTCCCAGCTTTGTCCCTCAATTTCCTTGATTGAGAGTTGTCAAGACAAAATCAAAGACAGAACCCATACCAACTCCCTCTCTGAGTTACTGTCAAAGAGATAGTGCCTGAGTTTTTGGCTGATCATCAGAATGGGAGCGAGAAGTCATACCTTTCCGGTGTTCTTTTTGTCCTGTTCTGCTGTCCATTGTGTACTAGTGCCCCCTTTTTTCCTTCCCTTTGTCTCCCTGGATGACATGGTACTTAAAAGATAACCACTTCCACCATTTTCTTGGGTCTTCCCTCCTTTGGAGGCCCCTCCCTTTGCTATGGCAGGAGAACTCTCTCTCACTCTTTCTTGAATACATCTTGCTTTGCACACTGAAATTATCGACATGAAGATTCTTTTGTGTGAGACAGGAAACAAAGTTTCTGTCATCTTTTGAGTTGAATTCCATGCAACAAGAGACATAGCCTTGAGTCCCTAGGGCCATGGCTTAGCAATGTGACTCATGTATGTATACCGTGGCATCTGTACATAACCCACAGAAGATATGGGGCCAGTAGGGCGAGTCCAGTAGGTTGTGTTTACATTTCCCCTACGGAGGAGGCAACCAGATGATGACTGTATCTGCTTTAGCCACAGAGAGCTGTGGGCTTGAGTCAAAAACTGTCAACGTTGACTAAGTCCTGGTTTTTAGTGTGAGACAGTCCATTAAAAGTGGAGGCATGGGATTACAAGAATTCACTGTAATACTGGAGACACACACACACGTGTGGATATTTCAGACAGTTTATGGAAATAAATTAGATGATACATTTATTGGGCACAATTTTTTTTTTTCAAATCCATGCCCAGAGGATGCTCGAAAAAGTTCATGGATTATGGGTACTATGTAAAATAAATATCTGCATGAATTTCATTTCTTTCTGCCATAAAGTAAGCTTATAAATTCCACTTTTTCATGAACTTTTTGAAGTGCCTTCCTGTGGTGTTTGTATGTGTATAGTTAAAAGGTAAAAAAAAATTCCTTGGGCCAATTATGTCAAGTAGAGTTTACTTCAGCAAGGAAAAACAAAGCAAGGATGATTCACTAATTGGGTAACTCTCAGAACCACAGCAGGCTCCCAGAACTCCAACCAGTGTCAGCATCAGATAGCATTTACAGAAAAACAGAAGTGAGGCATAGAAAACAACTTAATTAGGGCAGGCATTTAGCCTAACAGGATTCTGGTTAAGATGCCTGCCACCCATACAAGAGAACGTGGGTTTGATATTTATCTCTGGTTCCTGACCCAATTGCCCTGCTGATATGAAGTCTGGAAGGTAATTGGGATAGTTCAAGAAATGAGGATGCTGAGATACACATGGGGGATCTGGATTGAGTTCCCAAATCCTGCTTTAGCCTGGCCTAGTTTCTGTCATAGCAGGATTTTGGGAATTGAAACAGCTGATGGGAGCTTTCTCTCTCTGGCTGCTTCTCAAGTAAATAAACAAATAAATTTGAAAATATTTCTTTATTTATTTGAAAGGCAGAGAGAGAGAGAGAGAGAGAGAGAGAGAGAGAGAGAGATCCTCATTTTCCAAATGGTCAGAATGGCCTGAGCTGGGCCCATCTGAAGCCAAGGGCAATGAGTTTGTTCCACATCTCCCATGTGGGCACAGGAACCCAAACACTTGGGCCATGTTCCATTGAGTTCTTTCAGGTCTACAGTGTGGGTTCAAAAGTCCAAATACTTGGGCCATCTTCTGTTGCTTTCGTATGTGCATTAACAGGGAGCTGGATTGGATGTGGATCAACTAGTTGGGACATAAACTGGCATCCATATGTGCTACGGGCATTGCAAGAAGCAGCTCTGTACTAGTCACTGTACTAGTACTGTATCTTTATTCTGAAATGACCTTTCCTTAGCAAGTCCTTTCATGTTCTAACTCTTTCATTTGGCAATTGGGGGAAAATTAATCTGTTGGGCATGATTCTCATCAGAATTAATTTCCAGTAGGAAAACAAGATCTAACAATCTTGTGCTCATTCAATAGGAAGTGTTGAAATTTTCAGAGAGGGAACAGGACAGACTCTAATGAAGGCCATCTTCTTGATTTTTACCAGAGGGGTCCTGGAAGTCTGCAGTTTCCATGTACTTTGAAGACCACTGCCAAAAGGCCATTTTAAACAAGTTAATGTCAAACAATAGCACTCAGGCCCTCTCCTAAGGAGCTCCAATGGTGTCCGGCTGAAGGCTTGTGTGCAACTCCTGTCCTGATGTACCAAAGGCCCCATCTGTAGTGGGCCTGTTTGGTTTTGTTAAGAGCAGGTATTAAGGCAGAGGGGAGTCATGTGGCTCACCCAGCTTCCCAAAACACTAAGAAGAAAAACCAAGGAGACAACACTGGAACCTGTGTCTAACTCATTCAATGTAACAGGATGCCCTGGATGCACATTTGAAATTTCCCCAATTGTCTTCAGGTACTTCCAGCTAGTGCATGCCCAAGAGTAATTAAAAGTCAAGATTTTGCTTAGGGAGGCCAAACTGTCTCATACAGAAGTAGCCTTGTACAGTTTTAATGTTCTTATGAATTTACTTATGGGTGGGGTTCCATGGCTGTCAAGGAGCTAAGATTGTGTCTTCATTCTGTTTCCAAATCAGCATGGGGGAACATACATGTTTACCTGTGTTAGGAGCATACAAACATTTGTTGATGAGAATCACATGGGGTTATTCTGATAAATTCATAATTAAAGGAAAATGTTCCCTAGATTTGTACGCTGGTTATCTGGTAAATGTCCTAGGACTAAAAGTAGGGGGAAATAGATCTAGACTGGTATAGGGATGAGAATGCTTTAAGTCACATCACAGTTAGGTGTGAAGTGAGGATAAACATGTGAGGATAGATGAAAGAAATTTTCGCAGGGTATGAGAGAGATCACACCAGACAAGTCCAGGATGTATTAAGGAGTCTTTACTAACCAAGCTTGGTGATGGCAGTGCCCAGTAGAAATTAGCAAGTTAAGTCATTGTGACAAGCCAGTCTGAGTCGAAACCCTGAGAGGAACAAACGATCATTACCGTGAAGACCATCTGTTAGACTGGAGACCTATGTTCCAACTTCCCCAGCAAATAAATCATCCAAAGAGACATGCAACGAAGAACATGGATAAACTTACAAAGCTGCAAACTTTCTCCTTTCTCCGGCTTCTCTCTCTGTACTCCATTACTGCTAGGCCTTGCCTCTCCTGGAATTCTTAAAATACACAAAACAGAAAAACAAAGCATCTTAGCATTTGCATCTAAATTGACTCACCCAATCAGTGAACAGAGGGCTAGGAAAAATAGACATATAGGGGCCATGTTCAGGGGCTGCGTTTCCTTGGAGTCTGTCTGTAAGAAGCTGGGGAACAGGCAGGTACTGGGGATGCCAAGAGTCAGAGTGGCAGAGTGACGGAAGGATCAAGAGAAAGAGCCCCCCCCATCAAGGGCCTTGAAGGGGGTTTGTGAGGGGGGTGGTAACACTAATGCAATTTGCCCCTTTTCAGGTTATGATAGTTGAGCATCACAGGTGGGCAGAAAGGACCACATAGGTGTGTTTGGGTGGGGAGTAGTGAACTGTTTCCAAGCTCATGTCCCTAAACTACTGCCTAAGACCACAACAAGATGAGAAAGGGCAGGAATGGTAGGAAGAAGGGTGCTAAAGACAAGGTCTACAGAGAGGGTCTTCCCAATAAGTAGTTGGACTTGTCTGGACTATGGGATGTTGGACTCTATGCTTGGCAAATACTTGCAGGGAGGGAATTTCAACTAAACTTGAACTATGGTTATGCAGCGGGGTGGAGGAACCCACCATGGGGGGAGGGTGGAGGGGAGAATCCCAGATTCTATGTAATTACAACACAATGTAATTAATGAATAAATTTAATAAAAAAAAGACAAGGTGTAGATGAAGGGTTCTCCATCACAATAGTATGATTTGGTTTGGATCATATGAGACGGTTAGTGCAGAACCCTTACCACACTACCTAATGCACAGGAAACTTTTACTGTGGGGCTTTTATGAATGAAGTGCTCTGTTCTATTTGTTTCCAGAGCAAGTCTACAAGAGACACTATGATTATCACCAAACACATGAAGCAACTGGAACATGGAAGGGATATTAGTCACTTATAGTTACTTAACTGCTAGCTGGGAATCCATCATTTAACTGCTCCTCTGCCTGTTAGCGATTATCATTATTGATGTAAATTGACAGTTGATGCTATCATTACTACCAATTAGTAATAATAATACTCCATAAGCTGACACTCAGGTCAGTTCCTTTGTACCAACTCCAAATGATGGCTGTACCTATTAGTAGCTGAATATTAACATGACTTACTAATTCTGGAATTGAGGACATCAGAATGCAGATTTTTGCATTTTGCTAACAGTAAGTTTAAGCAACTACTTAATTGACTTTTAAAGTAGTATTCTTACTTGCCAATATGGGGCTCATTCTTACATTGTGGTCATGAAGAAATGTATACAGGCATGTGTTTAACCCTCCCCTTCTGGATACATATTAGAAGACATTGTGACTACTTGATTTGCATTTGGTTAAGGAAATATGAGTAGAATTGATTAGTGTAATTCCTACCAGATGCTTTTTTGAAAGGCAGTAAATAACATTTGCTGTCCCTATATTGGCAATCATAATATTAGGCTGTCACACCCAAGGCATATGATGACGGGCATATATAGCATGAGCACCCAATGAATCTTAGTTTAAGCAATTAAGATTCTGAGCTATTTGTTCTTGCAGTATAATCTGGCCCATTCCCATCTAGCTGCAGCATAACCAAGTTATTCAGTCTGAATTGGTAGTTTAATTGCTGCAGTAATGAACAACTTCCAAATGATTTCGTGTAGTTGAGATGCTATAAATGTACATCTGGATGCTTTCCCCAGGTCTTCATGCAGACAGTGAGGATGAAAGAGGAGCTGTTGTCTTTAAACTTCCCAGTTTCAGGGATTGTGGAAAGCCATGTGCTGGCTCATAAAGTCTGTTTAGTTTAATTACAAGGTTTAAGAGAACAGTTATCCTGCCTCTGCTTTTAAGAAATATAAGTAAATGGTCAATTGCACTAATACATTTCTTACAAATCTTTTGTCTTTTCTGCATGCAAATATACAGCACACATACGGGACAATCAACAGAAAAATCATGAGGAATATGTGTTATTAAAAAAGTTATTTATGCATTCCAAAACTTTTGGGCCCCCCAAACTGTATCTTTTGCTTCAGTTTTGCTACAAACTATTTGAAAGACCTTTGTTTTATTTATGTTATCAACTTTAAATTGTATGTGTTTATATGAAAATATCCTGAATACAGAAATGACTTTGTTAGCAATTGGCTAATTCCAGTGATTAAAAAAAAATATTTAGCCAAACATATTCAGATATAATTTTCTTTGGGATATGAGCAACTTTCCTTTGCTGACATACAAATTATTCCTTTAGAAAGAAGAGTTTGTGGCATCTGTCTCTTGGACTACTTTCTTACTGGAGCCATTTCAGAAAAGGTGAAATGCTAAGCCCTTTTAACTTCAGATTCAAGTCCATTGAAAAGGGACACCAACACAACTTCTCTCCAGAGTTCATTTTTCTTCATTCTAGCGTATCCAGGAAATACTGTGGTTATGTTGTAGTATCAGTAAAAACAGTTTTGAGTATTTCTCGCCATGTATCACTCATGACAACTTTGCAAAGAAATAACTGTACAGATTTTCAGATTTTCAAGATTGACTAATTGAAGTTTGGCTCTAGTTCAAATCTAAGCTTCTTTTTGGGTACTCTGACTTCTTCCATGGTTCTACATGTCATATAGCTAATACTTACTTAAGTTTTAGAAAACACAAAGACATAGAACATTGTCCCTGATATCATAACCATAATTTTTCATTCTTATGAAGAATCTATCCTGATATCATTTGATTTCTAAGTCTGAGTTCCTTTATGTAACCATTCTTCTGGAATGTTCAATAATGTCACTGTAATGTCTACAATGAGAACTCAAAACCAGCAAAAGGCCAACTGGCCAACTACCTTGAATACGTGGAAAATTGAGTTATATTCCCTAGAATTCCAGGGACAAGCAGAATGTTAAGATCAATGAAAATTAATGGCATATTGTTTGATACAGATTAGAACAGACATAAGAAATTTAGTCCCGCAGGATTAATCAGTCTTGGCAGGAACCAGATTTTATTTCAAAATCCAACTCCAGAGCTTTTGCTCTGGGATGCATATGTTACTCGAGGAGCCCTTCCTGCCTAGCAATGGGAGAAGTACCATTCTAGGGATTAGGCAGCTTATGGGTTGACAAAAGGAAATATAATCTATCAAGCCAATATTTTCCAATGTCTCATAATGGCTCTCAAACTTCAGTGATGGGAAAACTCATGCATATTCCCCAAAATTATTGTGGTCGGAGTTGGCAGTCTCAGTGTGCAGCCCCTGAAGATGCTTTCCTCTGATTTTGCTGCTGGGAAACTCACAGCTGAATCTGTGCCGTGGTTTAAATGTTTTTGCAGAATTTAGAACATTCTGGAGTTCTACTCAATTTTGCTTTGCTGTGTCTAAATTCATGAACTAATTTTCATAAATCATTTTAAGGCTTTTGTTGGAACCAGGCAAAGAAAGAATGAATGCATGGATGAATTCATTGCCATTGTTACGGTTAAATATGAATCTTTAACATTACAATGATGAGACTCACACAAAGTACCAAAATATCCCCTAAGATATAGGAGACATAAACATGTAGTGATTGACAGGGTTGTTGAAATAGAATCTCCTTGGATTGACTGGTATCCAAACTGAGAGCTAATTTGAGTCAGAAATGCATTCGTTTTTCCAGCAAAAATAGTTTGAATCAAGCTCTAGAAAAAGTGATCTTGTTAAAAAAAATTGTATTGAATTGTGTAGAAAAAAATTGTGTAGAACATTTCTTCACCATTTTTGAAAATGAAAACCAAGACAAAGAGAAATATAGCATTGTTATCAATATTAATGAACTCCATGCATTTCTTGAGTAGTTTGAAACTGCCAGGGTTTTGGTGCAGAGCATAAGTAACATGCTAAGACTCATCTGTGGCAGCAGGCAGAGGCAGTCTCCTGAAAACAGGATCTGTGAGTCATTTGTAAGCTGCAGAATAGTCAGGTGGGTAGTGCAAGTTGCTTGCTGCACATATGGTATGCAGAGTTAGACTATGGGGCCTAGTTTTCTATCTGCATATCAATCTGTCACTGATAGATTGCAAAACCCATAATGGAATCCAAAGACACTTTGTACAGGGCTCCCTAGAAACAGGAAATAAGCCAGAATCTCCGGCTGGGAACTAGCAGCTGGATGATATGTAGAAAAAGGAAGAAAATGTTTTGAGTGGGCCAAATGGTTGTGGCTGAAGCAAGGCTCATCATGTGTGTTGATGGAGCTCATGCCAAGGTGGAATTGTGAGATGGAAGAAAGGCAAAGGTAGTAATACCCAGGTGTCTCCGGAGTGTGGGAAATGATGCAACAATGGCCCAAGCACTTTTAGAAGGGGTTTCTTTGTATTCACTCATTTTGTTTTCATTTAGCTTCATGGGTTAGATGCTATTACATCCACTTCATAGGAGAGGAAGTTGAGATATACGCATATGAATGGCTTCCCCATACTAAGTTGATTTCTAGGTCTGATAGCTTGGATTCAAACCCAGGCAGTGGAACCTCAGATGTTCAGACCACATCATTGGTGCTATACTAAATCAGTTCTAGAACAGGTACCAGGCAGGGCCTACCAGGAGATATGCAGGATGAGCAGAGCTACGTGAATCTTCTACCAGCCTCCATGAGCTATGCTCTGGTTAGCACTTCCTCCCTTCTCTACTGTCACCCAACACGTATGCCTTAGTTTTCAGCCCAATTCGAAAACACAGAATGGATTCCATGTTCTAAAAATTATTTTCAGAGACTAAATTCCTTTCATCTTTCAGTCTATGGCTTATGAGGATCATGTTCTTTCGCTTGCACATCAAGAGATGCTCTCGTGTTTTCTCTGCAGTGAACATCTTGACAACAGGTGTGGTATCTCTTGCCAAGCTTTTCAAAGTGACAAAGCTCACTTTCATAATTTCCCCCAGGAAAATGGGTCCCTTATTGACCTTCAAAATGTATAACGTTGAAAAGAGCTCAAGTGATCCCTGGCAGAATGAGAAAGGTTTGATTGTAAAACAAAATCCTAAAAAATGTTGTTTTAACTTCTTAGTTACACCCCCAGTAATGGGACTCTTTAGGGCTGGAGAGTACCGATGCCATCATCAACTATCTCATGACTCATTGGACCTTGCTTCTGTCAAGAAAGGTCATGATCAAGTAATTGTCTGATTTGCAGGAGGACAACTCTAATAACTTGCTATAAGGGCCATTATTGATGACATTCTTCTATCTCTGATCCACATTATGCCCGACTACAACTGACAAGCTATCACAAGGCAGTCTCATGCCGGACAGTGATACCGTATGTCTTAGCTCTGCTATTTAGAAAGGGCAGTGTATAGGGCATGGAAATTTTTACCCAATTAGATATCTTTATTCTGCAGCAAATAATTGAGGACAAATGTTAAAATATAAAAGATGGCATTTTCCTTAATTGCTTTCTGTATTTTTTCTCCTTTCTTTCTGGCTATTGTTTGAGTAAAGTGAACATTCTAGGTCTGTCTCTTTTTATATTTAGTTTACATTTTATCCCTCATCCCATCATTCAGGACTGCAATTAAGACCTAAAAGGAAGATTTAAGGAATGTCAGCTATCTAGGACTTCTAATAGCAATTAAAATGTTAATAGGAAAAAATTAAATTCCTACTGAAAGAAAAAACTAACACAGTATCCTGTTTGAAAAAATCTGCAGTGACATTTTAATGCTGGAAGCAAAATTCTTCCTAGGTCTCACAGGTAATGCCTTGTGTGTGGAGAGGCCTTTTAAAATAAATGTCACGTAAGACAGCAAGGGTGCACCAGCTTGCTACAATTCATGAGTATGTGCAGAGGCATCAAGCCACACTGCTGTGCTCTCACAAGGATGAGCATTTACATGTGGTCCATGCCATGAGGACTGTACCCATCAGAATTCAGCAAAGAAAACAGAACCACTCTGAGTAATATTAAACAAGTTCTTTCTGCTTGGAATTGGACTTTAAACAAATGTTCCAAAACCCGGAAAGTAAAGACCTATGGGAGGGGGGTTCGGTAGAAGGGATCAAGATCTGGAGAATCAGAGAGCCACCTGCTGATTGACGTGGATGAAGTCAGAATGTGCAGGAACCTTCTATGGCTAAGTACTCAGGCCATCAAAAAGCAAATAAGGCAAGGAGGAGGCAGACAAAGGAGTTTTGGGAAACTGCTGGTCTTGCGAACATCTCAGCACTGTGGGTTCACGGCCAAGTGTGTGATGGTAGACCTGGGACTGCTGTGAACCAGCAGGAGCTGAAACAAGGAAAAGGGGCAGGACGCAGGGCAGAGGAGGAAGAGATAATTGGGGACCCTCAGGAACACAGCTGTTTCTACTGCCAGTGTCAGCCTCATGATCTTCACAGAGTCTGATTTTAATTTCACTCCCTTCTTCCAAATTCTGTGCACATCTTTCTTTTGTCCAAGTCTAACTAGGACCAAACACAGAAGGGATCCTAGGAAACGATTCTTGGGGTAAGCCAAATGGACATGGCCAATCCAGCACTCTGTCCATATCATTATTTTCATAATCGATTCTGTTTATTTATCCATTCAACAAATACTGAGTACTCATAACTATGCTAAGCGTTAGTGTATCACAAAAAGCATGGTTTGACCTTTAAAAAGCTTAGTCAAGTTAGGAAAGAGATATGTGAAGAATAACAGTAACCAAAAATCAATGAGCTAGATAGTAGCAGGTAAAAGCATTCAGATATGAACAGGAAGACACTCAGTGTCCATTGAGACTCGTTTGTAGTATAAAATGACAGTAGATATATCCTTGCAATACAGGAAATAGTAACGTGTTCAAACTAAGAAATCTGTGGATACAGGAGATTGGAAGTCATGCATGCAAACTACTGAACAATTGTAATGCCCACCTACTTGATGAATGAATAAATGCATTTTAGTATAATTTGGTATAATAAAATATACTATGAACCCATCAAAACCAATTACTAATATAAGCAACATCATTGGGAAACTTCAGAGCATTACAGTGAGTAGTCTGTACCAGAAATACAGAAAGCAGATCTTACTTGCCTAAATCTAAACATGGGAGCGTGGGTTGATTGCAAGTAGGAATAAGGAAATTTGGGGTTGACAGAAGTATTCTATGTGAGGATATTGTCAAAAATTTAGAATGTGTGTACTTACAATGAGTGAAATGTAGGGTAGGTAATGTTAAACTCCCAGCAAGTTGTTAAAAACATTGCTGATGTGTGCTTAGGGCATTTGTCCTAAGTGATCAAAACACCCAGTAATGTGTTAATATGAATTCTACAAGTGGCCGAATTTCTGTGCAGATTTCTTTGACTATAATGACATACTTGAAGCAACATGACTTTTACAAAATGGAGAGATTTATTTTGGCTTAAGGAGGAAAGAGGTGAGCTAAGCCTGCAGAGGATCTGTTGGCAGTGATGGAGCAGGTTTATCAATGTCTGAATTTGGTTCACTGCCAGTAACACTATTTGTGACCTTGGGATCTGAACAGAGTCAACTTCTGAGCTAAGGGATGGCTGCTGTTTTATTTTTTTTAATTACTTATTTATCTTTATTTGAAAGCCAGATATGTAAAAAGAATGAAAGAGAGGAGAGCTTCCAACTGCTGTCTCACTCCCCAAATGACAATGGCCAGAACTGGGTTAATACAAACCCAGGAGCTTCCTCTAGATGTCCCAATGCTTTATCGGGCCATAAGCAGGGAGCTGAATTGTAAGTGGAGTAGACTGGACACAAACTTGGGCCTTCATGGAATGTCGATGCTGCAGGTGAAGGCTGTGCCAACCTGTAGGCACTCGTATGGCTGCTGTTTAGAGAGTGGATTGAATATGATATCAATATTGCCAGTAATTAGAGTTTCCCACCTGGGGGACCACTGGTGACAATCATAAAAGCAAATGACACCCCCTTTAGTGACAGACCTTAACCTACTTCATTCATAGTTTGACTAATTTCCTGCTTCATAGCACATTATCTAGAAGTGTTTTTTAAGCTTTTAGTGTCCTCAAAAAAAAAATAGTCATAGGGAAGAAGATATTGATAGATTGCCCATTATCAGCTGTTTCTGGGATCTTGCCAAGGAGTTGGATGCTTGCTGCTTTTCATGATGGATAAGCAGAGGTGCTTAATTACACTGAGGCACTATTATCCAAGCAGCACTTGTGGTATCACACTAAACACTTGAAATCTTTAGGGTGAACTGCACTGACTCAATAGTGGTCATTGTCTGGAGAGGAACATTTAGAATGCACTGCATGTGTGTTTGCACTTGTCCCAGCAAGTTACTGCCCAAAGCTGTCCCATGTGTCCAGCCTCACTCTCCCTCTGTCACTATGTACTTGCTAACCTGGTCCACTCTGTGCTTCCCCAACCAATCACAGCTGCTTTTACTCCTAGGCTTTTATCAACCCAGATCTGACCATTATGGTCATTTGGGGAGTGAGCCAGCAGAGGAAGCTCTCTCTGTCTTTCTCTCTCTTTGTAAGTGTGCCTTTGAAACTTGAAATCTGCATGTTTAAGTCTCTTTCTCCACTCCCAACCCCCGCTTTTTAAAGATTTATTTTATTTTTTTTTATTGGAAAATCATATAAATGCAGAGGAGGAGAGACAGGAAGATCTTCTGTCCACTGATCCACTTCCCAACCAGGTGCAATGGCTGGAGCTGAGCCAATCTGGAGCCAGAAGCCCAGAGCTTCTTCTGAGTTTCCCACATGGGTACAGGGTCTCAAGGCTTTGGGCTGTCCTCGACTGCTTTGCCAGGACACAAGCATGGATCTGGATAGGAAGCAGGGCTGCTAGGATTAGAACTGGTACCCATACGGAATCCTGGCACGTGTAAGGTGAGGACTTTAACCACTAGGCTACTACACCGGACCTCCCACCCCCAGTTCTTTAAAAGACTATTTCTTTTTCACCTCTTACTTTCCCACTGAAATTGAGCTCCTCGAGGATGGCTAATTTGGTGCTCATTCTCACATTATCCACCTCTCTCTTGAACATATCATCCTATTATATTTTCTTCAGGATGCTTTGATGGAACATTACAGACACTCTGATTGATGATGAGGCTATGTCCTAATAAACTTTGTATAATCTGAAAATACCCTATATTGAGAATCTGCCTAATACACCTGGCTCACGGAACACCACAGCTTAATTCACTGTGCAATCCTGCTGGCTTCACCTCGTGATCCTGTGGCCAACTGGAAGTTGCCACTAAGTATCTTGAGAGAATAGTATACCACTTGTCACTAGCCAGGAAGAAGAGCACAGTTTCAAATGATTTCTGTTGAGTATGTGTGCCTTTGTCACTGTCACAGTTGAAAAGTCTTAAATTGTACCATTGTACTTTGAGGATGATCTGTACTCTCTCACTGAACGGGAAGCATGCACACCCACTATCCTGTATCCAAGCATAATGTTCCTAGCCCTGAAAAGCTAAGACATCCTTTTCAATATCTATTCTCTTTGCTGTTCCTCGGTTGCATCCCCCAAACTTCTGACCAATTCCTAATTTTTCATTACATCTGCTTTGTTTCAACTTCTGACTTTGTACAGACCACACTTAGCATTTGGTTTTCTTGTGGTAACAAAATCTTTATGCCATCTCGCACTTCTCTATTGATGGTTACCACTGAGGATCCCCAGGTTATGGTGTATTCTAAGGACCCATATGCTTTCTTCCTGTGTCTCTCTTAACACTAAAAGAAAACCGTTCTGTTAACGGAGACCCTTGTCCCCTCAGTTGCTTTAATTCCTGAGGGTCTGTGATCCTTCATCAGACACTAGCATGGTGAGAAGGCTTCTCAATCACTGAAAACTTCCTTAAGTGCAGATTGTCTTTTTTTTTTTTTTTTTTTTACAGCTGAGTTGGGAAAACCCAGTAGAAGGAATCTCTATATGGGTGGATTTAAAGAAAAGGTTTAGAAATAGAGAAAATAAAACAAAAAAAATTGTACAGGGATGGCAGATTTTACCACAGCACTCTTTACCTCCCAAACGTAAGGAGTTTACTGTCATGTTGGAAAGATTAGCTAAATGTCATTTAATCATCATAATCTCCGTGAGAAATTGTGTGGAGGTTCCTCTTTTTCCTTTTTAGCAAATGAGAATTTGGAGGACTGAGCTGAACGAAAGCTGTATCACTGTGGACCTTAAATACTATAGATAAATAATGCATAAAATGGAGAACTGGTTTGAAATTTAATTAATCCTTGAGTTCAAAGCCTTCTCCCTCTGGTTATATCTGCTTCATATCCTAGCAAAATGCATCAGTGAAGTTCAATACCAGTGGCTTCGAGGTGTGTGAAAGAAGTCCCAGAGAAATACAGTTTGTGCATCCAAGCTATTGAGAATCTTTGCCCTAAAAAGAGACATTTTCAGTTTGAATGAAGGTGTTTTGCAGAAGGCATACTTGCCTTCTTCCAGGTGATTCAGACATGCAGTTGTGGTGTTATGGAAGTTGCAGCTGATTTTGCTTAAATGCAGGGCAAATCATTCTATACCTTGTAATGCAGATAAAAATGAACTTACAGCTTGTTAGAAGTGCTGAGAAGTAGTCACATGATTATGATAAAAGATGCTGAAAGAAAGGTACAGAGCAATGTGATGTGGCAGATGTTGGATACTAAAGCTTGCTTCAGATAAACTGGAAAGAGCTTTGTCAAGCACCTAGCACTTGTTTCAGAAATGTTAGGGAGCAGAACAAAAGCTGTGTGTAATATTAGAAATGGTGTTTCAGACAGAACAGGGCAAACTGAGGCATAAAGGTTGCAGAAATGTGGACCCAAAGGTAGAATGATCAGCATCACCTGAGAGATGCATGTAGCACTCCTTTTTTGGCTCCTTGTGGCCTACGTCTGTAGGTTTGGGGCCAGATTCTGTCATTCGGAAAGATTCCTCAGTAATTGTAATGCAGGATGTGTTATTCTAGAACACATAGCGAACTCACCGGGACTAAGCCTGCAGGAGCAGACAAGAAAGCTGTATTCTCTTCCTCTGTACAGCTTCACCAGAGGGAAGGAGTAACTGCTCCTTCAGTGCTGTCATCTGTATTCCACCTTGGACTTCTTCCTTCATTAAATCCTTCATGGTACAGTCAGAGTATCCCTAGCCTCAAATCTCCAAACCCAAAATGCTACAAATTCTGGAACTTTGTGAGCATTTACATAATGTCACCAGTGGAAAAATCCACATCTGTCTTCATGTGATGAATCACAGCCAAATGCACTAAATTGTTTTACAAATCATTCAAAATTATTTTGGCTATGTGTCTAAGCTGAAACCAAAGTGTTTTTCACCAAAGTTTGGGTTGCAACCCCAACATGTCTCACTATGTATATGCAGATATTCACAGTGCAAGAAACATAATATGAAAAATGTCTCTGTTTCCAAACTTTTGAGAAAAATGGATACACAGTCTATACCCACATATGTTTGGCAAAGCCCTCTTCATTCTGAAGACAACCTTTGTTGACCTCGTATTTCATGCCACTCCTTCTATTTGCTAGCTCTTGTTTCTCACCTCTCTTTGGAAGCCTGTCTTGCTGATGACATGGGCCATATGCTGGTACAGAGTGTTTTGGTCCCCACCTGACTGGAGGTGGCTTCTGCAGCTTCTTAATGATGCCATGGAGGATCCCATGCTTGAATTGAACCCCTCTTTGCTTGTTTCTGGTGGACCTGGATGTTCTGACTGTTTTTGTTTTCTTCTTCAGCAGCTTTCTGCCCTCTTTTCACAGTTCTGATCTTGAGCTCAGGCCACAATGGTTTTATTCATTCTGTGGGACCCTAATTGTCCAGTGTATGGGGAAACCGCACAACTGTGTATGTAGTTTCAATTGTTTTTTCTAATTTTCGGTCTTGCTTATGCAAGAATTTCAATTTTTTGCATGCAAAATCATGTTTTAATTCCTTTTCCCTTGAACTTTTTAAAGTGACATCTTTTGGTTATCATATGCTTTTTAAATTTTTTTAAATTTTATTTTTATTCTATTATAAAGAAAACATTTAATGCCACACAGGTACAATTATAAGAGTCTAACAATAACTATTTTTATAATGTGAAGTTTCCCCCAAAATTTCTAATGAATTTATTTTCTCTTGTAATACTTTCATTCAAAGAATGAACAATAGAGCTGGGTGACACAATTACAAAAGATTGGATACAAGTTATATTCTAACTAATACAGAGTAGAGGAATGGACAGTTATGACACAGTGTGGTAAATGTTACAGTGAGAGAGACTGGGATGCTATGGGGCTGTAGGATTCCCTCCCTGAGTTTGGAGTACCTGGTGTGTGTGTGTGTGTGTGTGTGTGTGTGTGTGTGTGTGTGTGTTACTTAGTGTGTGTTTGGTGGGATGTGTGAGTGTATGGTGGTTCTATGTGTGTATATATGAATATGTTTCTGGGGAGCAAATGTAGGATTCTCAAAAATATTAAAAGCTAAAACCTATTAAAATCTCATGTTCTAGTACAATTAGGAAATATACTTTGCAATTTGTGAGCCTAGACTGTTATTTTTGTCAGATTTTTAGAGAAAAACTGTTTATGCTTATTCATTAAGGATAAAATGTGAAAGCTTCTTAAAATTTTTTGTGCTAACTCAGATTATTTAATGAAATAGCTGTCTTTTCCCTGAAAGTATAAATATCCTTACAAGTGTTCTGGTCAATTTTGGTGATTTATATTTATTTCCAGAAAAGTGTTAACTATTTGAAGAGGTTTATCAGTAGCCTACACATCACACAAGATTGTTTTAATAATTTAACATCACTTTAGTTTTACAATGCTGTTTTTATGTCAAATTCTAGTTCCTTGTGCTTTTTTCTTACATTTTATAGGGGTTAAAAAAAGAATGCCACTCTGTGTTGAGTTAGAGTATGCTGGGCATGGGTTTCACAGAAGTCTTTCCCCATGAAGACACATACTGACTCCATGACCATTTAGATGCATCGTGGGGTTGAAGCAGCCTGGCCAGTACTGCCAGCTGGTACGTGACTGAGCCAGCTTCATCCTTGGAGTGGTGTGACCTTAGGCATGGTCTCTCCAAGCACTCTGATTCATAGGGTTCTGTGTTTTATATATACAAAAGAATAATCTTGCTTTAAAATATATCCAGTAATTTCTTTCTAGTTTCAAATCCTTTAATTACCCCTTTTTAATTGTTTAATCTTCCTCATTTTGCCTTTCTTCACATTCCCCCTTTTTTTATCTGAAAGAAAGATTTACTAAGAGGAGAGACAGAAGGAGATCTTCCATCTTCTGGTTCACTCCCCAAGTGGCTACAATAGCCAGAGCTGGTTGCATCTGAACAAAGAACAGGCTTCCTCTGGGTCTCCAACTTGGGTGCAGCGTCCCAAGGACTTATGTCCTGTTTTCCCAGGACAAAAGCAGGGAATTGGATCAGAAGTGGAGCAGCCAGGACACAAACCAGTGCCCATGTGGGATTCTTCTGTTTGAAGGTGGCGGATTAGCCTGTTGAGCCTTGGTATCAAACTCCTCTTCACAATCACTTTTTTTTTTTAATGATTTATTTTTATTACAAAGTCAGATATACAGAGAGGAGGAGAGACAGAGAGGAAGATCTTCTGTCCATTGATTCACTCCCCAAGTGAGCCGTAACGGGCCGATGCGCGTCGATCCGAAGCCGGGAACCTGGAACCTCCTCCAGGTCTCCCACGCGGTGCAGGGTCCCAAAGCTTTGGGCCGTCCTCAACTGCTTTCCCAGGCCACAAGCAGGGATCTGGATGGGAAGTGGAGCTGCTGGGACTAGAACCGGCGCCCATATGGGATCCCGGGGCTTTCAAGGCAAGGACTTTAGCCGCTAGGCCACGCCGCCGGGCCCCACAATCACTTTTAAAAATTAATTGCTTAACTTATTCCTTCCCTTTTAAATATCAAAGCAACTGTAAATATAATCTGGCCAAAATTTACTTTCACACCTGGTGTACTTCAACCTGTCTTGGTGTTATGTGCTGACAAGTAGTTGAATCCCAGTGGTAACAGCTGATACCTTGGCTAGCCACAGGCAACAGATGGTTCTCACAACTTCCAATGAGGCAAATGTGGAACCGTGCCTTTTTAATAGGAAGTACTATTAGAGTTAAGTGAAAAATTTGTATCAATGCCATATTTTAGACCACAATATTTAAACAATGACAACATAGAATTAAAAAAATGATTCGAGTCCGGCACGATACGGTAGTGGTTAAAGTCTTTGCCATAAACGCTCCGGGATCCCATATGGGCGCCGGTTCTAATCCCAGTAGCCCTGCTTCCCATCCACTCCCTGCTTGTGGCCTGGGAAAGCAGTCAAGGATGGCCCAAAGCCTTGGGATCCTGCACCCGTGTGGGAGAGCTGGAAGAGTTACTGGCTTCGGATTGGCTCAGCTCCAGCCATGCAGTCATGTGGGGTGTGAATCATTGGATGGAAGATCTTCCTCTCTCTCTCTCTCCTCCTCTTTGTATATCCATCCACCTTTCCAATAAAAATAAATAAATCTTTAAAAAATTATTCTCTTTATATTGCTAATAAAAACTAATACTTGGCTCAATTATGTTGTGTTCAGCTTTCTCTATATTCTTTTGGCTGTTTTGACTATTGACTTCAGCAGTGTTTATACTTGGATTCAGTGGTTATTTTAAAAGCAGATATATCATTTAACATCATACCTATGGGTAGCCTTAACTTTATCAACTTTTATATCAAAATAAAACAAGTACCTTTATCTTCCCCCCAAGAAAATACCAAGATTTATGCTTCATATTTTTCTGTTGCATCTGATATAAGGCCTTAAATAATTATTAAATTCCCAGATTATTATTAAATGATTCATCTGGCCACAAATACCTTCATCTTCAGGAATTATAGCTAGTATATTCAATTTTGAAATGGTAACTACACAGTAATTATTTAACTAAGGTAGTTAAATCATTTGACCATCTTTACATTTGAATTTAAGAATTTTCTTCATATTCTGGAGAAGAGAGAATGCTTTCTAAAATTTTCAAGTAACACAGAGCTGAGAAGGTCTCCTTGATATTTTCCTGCTTTACTGATGCAAAGTTATTGAGTATAGAATACAAAACCACAAGATTTTGCTATTACAGAAGTCAACATACCATTTTCACTAACTTGATGCAGGCCATATTATAGAAATGGATAATGCCAGTCTGATTGATTTTAATTGTTGACTTTCCCTGAATAATCTGATGTTTTTATTCTCTAAGATCAATATCTGGAGTTGGTCTATATTCTCTTGGATAGTCTTAAGTCTTTCCATTTGCACACCAATATAGGACTTGCTTTTGTCAAAAAAAAAGTTTTTCCTTATACTTCCTAAATGCATCTGTTCTGATGAATTTTTGTCCTATTTTAGCATTACCTATACAATTCTTCTCATTATTGTGTTTTCTGCATACTTTCTTATTTCTATCTTCGTTTGCTTCTGTTTTTTATTCTGGGACAGCCTTTTAAGTTAACCCACTAGAACAACAGCTGTTTGATTTTTCTGGGACCATGGTGCTCTCAGTTGCTTTCCACTTTAATAGTGTGAATTGAATTTTCCGTATCCATTTATTTTAAAATTTTATTTGAGCCTACATGTCTTAAATTTGCTTTGATCCTCCTTCCTGGTTATTGGGCTTATGTTTTTCCGATTCCTGTTTGCTCTTACTTATCAGCTTCTGTAGAAAGAAATGAAGACATTTATTCTAGCTCTTATAGTGAAGAGTAGAAAGTAATTTTCAGATATGTATCTCAGTAAAATTTTTATGTCCTATACATTAAAGGGAAAAGCGGCTTATGTTGTTAATTTTAGGTTAATTGTCATTTCAGGAGGAGTTCTAATACTATCGGCTACAGAGTGGATTGATTGTATTTAGGTCCAGTATTCCCCTGCCTGTAAAAATAATCCAGAGATATTCAGGCCATTGTTTAGCTCTCCAAATATTCTTTCCTCCACCCTTATATCCAGTTGTATCCAATACAACCTATCTTAAGTATACACCTTCAGATTTTGTTTTTCTGCTCTGTCTTATAAGATGCATCCTTATTTAACAACCATTTCTGGATGTACTATGGTCTCTAAGCTACCCACTGTACCTTCTGCCACAGTGAATAAAGGAAATGTAGCATCCTAAAATTTCAGTAAAAGAGATACAGATAGACCAAGGGTGGAAGGAGAATCATTAGAGTGACTCACAAAATGATCTTAGCTTTTGGGGCATTTTCCCCCCAGGATATACAGCAAAGTATAAGGGCAGATCTGTCACCTTTTGTCATTACAGAACTCAATGATCCTTCCATCCTACCCTCCCTCTCGTCCATGCTTCCATCCCTTCTCCTCCCTTTCTTTTTGTAAAATTTTTTTATAGTGACACACATTTCAGTTTATTTTATAGTCATAAGCTTAACCCACCACTAAATGAAGAGTCCACCAAGTACTAAGTAGAAAAACCGCTGTTGCTCAAGAGTGTAAACCAAGTCTGTAAACAATAATCAAATCTCAGCATGCCATTTTTTCTCATATATGTTGCATTGTTTAAGAAAGGACATTTGCACAGGAACCTCTGTGAATTCCACAATCACGAAATGCTAAGGAAACCAAATCATAAATATTTATCCTCTTGTAAAAAAGTTGTTCTCTAACTCTTACAGGAAAGGTGGATTTCTGCTTAGAGTTGGTTTATATTTATGGGCATTTGAACATTCCAGCATTTGTGCTGGTGGAGGGAGACACCATGTACTTGGAGTGCTGGTTAGTGCTTGGGTTTGTAGACTCCAGAGCCAGACACTTGTGACCTAACCCCAGATTTTACACGTATGGAATGTGACTAAGATCCAGTTTTCTAACCACTCTGGGAACAGTTTTCTCAGCTTTAAAGTGGGGGCAATAAATAAGGTATCATTAATGTATGAATATTGTGATTTAGTGAAAGTACTGTAAGTAATCAATATAGAACATCCTGAGAGTGTGACTGAAAATATGGAATTTAGCTAAGAAGTGGGCAAACAAACAAGGACAGAAAATCTAAGCCTGCTTATTTATCAAAACTTTTTTTTCCAGTGATGCTCATGATAATTTATCTTACAACATTGAACTTACCAGGGTCCAGAAAAAAACCAATCAGCCATTGAAAGCTGCAGGAAACTGGTTTGAAGTCAGGATGTTAAACATCTTGTGTTTAAACATGCATGCTGCTTGAGCAGGAAGGGTCCTCCCACACCCAAAACACTCCCTGAATACTTAACTTGGCACAAACAAATCTTTCTTCTGAGCATCTCCTCTGCAGGCTGATGGGCCACACACACACCAGGGGAACAACCCGATGTAGTAAGAGGAGTATCTTGCCTGTTACCAACACTCCAAATGATATGTTCCTTGCTCTCATTAAGATAACCATGCTTTTTGTTTTTGTTCTTCAGGTTCTTTTTTTTAAATTGCATACACTTTTAGATCCCTGTTCAGTAATTTTTATTTTGAATGAGTACATATATGCTTGGGCTTGCTCGCTTCTTGGTGTCAACCCAGAATAACACTGGCCAAAGGAATCCCCTGGTCTTCTGTGCAGCTTGTTACTTGCTGGGGGTCACATTTCCTGGGCAACTCAGTTGGCAGGCAGGAACAATTCCCTGATCTGCCATGTGCTTCTCCCTGCCATGCCGTGGGAGTAACGTTACTGATTGTAAAGTTTCCATAAAATTGCTTGCTGTCATTCACAGGACATCCACAGAAATGATTAACTCAGCAGGCCCGGTGCCTTGCCAAAACCCCTGATGAAATGTGTGCACAAATTTTAAAATAACTCCCTTCTTCTCCAACCAATGTAAGCATTAAGTCAAAAAAGAGCCTAGAAATTGGTGGTAAGTGGGCTGAAGAGGGATGCTTGGATCTTGGCCCACTGTTTTAAATAGTTTACCTTTTTTTTTTCAGGTTTCCCATTTTAACACAAGGCCACTGAATTGTGTGGCACTATGACACAGGTCTCTGGAACCAGTAGTCAACAAGAATGACTTGTCTTGTGATCCTGGAAGGAACAGGTGTACTCTGTTGCCATGTGGAGATGAGATCTGCCTGACAGTATTGTACTGACTAAATGAGATATTGCTTGTTAATGCCCTTTTTGTCTTGTAAGTTAGTAGGCCAAGGTTGGCAGATGCAATTTCCGAAGACACAAATTGTTTCTTCAGATTGGCAAAGGGAATCCTAGAACATTCCAAAACAAGGGAGATTCTACAATTGGCTAAAGCCTGCCTTCTGGCTTTTCTTTCAGAAGCAGTAGTGATTCTGACTCCAAAGCTTGTAGAATGATTTGGAAGCTGTTTGGGCGTGGGGTTAATGCATCACCAGAGTCCATAGCAAGAGCTCCCAATGACTCTGTTCTTTATGTCTTACAGTATGTGCTCAACAAACCTCTCCTTGTGGAGTAAAGCTATCTGACTTTTAGAGTTTGCTGTTCGTAAGTGTTTTCCAAGGAATCAATGCTCTCTTGACTTCCAGCTGTAAGGCCAATGCATCCAAAGTATTTTGACAGAGAGTGATTGATTGTAGGAGATTCACACTTAATCCCTCCTAGGTCCTTTGCCATTTCCTTCTTTATCTCATTACTCATTTATTTTTTTTCCTGGACTCCCCAAATGATCTCCTGTATACTTAGTTGCTCTTCTCTATTCAGAGATTGTGAAGTTCCACTAAGAATGTGGCATCTGCCTGTCTTGTTAGCATGTGCCTCTGATACCTGGCATGGATAGCAGCTGGACTCTATGTGGTAAATCAATGAGTGGATAGACAGACATTCATGGCTGTGTTGTAGTCATGGATTGCATGTCACACCAGTTTTACATCATTGAATGAGTAAATAAATGGCTGAGTAAATGAAGCAAGTAGGAATAAAACTTTGGGAAGTCATAAAATTCATGTCAGAGATATTTTCTTTCAAATACGATCTTTATTTACAGTTGATCATGAAAGAATCAAAGGTCTAAACCAAATACTTTTCCAGTGTCTGTCTTGTAATAAGGTTGCAGATTTTTAGAATTGAGTGCAGATGTTTATAGTTTATTAGAAGTTGTATTCAACCATTCCATGACGTTTACCCCCAAACTCATCTCTCTCTTGAGTTCACAGATTGTCAGGAAAGCCTGAAGTAAAGGGTGGTAATTAACTCATGGTATGACTGTGGTCCAGCATGCCTTTATCCAAGGCAAAGGCCTGAAATGACTCCTCTCTGCTGCCCTCTATCTCAGTTCCCGGATCAGGGCATTGACTAGCGTTTAAATAGGAGGGCCTGAAAAGCAGGCAGCAGAAGAGGTTGGGGGAGAGAATGATGGATGTGTGGTGCTCCCTATGTATGATCCCCAGCAGATGTTTTCCCTTAAGCTCAAGCAGCCAATCCTTGATTTAAAGGTAATTTGTTTATTATTACACTAAATGGAATCTGTAAATCTCTGTCACGGGCTAATGTGGACTGAAGAAACCATTTACACTGAGAGCACCCGACAGTTCACATCTCTTCTAGTGTCATTGTCCCCCTTCATTTGCAACATGGGTAAGAAACATTGTCATTTTCAAAGTGGCTTAGAAGCAATAAACAATTCAAGTTGTGTCTATTCATGTGGCTTGAGTTACAGTTTGAGTGAAGTTGGGTTTGGTTTTGTAATCTACCAGGCAATATGTTTTGGTGCTGGCTCAGGCTTGTCCTGAAGGTCTGTTTTCTTTCAGACTTCTTGTGTACATTCAGCTCTACTGGGCTCAAATACTCAGGAAGGAAATTGGATGCACAAAGAACAGAGTTTGCATAAGGTTCTTACAAGCCCCATTACGGCTGTTTACACAGCTGTAATCGTTATAAATAAATTACTTCATAAGTTTCAACAAATGAAATCATGTTATTTCGTCTGCTTTGTCTCTTCCTTGCGCCGCCAAGTCACCAGCGTATCATTTATTTTGGCTCATTTTTGTTGAAAGGAGATTTCAAGAAGAGCTCAGTTGTACCATCTGAGAGCCACCACTTCAACCTCAAACCAATTCCCCTCCCCTTTTGCTCTGAATAAGGAAACAGGAGGTGAAACTAGTTAATCCACTAATGTGAGAGCAAGGAACGTTCCTGGAGTGTGGTCTTTCCTATTCTTATACAAGATGTATGCACAAATAATGTTCACATTAGTAAAATTCATGTTTCATAGGAGTACAGCTCTTGGAGTTGGGACGAATGTGTGGTCATATGACTACCACTTCTCAATTTAAAGAGCATTTTTTTTACCACCTGAGTCTTCTACTTTTTTTAAGCAATCTTAATGCACGATGACTTTGTTTTCTGTTTATGCACTTTTCCCATTCTCAGAATATCATATAAACGAAATGACACAGCATGTAGCCTTTTTAGTTTGGCTTTTTCTGCTTAGCTTGATGCTTCTGTGATTTATCCACATTCATGTTGGTGTCAGCAATTCAGTAATTTTTAGTACTGAGTATAATTTCATGACATAACGATGCATCCTTCCCTAAGTGAGGAATGTTAGGTTATTCTTTGATACAAGTAATGAATAAAGCCACTATCAATATCATATACAGTTCTTCATTCGCATAAACAAGTTTTTACTACTTGTTGTAAATGCCTATGAGTGGGAGTGGTTGTTCACATAGCAAATGTATGTTTAGCTTCATAGGAAACTGTTTTCAAACTGTCAGTATCATCTCACATTCCTCTAGGTAGTGCTGGGAACTTCAGTCACTTCTACCCTCCTCACCAAGTTAGGTTCTGTTGTCCTTCTGTTTCAAGCCATTCTAATGGCAGGACAGTGGTATCTCAAGGTCTAGAATTATTAACTGGAGTTTCTCTAATCATTTCTGGTATTGAGACATTTTGTGTTAATTAGACACTAGTATCTTCTTTGGAGAAATGTCAGTTCAAATCCCATGCCTAGAGTCTCCATTTGCCCAGATATTTGCCGTCAACGGTTGGCTGGGGTAGTGGATCAATTTATTCTGCTCTCCTTCTTCTGCATTGGTACCAGATATCCTTTGCAGGCCCTGATGGACTGCCATATCCTCCACGTGCATCTAGGTATCCATCCATTGCTCTAAGTCATGGAGGAGGCCCAATTCTGACACATGCACTCCATTGTCAGGGGAACTCCTTTGTCATTATTCAGTCCCTGCAGGAAAGCACAAGAACCAACTCTAGGAGCAGCCCACACCACGCCAAGTTACAGTACCTGACAAAGGAGTTCCCCAAGCTTATCTATCAGATCTCCTCCTAGTGGTAGATTTCATTCATACCAGTGGGTCCTTGGCCCAGGAACAGCCGACTTGGTGGGAACAATGACTCTGCCCAACTGGCCCATATCCATTCCGGTTTTTAAGGTTGGGTGTCACAGCCCAGCCACACCTGATCCGCATAAAGGCACAGCTCTCATGTGAATCAGTAGATACCAAAACCTAGCCCAGCCTTACCTACATCTGTCTGGATTTTATGAGCATCAGTGGGTGCTGGAATCAAGTACAGGCTGGAAACACCAGACCTTGTCCATACCCATGCCAAGGGACACTGCAGTCTTGTCAAGCCCAGATTGCCACGCCCATTCTGGCTGTGATGCTCACTGTTGGGACCCAACACCTAGTCGGATGGGGGTTACTGGGAGTCCCTCTAATAAGGCTGCAGTTCCCACTGTGGAATGTGACGGCAGGTGTGTGGTGGGCAGAACTGGACTGGCCGCAACATCCATTGGCTTATGAAAAAGATGGGGCTGGAGACATTTGCTTTCATTTTGTAATCATTTACATTAACACAAAAACATTTTAATATTGATGAAGTCTGATTTTTTAGTGGCTTATGTATTGAGAATCTTATCTGTGAAAGAATCCAAAGTCAGGAAGCTTAACACTGCAGCTTTGTAATACGTTTTACATTTGAAAAGTCAATCACCCAAGTTTGTTCTTTTTCTGCAGCATTTTGGCTAGTCTGGGTCCCCTAAAGGTCTTTATTGCTTTAGAGTCAACTTTGCAATTTCAATTAACATAAGTTACAGTTGGAGTTTAGATGTGGAATTGATGGATCTTTTATAAATATGGGGATTATTGTAGTATTTGCTGCATGAAGTCTTAACAATGTTATAACATGAGCTACTTTTCATTAAGTCTTTTTACTTCACTGATGCCTTATTATAGTTTTTGGCAACCAAACCTAGTACTTCATTGTTTTAACTTATTTTGTAACTATTTTACTCTTTTGGATGGTATTTATTATTGTTTTGTTTAAATTTTATGATATAATTCCATAGGCTTTTGGGTGGCATTTTAAATTATTTTCTAAATCTCGCTTTTGGAATGTTGTTATAGTGTGTAGAAATATAACATGTTTTGTACATCAATCTTAGGTTTTATAGCTAAACATGTTGATTAGCTGTAATATCATATTCATATATTCTTTAGAGTTTTCTATATGTGAGATAATATCCCTTACAGAAAGATGTAATTTAATATCTTTGTTTACAATATGGATGCCTTCTGTGTCTTTCTTTAGCCTATTTGCCAAACTGGGATCTCTGCTACAATGCTGAGTAGAAGTAAAAAGATCTTAGGGAATGTAAAAACTGCAATGTTACTACCAAGTATAAAAATGCAGTGTTAGAATTAACTATAAAAATACAGTGTTAGTATTAAGTATCATGCTAGGGGAAGGTTTTTCATGGATACCTTTTATTATGTAGGATAGTTCTCTTAGTTCCTACAATATTGAGTATTTCTACCAGGAAATTATGTTTGACCTTGTCAGATCCTTTCTCTGTTTATGTTTGATGTGATTTTTACTTTTTATGTTATTAATATTTATTGGCTTGATTTCCTTTTTGTGTATTAACCAATTTTACATTCCTGGTCTAGATTCTAGTTGGTGCAAATCTTTGTGTCTGCTGCTAGGCTCAGTTTGTTAAGATTTGGTTGAGGTTGTTTGTGTCCATCACCAAAAGGGATGTTGTCCTGTAGCTTTATTTTTGTGGTTGTCATTGTATGCTATTGATATTAGGGTAATATTGCTGTTGTGGAATGTGGTATGATAACCTCGTGAAATGTTCTCTCCCTTTGTTTTATTGGAAGAATTTGTGATGAGTCAGCATTATTTTTTTTCCTGTAAAAAATTTGGTAGAGATCACCAGTGAAACAGTATTTAGTGCTAAACATATTCTTCACTAGATTTTTAAAATTTAAATTTTTTCATCTTCTTTATCTTTAATTTTATAATGTAATTCCATAGGCTCTGGGATTTCCCTTGCCCCCTTGCCAAATTCCCTCTCCCAGTTGATTTCCCCGTATCATTACAATAGTATAGTCCTTTATAAGCAGTCCTAAGTCTGTTATTCTGCTATTCAAGGATATCCTGACATTGCTTGTACAAACAATGGCAGAGAGTTTAGCATCCTATTGTAAAAGATATATCCAACAGTTTCATTGGGACTCCTTTGATTTGAAAGTAGAGATGCATGCTACATTGCCTTCATTAGATTTTTTAGAAATCTAAAGATGGGCATGCTGCAATAGCCTAGTGACTAAAATCTTCAGCTTGCACACAACAGGATGCCACATGGGTGATGGTTCATGTCCCAATAGCCCTGCTTCCCATTCAGCTCCCTGCTTGTGGCTTGAGGAAGCAGTCAAGGACGGTCCAAAGCCCTGAGACCCTGCACCCTTGTGGGAGACCTGGAAGAAGCTCCTAGTTTTGGATCGGCTCAGCTCTGGCCGTAGTGGTCGCTTGGGGAGTGAATCATCAGATGGAAGATCTTCCTCTCTTTCTCTCCTTCTCTCTGTGCATCTGAAAGTAATGAAAATAAATAAATCTTCAAAATAATTAAAGATAAAAATATTTGTTAAAATTACTAATACAATTTATTACTTGGTATGGATCTATTTATATTGCTTAAATAAAAATTGAGAGAGAGAGAGAGAGAGAGACAGAGAGAGAGAGAGAGAGAGAGATACTGGGAAAGGGATAGAGATTTGCATTTGCTGGTTCATTCTCCAAATGGCCACAGTAACCCAAGCCAGGACAGTGTGAAGCAGGACCCTCACTCCTTCTTTGTCTCCTATGTAAGTGACAGTGGCTCAAGTACTTGAACAATCAATGACTGCTCTACCAGGAACATTAGCTGGGAGCTGGTTTGGAAGCTGAGGACTCTGATGTGCTATCCGGACGTGCAGGCAGTGGCTTAAACTGCTGTACTATAATGCCAGCCCCATACATTTCTTCTTCAAGAATCCATTCACTCTGTTTAGTTGCTTTATTTATGAGCATAAAATTGCTCATAATTTCCTATTTTACTTTATTTTACTTTTTAAAACGTGTTCCACTTAAGAGACTGACATTGAATTTTTTTAAAACGACATGATTAGCTAAGCTGTGTTTAAGACTGCTTGGAAGTTCAAAGAAACATTTAAGTTAAAAAAAAATCTAGAAAGATGTAGTGTACAAGGGCTGGCATCATCACATAATAAGCTAATCCTGTACTTGTGGCACCAGCATCCCATATGGACCTTGGTTTGTGTCTTGGCTGCTCCACTTCTGATCCAGCTCACTGCTTATGGCCTAGGAAGGCAACCAGGGATTGCTCAATCCTTGGGCCCCAAATCCATGTGGGAGATCCAGAAGGAGCTCCTGGATTCAGGTTGGCTTAGTTCCAATGGCTGTAGTCATTTGGGTGATAAAGAAGTGGAAGGAAGATCTCCCCCTCTCTCCCTCTCTCTTTCTCTCTCCTTCTCTCTGTAAATCTGCCTTTTAAATAAAAATAATTATTCCTTTAGAAAATAGTTTGTACAAAGAGAGACAAGATGTTTAGATTTTATTAGTCTAAGAGATTTTAGAGCAAAAATTGACATTGGAGACAAAGAAGGTATATGAATGTTACAAGGCTCAAAAATTTAAAAAGATGATGCTGTATCTGTATAAGCGTGACTAACACAGTTCCAAAATACATGGAGTAAAAACTTACGGAACTGAAAGAATAAAAAGTTGGATTTCTATCCAAATTTCTGAGATGGACAGATAAATTAGACAAAATACCAGTGTGGAATAGAAGACTCTTACAGCACTAAAAACAGCTGGATCCAAAACAGAACAAATATTCCTCCTTTTTAGAATAAGCTATATGTTAATCTACAAAATATCATAGTGAACTTAAAAGTACTGAATTCATATAAGGCATTTATATAAGGAAAAGTAAGTAGAACTTGAATTACAAGAAGAAATCAGACATGCTAGCTCTGAGTTCTTGGTTATATTCCTAAGTATTGTGCCAAAAAAGGAATTTTTCAATATCTTTTATAGAGAGAGGTCTTTTAATACTGTCACACAGTTTCCTTCAGAGAATTAATATATTTCAAATGTGTTCCCAATTCTTTGGGCATGGTATTATTCATAACAGCTTTTTACTAATCCTTTATATTCCATGAACTATATAGTGAAAACTTCCATTTCTTTCTTTAAGACTTATTTATTTTTATTTGGAAAGTCAAATATACAGAGAAAAGGAGAGACAGAAAGAATAATTTTCCATCTGCTGGTGACTACAAAGGCTGGAGCTGAGCCAACCCAAAGGCAGGAGTCAGGAGCCTCTTCTGGGTCTCCCACGTGGGTGCAGGGTCCCAAGGCTTTGGACTGTCCTTGACTGCTTTCCCAGGCCACAAGCAGGGATCTGGATGGGAAGCAGGGCTGCTGGGATTAGAACCTGCACCCATATGGTTTCCCAGTGTGTGCAAGGTGAGGATTTTAGTCACTAGGCTGTCATTGTGGGACCTTGTTTAATTTTTTAACCTGAGCTTGTTATAGGCTTATTCTTTTATTTATGTATTTATTTTCAAAGCACTAGGTTTTTTCTTTGTTGCTTTCCTGGACTGATTTTCATTTTTCAGTTTTATCAATCTTGATATTTTATTATGTAGCTCTTTCTGCTTACATTTAAATTAAGCATATTCTTTCTCTTATAATCCAAGGTGGAGGTCTAGATGATTAATTTCAGATCATTCTTTTTCCCCTGTATGTGTTTGATGTTTTTTTTAAAGATTTATTTTTATTTTTATTACAAAGTCAGATACACAGAGAGGAGGAGAGACAGAGAGGAAGATCTTCCGTCCAATGATTCATTCCCCAACTGACTGCAACAGCCGGTGCTGTGCCGATCCGGAGCCAGGAGCCAGGAACTTCCTCCAGGTCTCCCACATGGGTGCAAGGTCCCAAAGCATTGGGCCATCCTCGACTGCTTTTCCAGGCCACCAGCAGGGAGCTGGATGGGAAGTGGAGCTGCCGGGATTAGAACCGGCGCCCATATGGAATCCCAGGGCATTCAAGGCAAGGACTTTAGCCACTAAGCCATGCTGCCGGGCCCTGTATGTGTTTGATGTTATATATTTCCCTCTGAGTTTTGCCTCCATGACGTCCCAATTGTCACAAGTTGTTTCCAGCCTGGAACTGGATCCTATTAGTTCTTCAAACATGTTTTTGCCTCTCTCTTATTTTTGAGAATCCCAGTATGGGAATCTGGATTGTTCGACAGAACCCAGATGTCTGGGAGACTGTTTAATTCTCTTCATTCTTTTCTCTTTCTCAACAGACTGAATAACTCCCATTAGCCTGTCTGCATGCACAGTGATTCATTCTGAACTCCTCAAATCACTGTTGACTTCCTCTGATGAATTTTTCAGTGTAATGTTTGTAGCTTTCATCACTACAGTTTCTACCTGTTTCCCTTTATAAACCTTATTTCTTTGAAGTTTCACTAGAGAGATGGTATTAACATTCTCATATTTAGGTCTTGTTTCTTTTAGCCCTTTGAACATATTCTAAATAGCATCTACTTAAGAATTCCAACTTCTGAACTTTCTCAAGGAGTTTCTGTTGAACATTTGTTTTGGGTGTCTGGAAGCATACTTTTTTGTATGTTTCGTATTTTTTGAACAAGGAAATTTCAAATATCAAACAGCAACTTTGAAAGCTTAATTCTTTCCCCTCTTTAGGGCCTGTGGTTTCTGAATTTGCTTTTATTCTAGCTGTTTGTTTAGTCACTTTTAATAAATAATGAGTCTGCATTCTTCCTTGTGTATGGTTTTAAAGTCTCTATTTAGTTAACTACATAATTAGCTATGATTTGGACAAAGTTGCTGAGGTGTCCAGAACCAGTAAGTCTCCTCACCTTGGCCTGCGGGCTCTGCGTGTGTGTCACAGCATGCCTCCGACACACCTACAGGCAACTGACAACGGTCCTTTAGCCTTCCCTCCTGACTGTGTGACGTGTCAAGGTCAACCAGAAGGGAGGGCTTGAAGCCTTCTCAGGTCTGTCCTGAGGATGTACATCGTCTTATGCTTGTGAAAGAAATGTCCGTTTCCTAGGCATATATTGGATTCTCCTGTAGAAACCACATTTATCAGCTTTTCCCCTTCAAGCTTTTTATCAAGGGCTGGGGTTTACCTCACTTATTATGCATCCTTTTAGGTAGCCACAACTTAAACTCTTTTGCTTTTTATTATCTTTGATAAATACTGCTAATGAGAACCTCCTGGCACTGGGCAGGCTCCAATTTAGGTCAAGTGTAAGCCAGTCTTTCAAACGGCATCTTCCAGGGGTCTACATACATGTCAGGTAAAACAATGACAGTACTTTGCATAAGGCTTTGAAAAAGCTCCAGCTCTGTTCTTCTGTTCCTTCCAGACTTAGAATGTGGTTTTTTAAGTCCAAGGCTACTGCTCATCTAGAGGTCAAGTAACAGGAGCAGGGCAAGTTCAACTGCTACCATTTATGTGTTCTTACTCCCAACTTGGCTGAAAAACTTAGGTTACTTGCAGAGTTCTAAAAGCCCGAATTCCTAAGAAATTGCACATTTTCATTTTCATTGGCCATTATGCTGCCATTTTTGCTAGCCTTTAATATGTGTAGCTATGCATGGTTTTATGCTAGTGCCAAGCATTTGTGGGAACATGGAATTTTAACATAGGTTTATTTGGCACAAAACAGTTTGGACGTTCGTATGTAATTTGTTCCTAATAATACTTTCCATGAGTTTTCAAAGACTCTTCCTATATATAATTTCAATCTTTTCTACAAAAATAAACTTTAATTCACATTATTTGTTAGACATTTATGAACAGCAGTTCTGTGTGGTGAGCATTAGGTTTGTGTCTCAAGTGCACCAGAGTTTGGAGTTTGTCTTCCTTTGAGTATTAGGCAAAATGTAGAGACTCATTTGCTCCCTGATCAGGCTGGGAATTGTCAAGGCTCAAATTACATATATCTGTTATTTTGCAGTCTGCTGGTCACTTTACAAGGTGGTTCTCTCCAAAGAATTAATACTTTGTAATAAGCTCTTTGTTGGTTACATAACTTTCCTCTACATGACATAAGCTTAGAGGCCTTAAAAGTAGATCTGGATCATTCAACTTCATTAGAACCCAAGGGTTTTGAGTTTCGGCATCCAGCCAGCCACATTAGAAGAGTGTGATTGGCTTTCATTGGCCTCATTTAGAAAATGGTAAGAGTATGCCTACCTTGTTAGAGAACTCTCTGAATGTCTTAGTTTTCCTTTAAGGTTTTACAGTAACTTAAATTTGATCCTTGAAGAAAAACGATACGATATTCACCTCCTCAGCCAGGAAAAGTACTTGGCCTTTCTGCCATTGCTACTGGTGAGAGCATTTACCGGACTTCTGTTCCACCTCTAAGCACTGGAGAAGTCACTGCTATTCAGGCCCCGTTCTCTGCATGATCTCACATCCTTCTCCGTTCCCTCCCTTCTCTTTCTCCACAGCACACTCCATCCATCACCACGACAGTGAGAAACTACAGTCTCTCATTTCACTTTTTGGTTTAGGGCTTTCTTTCCTTCCATACTGGGTTGGAAGAGAGGGATGTAACATAGACTTTTTTTTAATATAAGCTTACATGTATTTCTACGAGTGTAAAACTGTCAATTTAGAAGAAAAGTTTACATATATAAATAGAAGTCCATTCCTAAATTCAGTTGCCTTTGTTAGGATGACTTATTTGACAATTTCTGGCAAACACATACAGACCAAACAGAGCAGGAAAGCTTACTCTACAAAGAAGTAGAACTGAGTACGGAGCGTATATGCTAATAGCTCTGAGAGTGACGTGGTCCACATTTGTGAACAGTGACTCTTCATATGTGATTCCAAGTTTAAACTCTGATTAACCTAGACCTTGGAAAATTAGAATCATCTTGATTCCAGATGGGAAATATCCTTACGAACTCTGGTACTTGGCTGCATTGCCATTCTAGTAAAGTCACATATATTTGCTAATTGGCTAATATTGTGTTGAGTATGTTGGAGAGATGCAAGTCACCTAGCAAACAACCACTTATTCTGAGTATAGGTTCTCTGAATGCCACTGCTAGTTATTAACTAGAAGACACTGTAGCTATGATACATCTGGTTCAATAATTATGCCTATCCAAATAACTAAATCAGATTGATACATAGTTTCTGTGACTTATTGTTTTACTGTTGATTATACTGAAAAATGTTCTCGGTATGTCTAGATAGTGTTATATTTAATGGAACTAACTTGGTTGGTGGTTGCAGTGCATCTTGGTAATGAATCCATTTATTTACCAATATTTTTAGTAATATGCTCTTGGCTGCAAAACACTCTGACTGATGCTGAAAGATACCAGCAAGGATATCACATGGTAAAGAAACCCATTTTGCCTGTGGTCCTATTGCAGGCTGTCTGAGTGATCATCAATACAAATTTGAAACAAACAGTTGCTGGAACATAAATGAACCGAACTGCAGTCACTCTTTTTCTAATATGTTACCCACTAACCACATGATGCTCTTTACATTTAGAATATGTTAAATAAAAGTTTAATTTCTGTTAATCACATTAGTCTCACTTGAGGTGTTCAATAGCCATGTGTATCCAAGGGCTAGTATACAGAACAGATATGGAATGTTTCTATCATTACAGAAATTTTATTTAGCAGCCCTGACACACTGGAATTACAGAAAAGCTGGTAACCTCATTTGTGACTTAACTGTTAATATCAGGTCCTGTATGTGTTGGCATCATTTCCTAAAACAGGCAAAAAGTTCTCTAAAACAGACCTTACAAGCTTTGAATTTAGCACAAAATACATATTCTAGTTAATTTTTAAAAGAATTATTTATTTTTATAGGAAAGTCAGATATACAGAGAGGAGGAGAGACAGAGAGGAAGATCTTCCATCCGATGATTCACTCCCCAAGTGACCCCAACGACCAGAGCTGAGCTGATCTGAAGCCAGGAGCCAGCAGCTTCTTCCAGCTCTCCCAAGTGGATGCAGGGTCCAAAGGCTTTGGGCCATCCTCAACTGCTTTTCCAGGCCACAAGCAAGAAGTGGGCCTGCCAGAATTAGAACTCATGCCCATATGGGACTCTGGCATAATCAAGGCGAGGACTTTAGTTGCTAGGCCACTGCGCCGGGCCCAATATATTCTAGTTAATTTAAAATGCTGTTACTTCAGGTACCTTCATTTTCTTTGTGGTGAGTATTAGAAGAGAGAGACATGCAAAGCTAATAAGGATTATTGAAGGGTTTTCTTTTTTATAAAATTCATCTCTCTCTTTCTCTCTTTAAGTTTCTTTTACTATAACCCCGTGAGGCCTGCCAGCTATCTGTAACACTCACCCTGCCTTGCAGTTGGTGGTAATGATTTGGTTGCTCACCAAGGGAATGTGAATTCAAGTGGCAGCACTGCCAGGCAGAACCTGTAATGGGCCAGTGTGCTTTGTATACCTGATTATTTGCTGCAAGCTAGCTCCTGATTCATGGATTTCCCCAAGTTGAAAACAAGGCTGCAGAGATAGGCTGTTATGCTTCCTTTTCCAACCCTGGCATCCCTATGAACAGGCTTGTTTTGAGACCTGGCTGTTGCACTTTCCATGGCCCAAGGATTTGGGGCACTGCTGTTCATCTGGAAGACCTGGATAGGGTTCCTGGATCCTGATGTCAGCACTAAACCAGCAGATGGAAGATCTTTATTTTTGTTTCTCTTCCTTTTTCTATCAACCATTCATTAAATAGATTAATCTTAAAAATATAAAGGAATACCACCCCATGGTTATTATCATTGGAGGAAAATATAAGGAGTAAGGATTTTTGTGGAGACAAGTGTCCTAGCTACTTGGGACCCCAACTGATTTACAGGAAAGAAAGAAATGTACATCTTGTACTGCCTGTTGTGTTTAGTGGGTTTGTTAGTTTTCATGGCTAATATTATCCATGTTTTATTAAGATACAGACTTCATTTTACATGGAGATACTCTGTTAAATGTTGGAAATAGATATCTGTACTTTGCTGCTTCTCGTACTCTTCATGCTTTAATGTTATCCATAAAAATACATTTTAATGCTTCCATTGAATTCTGAATAGCCACAGGGTAATTGCCACATAGTTTCTAAGGATTTATTTATTTGAAAGGCATACTGACAGAGAGAAGGAAAGGAGAGGGAGAGTAGGAAGAAGAGAGAATGAAGAAGAGGAAAGGAAAGAATGAATAATCATCTACCTGCTTGTGTATGGCTTAAATCGTTGCAGTGGTGGTGGCTGGATCAGGACAAAGTTAAAACTATTAACTAGGATCTAACCTGATAAGATCCCTAAAAAGGATCTAGTCTGAGTCTCCCTTATGATTGGTAGGGGTTCAGTACTTGATGTATTTTTTGATGTTTTCTCAAGGTTCATTAGCAAGGAACTGGATCCAATAAGAACTGAAGCCCCAGTATGGTATTCTAACATTATAGCCAACCCTTGATGCACTGGTTCACAGTGCCACTCTGCCTTGAGTGGCAATGAGGCTCTCGTCTTAGTTGGAATTCTTAGAAGCAATGCTGAGTTGTGGATCCTTTTGCGTTTTTATTAAGTGAGAAGTCTCAACAAGAAACTTGCAAATGGTGAGGGAAGCTGTTGTAGGGAACGGGAAAGATATAAAGATGTGCCTTCATTTGGAATCCATCTTTGGCCTGATGACATTAGGAGTTGTAGAGTAGAGTAGAGTAGAACTCTCCCAGTACCCTGTATATAATGCAGACTAGTATACTGAGAAATGAAGATACATTACAGTGTGCACATCTGCTCCAGAATAAAAGGTGGATTCCCAATGGAACTGTTGAATATATCTTGACAGGATACTGATCTTTCTACCCTTGTCTATAGCTACAATGTCAGGATACACTTAAATAGCAGAATGATGGACCCATGAGTGTTGTACAACTATGTAAAAAAATAGGGGAAATCAGTGGGGGTAGAGGGAAGATGGAGAGAGTAAAAGGGGAAATCCTTGAGCCAATGGAACTGTATCATGAAAAATAAAAGAAAATAATAATTTTAAAAAGCATAGTAATAGCACAGAGCCCTTAGGCCTTTCCTCAGATCCAGGTTTGTCACTGACATGACGCATGACATTCGGCACTTAGAGACTTCCCCGTGTCTCATTTCCTCTTCTCAGATGGTCATCATGATGGACAGTAATAACTCTCATATACTGGGCGTACTAAACTCTTGTGTGTACAGTCCAGGACTTTGAACAGGACTTGGAGCACAATGAGGACCATATTAGGACAGCACTTGTTATAGAAGAAAGCAGTCAGGGTACAAGAGGTACAGTGTGCCAGGTGCAGAAGAGGAAGGAGAAGTAGTTAGTGAAGACTGAGGCCTCTGGGTACAGATATTCCAAAATTGGATACCTGACCTACTGTTGTAGGAACTCAGGGCACTTAAATTATTAGTGCTTCAGTCGCTTCACCTATAAACTTACGGGGATGCTAAAGCTTTTCTTGCAGAAGTGTGGAGAAATGATCATTCTGAAAATCTTAAATGTTGTTTCTGTCATGTTATTATTCTGCAGGGGGAGGCTTTTCAACAGGATGAAGGAAGTTTCCGTGGAGTAGTTCCATTGCTTGTACACAGGGGGTGTAGGAGATGAATTGGGGCAGGAAAGACAAGCCAGTGCTGGGCATGGAAAATCCTACTGGGCAAAGCTAAGATACTTGGTCTTGGAATAAGAGACACTGTCAATCCTTTCGATGTTTAACATGCATTCCCATGTCTCTTTCAGAATAAGAAAACGGTACACTTAGCTAAACTTGTGTAATGGATTACTACATTAATTCATACTATCTTCAGGTAACATCTCTTCGTTGAGCCTATGACAGTGTTGCCTGGCAGGTTTGGGCTGGCATCAACTCAGAGAGTCCAGGTTTCAACAGAACTTCTCTCCTGCTTCTGTTTGCTTTCTGGTCAAAAAAGGAACTTCGTATCCGGAGGCAGGCTGAGCATTAGTGTGCAGCCCTCTGGGTGGTGAGCACATCTCGATCTGGTGAGTTCATGTACTTGATCTTCCAGAGGAGCCAGGGTTCTGCCAGAGCCTGCATGGTGGCCCTCAATGCCTGGCCTCAGAACAATGTGATGTCCATTTGTGGGCATTTTGTTGGCTGATGGAAACTGCAAGGTCTACTCAGAGCCATTGGATGGATTTAGGAGTTACAGGAGTAGGAGCATGGCTATAGAAATGCAGTTAGTTGGGAGCACCTGTGAAAACAATCTAGAAAATTCTCCAGGGATCATCTCTTTAATTCTTGAGAACAGTCAAAGGCAGGAACCCCATCATTGCTTACCCCTTTACATCATCAGTTCTTCTCAGGATTAGGTAAGGTCACTGGTATGGAAGCGAAGGAGGACTGTTTCTGTGAGGTTATGGCATGAAATGGATTCCTATACTGTAAAGTGGTATGCCACTCTGGCCTTGCTGTCTGCCCTGTTGTGTTCTCTTGCCTTACGGGTTTCACATATTGGAACTGGCCCTTAGAGGAGATCCAAGTAGGGAAACAGCCTGCACACAGTAGATGGAAAGGTGTCCTAACTCCACACATAGTTAAAGAGGCAGCACATTTTTAAAAACAAATGAAAACCACTTATCTCTTTCTATCCTGCCTTAATACCTTCATTCAGAAAGTAAATCAATAGTATAATCCAGCAGAAAGACTTAGAGGTAACCCAATATTATTGACAAGGTATCAGATGTTTGATAAGGAGAAACGTGTGATATAATTTATAATAATTTATAATATGTAATTTATAAAAATGTTGATAGTCATGTAATTACTTGATATTAGTACAGGAATATATATGTGTATATATATATATATATATACACATATACACATACACACCTGTGAAACAAAAAATCATTTAAGGTTAATAGGTTAATGAAGGTTAATAAGTTAATAAAAAGATCAATAGTTACATTGTTCTGACATTGAATTAGAGAGCTAAAAATTAGATTTTGAATCCAAGATTTATGTAGATCCCTGGAGTTACTCACTTAAGGACTTTGAAAAACAATTTACTTATTTGGTTATAATTATTTCTCCTATTGAATCATTGCCTTTAACTTTAGCATATGACCTTGGTTTTCCCGGATACACAATAAGCCTATCTCTTCATTATTAAATCATTGCGAATAACGTTTAATTTTATCTTTAAAAAGAAAGTTAAATGTAGCATTTGAAGGTGATACTTATATATAGTTTTAAAATATCCAGTTTTGATCTGTGAATTGAACAGAATCTGGTTATGTCTTGTCTTGAGTATGAGTAGAGCTGGGACAGGAGTGGAGCTTGCGGGTCAGGGGCCCTCTCTGAAGCCAACCCTGAGATAAGGAGTTGAGTACCTACAGCTGATCTAGGATGAGAGCCAAGGAGATAATCGCTCATAAGGAAGAGACGCAAGGAAGCGAAGATGGGAAGGCAGAGTAGACGTCCAAGGTGCAGCATCCAGTGGGCTGCCAGTGTGGGCCTCAGCAGCTGAAGTGCATGGCAGGAAACAGGCTAGCTTGGTAGATGAGATCCTTCAGAGATCTCGTCCCTGAAAGGTAATAGAGCTGGAGCATTGACCACAGTCTTTGGTTGAGGGCTGTTTGCAAGACGTTACTTGCCTTTGATGTCAAACCATTCTACCTAGCAGAGAAAGTCCGTCATTCTGCTGCCTCTAGACAAAGTGGTGCAAGTGACATGCATGGAAATAGTAGATGCTCAGACACTGTGCCTTGAGAATGGACAGCATTTCTCCAGACTAAATTTAAACCTTTTGTTTTTTTAACTAACTACACAAATTCTTTTATGGAATATAAAACAGCATACCAAAATTAATTTTTAAAAATGGAGCAACCGTGATTTCTGTGGTTGTGTGTACTTGGACAGGTGTTCTGCCTTCTATGACTCAGAAAGCCAAAGGTGTCCATGAGAAATGCGAAGGGCTCTTTGGAAAATCAGTTAAAGACACATAATACAGATTTGTAAAACTGTTTCTAGTTCAGCAAAGAGCTAAACTGGAGGGTGACGTTTTTGCACTAAGCTGTTTAATGACTCTCCTTCCTGCTAGCATGTATTTTTTCCCCTAAAACTTCCTCTCAAAACTAAAACAGAGTCAAGATCTCTTAAAAACCCAGAAAATTACACATATAGTCAGATTTCAGCAGTGGTGAGAGCAAAAATATTAATTTAAAAAATAAACTCAAGTGGGAGTGGAGGGAGAAACACAACAAAATGTTCAATAGCTCATTGGGTGGCTATTTAAAACCCGCAGTGACTATCCAGAGAGGAGTAGCCATAGTAACATCCCCAAGAACGCCGTGCACCCCCTCTAGCGGAGAGTGGGTGGTGAAAAGGGCAGGTGCATGTTGGTGAGGGGGCCTCCCTGCACAGACGCGCCACCCAGACTGCAAAGGCACATCCACCGCAGAAGCTGCCAATCCCAACCAACAGAGAGGTTTATCTGTATTTTTGGCAACTGCTTTGTGGAATCAAAACTTGGCTTCTTTAGACATAACTTAAGTGAAAACATATTTTTAAAGAAATCTTTGATAAAACTCACACTGGGGGGTGGGGAGGGAAGTAGACCAAATGGAAGCTGTGGGTGGGAGCTGTGATTGCGCCTTTTTTAAGTAGTTCCTTAGATAACGCCATGGGTTTTGGTTCTCGTGTGCCGGTACTCAAATGCAGTGACTCAATTCCGCGGCATTCCTCTGAAGTATAGCAGTGAAAGTTCCTGGCACTTGGTCCATCTCCTGTAGCCAACTACAGTGAATGGTGAAATCTCAGGATGGACAGCTTCTCTTTCCAGGCCTCTCTAGAAAATGTCTGGAAAGACATGACTTTCCTACAGGCCAGGCTAATGACTGAATGAGAAGAGGGCTGCCTTGCCTGCATTGGAGATGTGACAGTTGCACACTTCATACCTCCCCGTGGGTCAGTGTTAAGTCAGACCCCAGAAAAGACTATTCCTTGCTGGGTCCCTTCTTGAAAGAGTTCTGGGAAAATAGAGTAGCGTTGATATGGGGCACATACCTGGAGTCAGGAGGCACCTTGTTAAGTAGATTTCAGATGATATCCATGATTGGACTTCAGAATGAGGTATCCCCACAGTGGAATGTTTGAGCTGAACATTCATTCAGTGTGTGGGCCTTCTGCACACACCCACCTTCTAAAGTTTGAGCAAGGGCATTGCGCTGAAATAAAATTCCTAGGATGAAATCCACTCCTCTTTGAAACAGATGTTGAAGTCATTCTTTTTGCCCTCCTTTCATGTACAGTCTTGTGGCATCAGACACAGATATCAAACAGGAGACATTAACAACAACCTGTTGGCACTTTAAACTGTGAACACAGCCTGCATTTGTAAAGCTTCCAAGTTCATTGTCAGGTCTGCTTGAACTCTACATCTCCTTGATCAATGCCTTCATGAGCTCAAAATACATGTAATTCTTCTTTGTTCCCAACTGTGTTAGTTTGATTTTAGTTGAAACTTGTAAGAACACTAGTGTAATAAAACACTTGCAAAAAATCAGTTTCTTTACATTGGCTTCTTGCAGGCCTATTAGAAGAAACTATCTAGACATAGTCCTGGAGTAATCATGAGCTCACCTGTTTGGTCCACCATTGAGGAGCTGCTAGGAGTAACATAAAAATGTGTCTTGACTGCTCAGAGGCACAAGTGCACAGTTGTAAAGTTTCACTAGATTGTTGGTTGGCTTTTGTGTGATATGAGTGTTTGTTGTTGTTTGTTTGTTTTGTTGTTATATGAAGCCATATCTTTGGCTGGGCCCATCTCTGCCTTGTTAAGCTCCCTTCCCAGTCTTAGAAATGTCTGCTGTGACCACTCCACCAAAACATCCCTTGCCCTGGATTTCCATAAAATTTCTACTAAAGTGGATATGTCTATCAGAAAGCTGTTTGAACAAGATGTCTAAAATTAAATTCAAATATGCAATCATTGTAGAGCTTTTCCCTACTACTCACTGAATAATAATGTGATTCATTGGAAATTGGAGAAAGAATGGGGCAGGCCACATACTCAAAAAAGTGTGGTTGGCTGGAGGAGGCAGGGTATTTGAGTAAGTCATTCTTCTCACCATTTCTTTTATGCAAAAGCAGATGCTCTGCGCCATGTCTAGGTGTGCTTTACTGAGCGTGAACATTGAGCCTCCCGTGGCTCTTTGTTGGCCAAAATGGTCTCATCCAGAAACACTTGAGAATCTGGCCCCTGGACTCCAAACCCCGACTTTCCCAGATCAAAGGTAGCCAGGGCCTGTCGTGGAATGAATTTTAATTTCTACCCCTCCTTCACCAGGGAAAACCATGCTGTGTGTAATTCACAATCCTGATTCTTGATAGACTAGACTTGAAGTTTTGTGCTCACTGAGAACATACTGCTGTTCAGCTATTTCCTTTCTCCTCCTGCTTCCCTCCACACTTTTCCAATTTCCCTGACAGCACTAGTTCAACAAATCATTGATAAAACACCTCTTACATGAGGTGCTGCTTGTGCAAAATTTGACATGCTAATACTTCTGAAGACTGAGTTCTCACCATTCGCTGACAGTATTTAGATCGACTCCAAACAATTTGGGCTTCTAGACTGAGAAAAATTCATATTTCATTCTCTTTTCAAGTTTACCAAAAAATTCTTTAATGTGTGAAAATAAGAAGAGAAAGTTTTTCAATGTGTTTTATTATTCAAGAAATTAGAGAATTGTTTTTGATTATTTCACAACTGTATCCTTAAGTATTTCTGACAAGGATGCTTGAATACTTTTAAATGTAAACAGATATTAAAAAAAAACATAGGTGGACTTTTTTATTTTCAAGTGCTTTGAGGATACACTAAAGATAGTAAAAAATGGCCGACTTAGGGGATGAAATAGAAGAATAACCTACTCTTGGGTTTATTAACTTTGCTTCTCTAATCATACCACTGAAGTGGAGCCAGTCTTATTAAATGCTAGTTATCTTCTCTGTTCTTTTGCATTACAATTATTTTGTTCTTTCAGAAAGTATTATTATACAGAAGTAAGCTGTTCTGAGTTGTGTATTCAAATTTCCATCTTACCTACAGTTTCTGGGACTGCACTGAGTTCTAAGCACCATACTCAGAGCTGATTCTGATATTCTTTCAAATCATCTGAGATCTCTAGTCCTCTAGAAAGACTGTGTGTGGTGCTGAGGGAAAAATATAAATCCCACTAGCCTTGAATGGCTTATGGGTAGAGCAAACTACCAGGATCTGTAAGATTTTCAGTGGGGTGAGTCTGGCACCATATGTGCTAGGTTCTTTTCATTATCAAGCATCAAATGCACACACTAATGGTGAAAAAGTAGGAAGAGAAAAAATGTAGGAAGATTAGGCCAATGTCATATCTAGAACATAGTTATCACTGCCTCAGTTACAGTGGCAATGGTCACCTTACCTGATAACAGAATACATTTGGATTCACTCAAATTTCAAAATTTAATGGAGGTACCTAAAATCTCAGTAATCAAGATGAATATCTTCATGTAATTCTGACTGTGATAAATGTTATATAACAAACTTTGCTATCTTATTTATTTTTTTAAGGTGCAGTTGAAGTTTTTCAATTGCAAAAGTTGAAAAACAAGTATTCAGTGAAATTCCAGAGGTGTACTCAGCCTTACCTAATATGTTCAAAGAGGCTATAGTCCATAGATAAGCATAAAGAGAAATCCTGAATGTAAGTTTGAGATTCAAAATGTTGTATTAGGCAGAACATCCCTGAAATTCCTAGAGCAATTTTTTTTTTTCTCAAAAGAGGAATATAAGTTTTGGAACATAAAGTATGTTTTTCATTGTTAAAAAGCATCTTCAGGGCGTGGCACAGAAGCCTAGCAGCTAAAGTCTTCACCTTGTATGCGCCGGGATCCCATACAGGTGCTGGTTTGTATCCCGGCAGCCCCACTTCCCATCCAGTTCCTTGCTTGTGGCCTGGAAAAGCAGTCGAGCATGACCCAAAGCCTTGGGACCCTGCACTCACATGGGAGACCTGGAAGAGGCTCTGGGCTCCTGGCTTCAGATTAGCTCAGGTCCAGCCATTGCAGCCACTTGGGAAGAGAATTAATGGATGGAAGATCTTCCTCTCTGTCTCTCCTCCTCTCTGTGTATCTGTCTTTCCAATGAAAATAAAATAAATGCTTTTTAAAAATATTCCATCTTCTGAGTCAGTTTAGAGTTAGGTGGTAGCAGAAGATTTAAATAGAAAAACTTTTTTTAAAGATTAATTTATTTTCATTTGAAAGGCATTAGCTGGTTCACTCTGCAACTGGCCACAGTGGCTGCTGCTGAGCCGATCTGAACCTGGGAGTCAGGAGCTTCTTTAAGGTCTCCCACCTCAGTGAAGGAACTCACCGTCTTGGTATAGCCTCTGCTCCTTTCCCAGGCCATAAGTAGGGAGCTGGATCAGAAATGGAGCAACCGGAACATGAATCAGTACTCATAAGGGATGCCAGCACCACAGGTGGAAGCTTAGTTTGCTGTGCCACATTGCCAGCCCCCAAGAGAAAAACTGTAGACATTGTTGAGAGATCTATCTTTGCAATGCTCTTGAGGTTAGAGAAGATGGGATTTTCTGCACTGTGTGCCCTCCCCAGATTCTGGGCTACTAGACCTCTTTTCTTTGACTCAGATCTTATATGTACACTTGCTAAGCTCACTGTCAGCTCAATGTACTCTCAAAAAGATCTTACTGTACTAAGACTGTAAGCCATTGTTCTCCCCAGCCAGGAGCCTTACATGTAAACATTATTTTGCAGCAATTGTGAAAAAATAGCAACCTGCTTCGTTGCCAGTTGGACTTCCAGTCTCACAGTCAAGGCTGTGCCTGCTGAGTGGAGAGGGCAGTGTGAGGGCAGTTGGGAGATGCCACACACACACATACACATCAGTTGTGTTTTGTAAAGGCTCTTCTCCAAAGCATTGATCGTGTGACAAGGACCACTGAGGTAAGAGTATGTGCTATCCAAATGCTATTTCATAAAACGGGTTGAGGGACATCTGCCGAAATCAAACCTGACACTGGTGTCCTTCGCTGAGGATGATTAGCAAAGGTAATTTTCTAAGAAGCCCACAAGTAGGAAGAGCACCTAAGCATTCAAGGGACTGGATGCAGCTCAGTCTGGCTGGGGCCTGGCAGCAATGTCCACGTCTGGCAGGAAATACACAAGTGGAGTCAGACTGTGCAGGACCTTGGCAGAGGAGCTAGCGAGTTGTGAAGAGCACACTAGCAAACCATGAAAGGGATTCATCTAGCTGCGACGGAGGCAGGAGAATCTGGCAGTGTGTTAGGTGGCATTGATGGGTCTACATGTGTACTCACTGCTGTACTTGTCACATGCTTAGTGTGATCATATACACATATACATATCTCCGTGTGTGTCATGCACACAAATATTTGGTTTATGGAGGATTTTAAAAAAACTTGAAAGATTCTTATTCCCTGTAGTTTATATTCCAGGGACAGAAGGGAAGAGACAGACAATAAAAACATAACAAGGTGTCATATTTACTTTATATTACAAGAGAAACTGAATAAAATGAAAATAGGGTAGGGTGTGCAGTATTGGAAGTAGAGAGTGAAGTCCAGGTGTGTTGTACTTTTATGCTGGAATAAGTATGGATTTAAACAGGAGTAGGTTTGCTCAGCTTAGGTGCTTTCTAGGGGAAGATGTTTGATAGGGTGATAAACACCTGCTTGGGATGCTGGCATCACATACAGGAGTGTCCAGCTTTGCGACCCATCTCTACTTCTGATTCCTTCTTCCTGGTAATGCGCACCCTGGGAGGCAGTGGTGATGTGTCAGCTTGGTAGCTGCCACATGCTTAGGGAATCTGGATTGACATTCAAGCTCCTGGCTTTAGCTTGACCTGCCCCAGATATTGTGGGCCTATGGAGAGTAGTGCAGCAAATGGGACCTTTCTGGCTGTTTCTCTCTGACTCTCTTAACTTTCAAATAAATGAAATCAATAAGGAGCTAACATGATGGTTCAACAGGATGATCCTCTACCTATAAGCACCGACATCCCATATGGACAGTGATTTTTGTTCTAGCCACACCACTTCTATTCCAGCTCCTTGTTTATGGCCTGGGAAACCTGAGGAAGATGGCCCAAGTCCTTAGGACCCTACACCCATGTGGGAGACTCAGAAGAAGCTTCTGGCTTGAGTTTTGTATCAGCTCAGCTCCAGCCATTGCAGCCATTAAATGGGTGAATCAGCAAATGGAAGATCTTTCTCTTTATCTCTTCTTGTGTCTGTAAATCTGCCTTCCCAATAAAAATAAACCTTCCAACATGTAGCTGTCACTGAAGTGCGTAAACACCTCTTTTGTGCCTTCTGCAGCAGCAATCAACACATTTTTGGAGGAAAAAGTCCAGAGAATAAATATCTTAAGTTCTATGAGCTATGGACAGTGTGGCAGAATTTGTCATATATCTTTCCTCGACGCCTTGTTTTTCACAATGTTTCAAAATTTGAAAAAGCATTCTTTGCTCCTGGGCTATACAAGGACTGGTTGCCAACTAGATTTTGCCCAAAGGCTGTAGTTTGTCAACCTCTGCTTTGGAGAAAGCAAGACTTTCAAGCCATACTCTTGAGTGTACACAGGGAAATAGCTCCTAAGGGCTATCTATATCTTTCTTTCTAACCCAGAAAAGATGTGTTAGAATGGAAATATAATGGACAATTTTAATAATCATAAGTAAATCTCATTCATGTCTCATGTCTTTTTCTTTAATATTGATGATTTGAATATAGATGTCTCCCTCCTCTGTGTCAATTAAATTGAGTGCCAGGAACCAACAGGAAAGTCCGTGTGACTCCCTAAATTACATCGGAGAGTGGTCAGCAGTGAACGGGGAGTTGTTCCTGGGTGTTGGATGAAGAATCAGCATGACATCTTGCCCTGCCCTGCATCCCCTCTCACCAGGTCTGGCATCTGTGTCTGCAGTGGAATTGTCTTCTCTCTGGCCTCTGTTTCCTGGTCCATCTTCCTTCTACCTCCTCCTTTCCTACAGCAAATGAAGAACTGAGTACGTTTTTGCTGCCATAGAAGATACAAAAATAAGTCTGTCATTACAATTACTTGATAAAGAACCCCTGGTTGAAATAAATATGTGTAAAGGAGCAACTCCACATATCCTTAAGTTCTTTTAACTTGGCCAGTGGGGGCATACCGGTAATACTCATTTTCTTGTCCGTATCATTTCTGCAGTAAAAAGTTCAGTTTACACATTTAGAATGGAATTTGGAGTAAGGGGCTAGCCTTAGAAGTAGCCTAGAGTGGAGTAAAACCCTTGCTAAGAACTCCCAGGAATGGGCTTGAATTAGACAGTGCTCACACCAAGATATGATATACTGGAGTATTGTAGTGGCCATTACTGATATTATCCCTATGATATTTTAGCCATCCTGAAGAAGAAGATTTCAGCTGTATGTGGAAGTCACCAGGTTAGTTGATCTAGGAGCAGGTCCTGTCTGCTTCTAGGCATATCTTTTGGGTCAATCTTGGGCGAGATCTCAGAGCTGTTGTATATTGATGCACAAATCATGTTTGGCTGAGCCTATAATGTAAGATTACTTCCAAGCACCTGGATGAGGTAATGATGAGGCCTTTCCTGAATTGTTGGTCATCTCTGACTCCTGTTGCGGTTCCCATTGACCAATGGACTGCCATTACCCTGAACAGTTATGATTCTAGCATACCCATTCTCAATCCTGGGACCTATTATCTACTGTCTCTTCTGTCATAAGAGTGTTATTTCAATAAAATATTCTCTGCTTAGTTGTTACTTTCACAACAAAGATCCCCATTTCTGGTTAGTCTCTCCCTAGCAGTCTAGCTTCTGCTTCTTCACAGGTTTGTGGCTTATGCATTTGGTGACTTTATGCTTTTCTGTCTCCTTTACATTGTTTTTAATGTGGAAAAACCAAAAGTTTTCTCCAGCTTTTTATTCCAAATGATATATTAATTTAATGTAATACCCAGCAAAGACACAATGACAATTTTCAAAGATCTAGAAAGAGCATCACCAGATTTGTAAACTACCACAAAAACTGAATAGCCAAAATGTTCCTGAGTGAAAAAAAAAGGCAAGAGGCCTCATGGTGCCTGACTTTAAAATAGATTACAAAGCCACAGATATTAAAACAGCATGGCGTTGGTATTAAACCAGAACCCTATACCAATGGATCAGAATAGAGACTCTGGAAATATGCTCATACATCAACAACCAGTGCATCTTCCACAACTGCCAAGAACATACAATGGAAAATGGATGGTCCTTTTCATTTAAATGGTTCTGGGAAAATTTCAGGTAGATATGACGAATAATGAAGCTGGAACTTACAAAAAAAGTCCAAATCAATAAAGACCTAATTATGAGACATGAATTTCTGAAACTATTATAAAAATACAGAGAAAATGCCTTAGAATTAGATTGGAAAAGAATTTCTGAGATCAGACTCCAAAAAGATAGAAACTAAAAGCTAAATAGGATTGTATGAAACTGAAGAGTTTGAGTTTACTTTGTAGAGAGAATAGGAATTCTTCTGAAAGTGATAGAGCTTGATTTGTTAGATTCTGTTTAGTCTGATAGTTTTAATTGGAAATCTTGCTTAGATGGCAATTGATTTTCCTAATCAATGTCCTAAACAAAACAAGTTATAAAAATGCCCTTTGAGTCATCAAGGAAAATGGCATTGTGTTTAGCACAGAACACGTGTTAGGTGTATTTCCTAATTATTTGAAGATCTGTGAGCTTCTATTACTCAGACAATGTGATTAACTAAAAGAGCATGTTTCTTGGCCTAGCAAAAAAAAGACTAAATTTACACAAATGTGTTTGCTCAAAGCCAGCATATCTGTAAAAATATCCAAAAGGAAGTAAGCAAATGGATTTAATGTATTCCTATCAGTGTAAAAGCCAGTTGTATGGAAAATTGAGACAAAACCATCATGTTTTGGAGCAGTCATGATATGCTGTACAAGGCCAAGTGATGGCACACAGCAAGGGTTCTGATTTGCTTCCCTATTTCTCCTCTTCTGGATTTTTCTACATACCTCTGGTGAGTTAACACAAAAGATCCTTCCAAAGAACCTTGCCTGGGGGAAAACTGGGTTTGGAGCAAGAGACCAAACAGATTGACATTGCTCCAGGCTGTTCAGAAATAGTCAAATGGAACATCTAGCTCATTGGGTGGCAAGCCAATCAATATTTTTCAATTCAAAATCCTGAAAATTAGAATACAGAAGCTGTGCTGTGAGAAATGGACCAGCTGGAGAAATAGCAAACAGCAGGTATCTTGGTCCAAATGCCCATGGCAATTTGCTCATTTAAAAAAAAATTGTCCTGAAATCATAGCATATGCCTCATAATTCTTTGAAATGATGCAGTGTGGTGCAATCAGTGTGTGTAGAAAGAATTGCTAATGACTCCAAGTCACTGCAGTAGGTTAAGTGGGTTAAAGAGAACATTTGAGAAATAATAATGAGCTATGGGTCCAATGCACCTGGGATAGAGGGTGTCAAAAACCGCAAGATGCGATTTAATCACAACTGTAGAGAAGACTTCAGCTTGGAAAATCCAGAGTGGAAAAGCAAAACAAGGGGTTGGTGGAGACAGCCGACCATCCCACGTACTTTACCAGTGAAATATACATTCTCCTAAAGAGTGCATGATCATGATTGGTTTTCTGATTCAGTCAGTAGGAAACTTGGAAGCTGTCATTCCATCCTAACAAATATAAATCTTGGGAAGTAAAAAACAACTCTTCCTTGATAACCAAAGAGCTGAAACCACCGAGCAAACCACTGTTCTAAAATTTAGAGAGACAGATGGATGGATATAGGAAGTCACAATTTATTAAATCCGCACAAGGATACTTCCACGGGAGCCGGGATCTGCATAAAAAATCATAATTGATGATTTTAGGCAAGTCTGAAAAATAAAAGCTATGGAGAGGGTTTAGGGGGTGGAATACAGTCTTGGCCTGAATGTGGGAATGGGTTGCACTTTTGTGAGTTTTATGTTCATATGTGGTAGTAAATTCTCAATGTGCAGATCAAATAAAAATCCCCTCATGTATCCTGAAGGAGGAAGGAATATAGCCATTTTGAAATATACTGGAGGATTCTATTCTTTATAAATCCTGCTGTTCAGATAAGATGTTTTGCCAGGAGCCCCAGTTGAAGGAAGAACGATGGGTTACACAGAGCACGATGGATGCCCTCCGTAGTGGGTCAAAATGCCAACTGTGAGACCTGAGCGTATAAATAACTTCTGGTGATGATGGAATAGTTCCATATCTTCACTGTAGTTCCTAGCCACTATGACCAGTTAGCAGTGGAAATTCTGTCAGTGCTTCTACGTAATCAAAATTTTTGTTTCCTTGTAATCTTTGTTTAGTCGTATGTGGATTGTGGTTATCATTTTGGCAGAACAGCTGTAGACCCTATTGGCCTATACTACCTGATCTTGGTTGAAACACAGATTTCTTGTTAATCCTGTATGGGATGATTAGGTGATTAGCTAGTTTCTTCATCCCTTAACAAAAGTCAGTATTTAAGATGAAATATTCACGAGAAATTCTCTTTGGGAACTGATGTGCTTACTGAATACTTGGAGATCAAGTAGAGGGGGAAGGAAATCACGTTTAGCATATGGAGAAGGTAAAATGTGTTATTCTGCTATGTTGACTATTTCAGTGAAAAACACAAGGGAAACACAGGCAGATGCAAAAAGGTGAGGTTGGCCATTTTGCTGTTTCTTAAGAGAAGATGAAATTCCCATGTGAGAGTCTCTCGCTCCTGGTTGGAAAAACAGCCTTTTATCTTCAAGGATGAGAAGCTGAGGCTAAGAAAGTATGGAGATTTTATAGAATAGTTAGAATAGTTGCTATCCACTTGGCCTCCCCACATGGTTTACTCATGTTTTTACAATTTACTGCTCTTGATCCAATGTGACATGAAAGTGACCAATTCAAACTCCTTCTTGGAGCTTTTGTCTCTTTATGAGGGCTTCCCTGTCATAGAATAGTTTACATTGTGTGATTCCCCTACTGAAATGTGTTATGTCAGTTTACTTATTATAACCCAGTCGGAGTTATAACAAGATGGGGGTACGATTTTTCTGCCTATATTAATTTTAAGCTTCAAAATAAAATTTAGATCTTAAAACCTTCCAAGTGAAGCCATGATTTTAAAAAGGCGTTCTTTATGAGACATCACTCCTAAATACAGTGTCTGGGTTTGAAGATTTATCTAGCAGCAAGTCCTAAGGGAGTGGACAATTCCTCTTGTCTGTGTAAACCCAGGAAGAAGCATGAAGGAAGAAGCCATAGAGTAAATCGGATATTTATAGTTGAATTAAGAAGGGCACCATTTCTCCGAGTATCTGGATTTACACCTGCTGAGAGAGCACAAAGTGTACTTTGCATTGTGTCTGCATGAGGCGAGAGGAGACCAGCTTCCTGCAGACATCTCCATGAACGTAGCAGAACTTCCAGCTCCTTCAGTGACAACCGTTCCTTGTGAGGAAAAACTTCAGAGAAATCCCGACTTGCAGATCTCTGCAGGAAGCTTGCCCCATGGTCAGGAGCTGCCCTCCAAAGCTCTGTGGCCTTCCAGAGGGCTGAGGGGACAGCATCATGCCCCAACAGTACCTGCCCAGATGGTCAAGGAAAGCATAAAGAAACCTCTTGACCCATGGCAGGCTCTACACCCTATTGTTTGGAAATAATGAAACAGAATCTGAGCAAATGTGAACTTGAACTCTCTGAAGTAGGAAACAAAATATGAAATTGGAATCTCGTTCAGGCTGAACATCCATAGCAAAACATAAAGGCTGGCATGATGCCTGAAACTTGTTGAGTATTTCTCTCCTTCTTCAGCCATGCATACAGAATCAAACTGTCTTAAGACTGAAGTCGGATTTCAGGGGCCTCTTACTCAGCTTTCTGGTGACAAATCATAGTTGTTTTACATCTTGGTTCTAGAGTCACAGAAACAGGACCAGTGCTTGTTGAGACGTGATGCAGGTGTAATACATCTTGGATTTCAATGACTTCATTGAAAAGAATATGAACCATCTTATTCCTTTTTATGTTGATTAAATATAGAATGAAAATACTCTGGCTCTATTATCTATTATGTGTAATTTGTGAGAAATTCTTTGTTTTCCTGATAAAAAGAAATGATCTGAGTTAGTACATACTTTTCTCTTTGACTTTCTTCTGGAACACAGATGAGATGTCTGTCCAGCATCTGCATTGTGACTGTAAAGCAACACTAAACCACCCAACTCAGGAATTATTGTAAACAGCACAGTCTGAAAAGTATTTTATTTGGGGTGGCATTGTAGGGCAAGTGCCTCCATGATGGACTTCTTTTCTCTTTGCAGTTGTTGTTCTATGTAATTTTTGCATTCAAGGTTCTGGTGAAGTGTAGTGAAATGACCTCTGAGGAGCAGAGAGCCACGGCAGCATTTTCTGGTAGCATTCATTGTTCTCCCTGCCAAGTCCGTTGTCATGTGTGGATTCAAAGAAGCATTCGGAAGCGGATTCAGTACTTCAAAATGATCTTCATTCACCTCCAGGGAGGCAGTGGACTGCGGATCTCCACTCAAGCTCAGTATTACTTCATCTGTGAACTATTCTGTGTCTGCATTTATCCACCATAAATAATAAAGGCAGGATTAGGGCAATCCTGAAAAAGTGAGCAGTGAGACTTATTGCTAGCCTGTCCAGATCTGCGTTACAGAGGGATGGATCCCACTCCAGCTGCGGCAAGCAGATGTTGTTAAGAGCTTTCTGCAACACCAGCTTCTCCAAGAATTACCATCAGCTCAGAGTAGCAACGTCAACAACTGCCTGGGAGGTGCCCTGTACTCTCCCTAGGTGAAGCCCACAGCTGATGATGGACAGATATGGGGGGCATACAAAGTGAGCCTTCTTCCCACAAGGTGGATCAACTCCATGGCACAGTGCATGTTGCCGAACTCGCTGGGGGTTGGAGCAGAAGCTAGCCTCTAGTGAAGACCATGTGGCTCCCTGGCCCATTCTGTTCTGTTTTCCTCATTCCCTTTCTCGAGAGGGCTCTTCCCCAGTCAGTGACTTGGATGAGAACCTCAGATTCTGCTTCCAAGGAATGTAAGACCGTTAGAGGAAATCAGCCCCGTGTTCTACTTTCTTAATCCGTGGAATCAGCAGGAGTGCAGCCAGTGTCATGTCTGCCTTGGGAGGCTTTCCACTGTATCTTGGACTTCCCACTGTATCTTGGAGTAACTTCCAGCTCTTTAGAGAAGACAGTGTAAATTAGAGCTATTTTCCTGGAGATTTCTCAAAGCTGATCTTTACACAAGGAGAAAAATCCTTCTAGTATCTGGAAGAAAAACTGTGGGCTAAGCCCCACCTAATCTTGTGTTGTTGAAATCTCTATTTCAATCAAACATTCAATCCACCTAGGAGCACAATGCACAAACTAACAGAAATATCTTTTCCTGAAGACTCATTTTACTGCTATACCAATGAGGAGAATCAGGACACCCTAGATGGAAAAGAGATTGGGGTTTGTCATTAAATTGATTTCCGGCTCTACACGAACCTGGGATAGCAGGGAAAGATGCCCAGAGGAAATTAATATGTAGATACGGAAAGCATAACTAGACTTCTCATACTGAGACAGGCAGACAGGCTGGATTGAGATTCTAATTAGGGAATGGGAAGAAAAGGAAATGAGTGTGCTCCCCTCAGGATCTGACTGAAGGCTGAGGTTCCCATTCATGCATGTTGGGTATTGTGGTTGAAGCTGATTTGGTCCCATGTGTCAGGACAGAGTCAGAGCTGTGAGCTATGAGTAAGTGTGTTTTCGATCATCTTCCCAAACTTTTCTCTTCAACAATGTCTGATTCATGAGGAGGCTAAAAATGAGGTAAGGAACATTTTTTTTTACTGTCATAAAATTCTTTCAAAAGAATAAATTGCACGTATCTGCAATAAGGGAATCCTATTATTTTTGTCACTAATACTATTCAAGCCGGAAGCAGAATTTATGTGTTATAAGCAAACAGGATGTACTCTGCAGAATATTTCACTGGTTTATTTTAACACAGTCATCTCTTGTTCATTATTATTCATCTAGAAAATGCCTTTTTGCATGATGTATTTGTTTATTTGGGACGCAGAGCAGGAGTGTGATGTGTGTTTGTCTGTCCGTCATCTATCTATCTGTCTGTCTATCTAGAGTGTGCATGTGATCCTGTATGCTAGTTGACTCCCCAGTTGGCCACATCAGTTGGGGCTGGGCCAGGTTAAAGCCAGGAACAGGAACCCTGTCCTGGTCTTCCACTTGGGGGACAGGGTCCCAGGAGCTCGGACCACCTTTTCACCTTTCCCAGGAATGTTACCAGGGCAGTTGGAACTGACACTTGTGCTCTGGATTGGGAAGCCAGGATTGCAAACTGGTTTAAGACACTACATCACAATGCTAGTCCTTGAGCAGGTGTTTTAAAGCTCTGATTCTACACAGAAACTTTGCGCTGGACTGTGGTGAGATGTTCTGACCCAGAAACGGGACAAAATGATCAATGCAATCACAAACCAAAAGGAAAAGGACATACGTTAATGATAAATACAAGACACCACATATATTTAAAACAAAAAGATTATCTTCGACTACAGCGATCACTTAAGAAAAATATGATTGTGACCATACATCATGTTAATCAACATCATGGTAGATGTTTTTAAGCAATTTTGCAAAACTGCATAGAACCATGATTTTGAATTAATATTTTTATATAGCCACTGCTCTATCATGTTGAGACATTTAAACATTTTCATGAAGACATTGAAAAATCAGAAATTATTTTCCAGAAAATTTTCAAGGGTTAAAAAAAATAATAACTAGTGGCTAAAGTCCTTGTCTTGCATGTGCCGGGTCCCATATGGGCATTGGTTCTAATTCTGGCAACTCCGCTTCCCATCCAGCTCCCTGCTTTTGGCCTAGGAAAGGAGTTGAGTATGGCCCAAATCATTGGGACCCAGCACTCACATGGGATACCTGGAAGAAGCCCCTGGCTCCTGGCCTCAGATCGGCTCAGCTACGGCCATTGTGAGAAAGGGAAGGAGAGAATGAATGAACACATGTTTACTAATGGGTATAAAGAACACCTTATGCTTTTACAGGTTTGACCACATTTTTGAATACAAAAAGGAAACTTCTTTGGCTTGAGGTTGAAAGCAATGTAGTTTTGTGAGAGAAAACAAAATGTAACAAATACCAGAATGTTTACTTTTACTTTCTGCTGTTGGAGACTTGTAGTGGATTTCAATGATTTATGTCGTCTTCATCGTATGCATAGATGAGCTTTATTTTGAAACAGAAAAGAGTAGGAAATTATCTCAGTACTCTACACCTACCTGTTGCTTGCTTATTTATTTCCGGTATCTTTAATATTTATCATGAACTGTGCATGGTGCTAGGCATCAAAAATACATACATGAATGATTTTTACTGCTCACACTTTATAGTTTGGTTAAGATTACAGAGAAACAAATGTATCTCACTCATCAAAAATAATGCTTAGCACATCATAATAATGTATCTCAAACACTTTGCCAAGCACATCACATGTATTTCTGATGAAGGAAGAATCTTAGCTTCTGAAAGGCCAATAAACAGGAACCCACAAAATTAATTGGTTTACTCTGGGTCCCCTCTGCTGAGATCTGGTTCATATTCATATTCTACGGCTAATATTTAATAGCAATGGTTATTATTCCTTTGACAGAGCAAGTAAGGAATCCTATCCAGCACATGGTGGTTTTTGTGATTGGTTGGGTTGGGTCAGTAGGGAGAAAGGTAATTTGTTTTAGCGCTCTTTGGTCCTGGGAGTATTTGACAGGAGTCTTATGTGTTATGGAGAAACTGATGCAAAAGACAAGCAATTTCCATTCTTGCCCCACATAAAAGAAGCATTTTCATGTGGACAGATGAGTGAGCAAAAGTGGGATGTATAATGTAAGAAGAGCCTCCTGCCACAGCAGTCACAAGGAGGATTTTAGGAGAGAAGGAACTGGGAAAATGGTTTGGAAGAATAACAGCTCACAATCAGCAGAGGGTAAAGATGAGAAACTCAAAGGTTCTGACTAGGTAGTTTTATCTAGCTTGCTCAAAACAAAGCCATAAGAAAGATGTGGTTGGTAACTTCTTTATTCTGATAATACATTTTATTATAATTAATTTGGAAACACAAACGAATGGAGTCTAATCTGGCCAATGACAGCTTAGCCAGGTTAGCAGTTTCCAGTCTCTCAACAAGACTTCCCTGCTTCCTTGCTACTTTGGAGTAAAACTAAAAATTCAGGAAAGTAGGATTCACATCCTAAAATGTGTCTACCAGCAGTTTGATCTGGCTAGGTACAGCTGTTAGGAAGGAACACCCATCTTATACACATTTGAAGAAACTCCTGCTTATTTGTTCCCCCAAGAACCTGGCACTATCTGGTTGTTGCTTCCTAGGGAGAGAGTGAAGCAAGCAGAAGTACAGCAATAGGAGCCAACAGCCTGGAGTCCAAGAAGCAACAATGAGCAAACTGGGAAGAGAGGATGAGATGCCAGATTCTGATTGGCCTGCTTGGTTTGGCTTCAGTGCTGAGATAACACTGACATTATTGGGGGAGCTGGTGAGAGAGGAGTTGTCACAGAAGCAGACCCAAAAGTGCAAAGGTTCTCACCAGAACTTTGATGGGAAGCACCAGGAAACAAAATTAATAATAATACTAAAACATCTATTGTTTCATTGAAAAAAAAGGCTAAGAAGGGGATGTATTAAGACTCTGCCTCAGCCTGCTTCTACATGACAGCTCTAGAAGATAGAGTGAGCTTGTATAGAAGTCGCCCTTTCGGGCTTCATACACCATCTCTCCATCATCTTGGGCTGCAGGCTGTCCCAGACACATGTGAGCTCCCAGAGACACCCTGTTTTTTCTGAGTATGGGTGGATCTCTGCAAGGGGGTGCAGAAACACATCATTTTATCAAAGACATCAAGATGCTGGAGAACAGCATACAGCACAGAACAGCAGCGCAGTGTGGTTGCAACTGGACAGACCACAGCTGTCACTGGACTAGATGAGGCATGCGCAGACATCCTATTCTGGGATTGCAACACCTTAGAATCTCTCATAACAAAAGTAGTCGATGAATCAATTAGATAGCAACAAGGGCAGAGAGAAAGGGTCCCTAGGGTGGTGAGAGATCAGGACAAACATCAGAAAGAAGCTCAGAATGTAGCCAGCCTGATAACTCTGTGCGCTTGAAGATATCATGCTTTCCCATAATTAGCAGAACTGAAGAACTGTTGTTTTTCATGACTCCATTTTCTGTTCTGTTAGCTTCTATGTCTAACCTGCCACTATTGTGGGTGGGGTGGACCCTTCTATTCAAACTCTAAAGTAGAACAAAGCAGAATTCTTAATCATAGGCATTTTAGCTAATTAAATGATGATTTTCTTATGTTGTCAGTCTAAATAGGTCCTCTAACATCCCTCACTGATAGGTGTGGCTAGGTGACTGATTCCTGGGACATAGTGGGAATGACACACCAAGAAGTACCACTCCAGGGTTGCCCATAAAAACAATGCAGAGTTCATCTGGGTTTCCTTTTTTTTTTTTTTCCAAATGCCAGGGAAATCTCCAGGGCAATAGAGAAAGGGGGGCTATAAGATGGTAGGGTAGTAGATCACAAGATAACCACCAAACTGCCATATGGATAAGAAATAAAGGTTTATCTCGATCAATGACTTAACTCATTATTCCCCACAGCAGTTAGCCCACTCAGACTAATATGCGAAATCATTGGTCCAATTACATCAAGCCCATAAAATGTTTAATTGTAAATGAACAAATTATAGTTTTAAGTATTTATGGGATGGAAAATGATGCTAAGATTTATGAATACAATGTAGAGTAATTAGCCCAAGCTACTTATCATATCCACTACCTCAGGTACTTAACCGTTTTGTGATGAAAACATTTGAAACTTTCAGTGACTTTGAAATGTACAAGACACTTTATTAATTGGTTTCATCACACTGCACAATATTTCCGAACAACAAAAATCTTCCCCACGTCTGACAGAGACTATCATACCTTTTAGCTATGACCTTCTCTCCCCCATCCCTCCACCCCTTTCCACCCTTTTACTTTCTACTTGGTTTGCTTGTTTTAGACTCCATGTCGAAGTGGAGAAATGTATTTTTGTTTCTGGTATATATCATTTAACATGGTCTACCAGTAGTTCCATCCATATTTTCCTAAAAGAAAAAAAAAAGCTATTTTCTAAAGGCCGGGTATTATTTGTGTGTGTGTGTGTGTGTGTGTGTGTGTGTGTGTGTATGTGTGAGAGAGAGAGAGAGAGAGAGAGAGAGAGAGAGAGAGAGAGATGTGTCTGATGTTTTCTTTCTTTGTTAATCTGTTGCTGGGCAGTTAGCTAGCTCCATGACCTGGCTGTTGTAAATAGTGTCCAAAGACTCTGGGAATGAAAGTATGACTTTGACATTGGTTTGAAACTTTTTGCACAAATATTCAGCAGTCGGATTACAGAATTATCTAATCATTGTTTTTAGCAAGGTTAAATTTTTCAAGATGCATTTTTAAATTTTAATTCATTTTTAACAGATTTAATGTTATCTGTAGATGCAATTCTTAGAGTGACATTCCCTTCCTCCTCCCGTTCCTTCCACACTCACTCTTATCCTTCTCTTTCTCCCTTTTTTATTTCTTTTTTGTGAGATATCATATTTTAGATTTATGCTACAGTAAAAGGCTTAATACTTCACCAAATAAAAGGTTTAACTGGTGAAAAACAAAGGACATTAATTTAGTGGGAACACAGACAATGGTTATAAACAATAATGAAAAAGCGACCATTTCACTCATGTACACTAAATTTTAAAGCAATTACAGATCATTGAGGCAATAATAGTGTAATGCTTTTAATCATTGGCTTGACAAAGTTATAAAACAAGGATTATAAAACTGTATTTGTAGCAATACTGAAACACTGGCACACACTTTTTCTTGCTTGTTTTTGGTTTGTTTTAAAGCTTTAGCACCCACATATAATAGAGAACATGCAGTTTTGTCTTTCTGGGTCTGCCTTATTTCACTCATCGTGCTGCCCTCCAGTTGAGTGCATTTTGCTGTCAGTGGTAAAATTTCTTTTTTTTTAAATTGCTCAGTGATACTCCATTATGCATCCACTTTCTTCCTCCAGTCACCCGATGACAGACACCTTGACTGATCCCATGTTTAGTTTTGGCTAGTGTGAGCAGTGCTGCTCTGTATGCATCGCTCAGATCCACATGTTTATGCCATTAGGGTATGTACCCACAAGTGGGGTTACTGGATCATATGGAAATTTGATTCCTAGTTGTTTTTGTTTTTGTTTCCTTAATACTTGTTTATTTTGCTTGAAAGAGGGAGGAGAGACAGAGAATGATCATCTAATCGCTTGCTGGCTTTCTCCTTAAATAATCGTAATGGCCAGAGTTTGGTCAGTCTGAAGACAGGAGTCAGGTGCTTCTTCTTGATCTCCCACATGGGTGCAGTGGCCCAAAGCCGTGGGCCAGCATCTTCTGCTCTCCCAGCTGGGCTTGAATCCATATGGGATGCTCATGCCACAAGCAGAGGGCTAACTTGCTGTGCCACTGTGCTGGCTCTTATTTCTGGGCTCAAAGCTGTTTCTGTAATATAGGTAGTGGCTGCACTCACATTACCAGCTCCTGTATGTATGTGTTCACCTTTCTCCACATGTGCGCCAACATCTGTTACTCTCTGTGTGATTCCTTTCATCTGTGATGACAGGGGTGGGGTGATAGCTCATTGCAGTTTGGATTTGCATCTACCCGATGGCTAGTAATTTTGAACTTGTCTTTTAAATATTTATTGGCCATTTGTGTCTCTTCTTTGGTGGACTGTCTATTGAAATCTTTGCCCAGTTCTCCAACGCATTTGCTGTGTTCTTCTTGAGCTTTTTAAGTTGCTGATTAATTTGGAACGTTGAACTTTTGACAGACAAGTGATTTAAGATGCTTTTCAAATCATTCAAACTATTTCCTTGCCTGTCTTTTCATTCTGTTAGTCATTTTCCTTGCTGTATAGAGACTGCTCAGTTTGCTGTAGTCTCACTTGCCTCATTTTGCGTTTGCTACCTGTGCTTCGGTGCTCTTATCCGAGAAACTGTCCACTGCCCTGAAGTGTTGTAATGTTTTCACTATGCTTAAAATTAACTCTTTGATCCAGCTTGAGTTGATTTTCATATATGTTGAGAGGTAAATATCCAATTTCATTCTTCTACGTATGTATATCCAGTTTTGCAAGCACTGCTTGTTGGAGAGATTATCCTTACTCTACTGAATGGTCTGAGTACTTTTGTCCAAAATCAGTTGGTTGTATGTATGTGGATTCATTTCTGGGCTCTCTCTGCTGCATGATTACTCTGTGTGTCAGTTTTGAAGCCACTGCGGTGTGTTGACATGACCGTAGCTCTGTGGTGTGTTTTGAAGTTGTTTACTGTGATGCCTTTGTCTTGGTTTTCCTTGTTCGGGATCACTTTGATTATCTTGAACCTTTTTTCATTCCAGGATGAAGAATGCTTTTTCTAATTCTGGAAAGAGTGTCATTGATATTCTGATAGGGACTGTGCTGAATCTGTAGTTTGCTTGAGGTGATGTAGATGTTTTACTGATATTGATTCTTCTGATCTGTGAGCAAGGGATATCCATTTTTTTTTGGCCTTTGATGATTTCTTTTATCAATGTTTAATGATTTTTATTGTAGAGTGGTTTCACTACTTTGGTTAAATTTATTCTAGGCATGTGATTTCTTTTGTGGTCATTGTGAGTGATATTTCTTAATTTCTCTTTCTGTAAGTTCATCATCATTTATAAAAATTAGGATCTAATTCTGGAGTATTGTTGTGTTTTTGTGAGCCATAATGCTATTTTGCTTCTTCATTTCCACTGTGGCCTAGATTGACATCAGTCCATCTGGTGCTTTTATCCCTTCCCTATGGCCCAGGTTTTATTGGATAACAGTTTATGGTTTAGTGGAATGCAGAATTATCTCTTGGCTGTTGTTTTGACTTTGAGTCTAGGTGAACCAGGCAGTCTAGTCTCTGAGTGATGTTTTTTTTCCTAGAAAATGTCAGCCAAGTCTGTGATAGAGTGTTCTAGTAATCTTTTGTTTATAGGGAAAGAGTGTAACTTTAGATTGAATAAGAGTTTCATAATGTGTGCATTTTGGCACACAGAGAGTTCAGTGTCAGTCCCTCTAGTGAATGGGAAAGTCAGGATCTTGCTGTTGGAGCTGAAGGAGGCAAGGATGGCTGTACCCTTGTTCTTGCAAGCCTCAATGATGTCAGGGCTTGTGGCACCAATGACTGTGACTGTATGACTGTGGAGTGTTGATGGACCCTGCTAGGAGAACCCAGCTGGCCGGTGCTGTGGTTTACATTGCCAACAGCCCTAGTCTGTAAACTGAACCATGTCCCAGGGCTGCAGGATGACTACAAGTTCTATAGAAGAGTTACTCTGTAGGCTATGGGTCTAGAGAGGCGGAATGCAAGAAGGTTCTTTCCTATGTCCATTCAGCAGATTCCAGTGGCAATGAGAAATTTAGAATGAAAATATTCTTAAGATTTTTAGAAGATTTATTTGTTTTTATTGGAAAAACAGATTTACAGAGAGTTGGAGAGACAAAGAAAGATATTCTGACCGACAATTGACTCCCCAAGTGGCCGCAACAGCGGGAGCTAAGCCAACCCGAAGCCAGAAGATTCTTCTCAGTCTCCCACATAGACACAGGGTCCCAAATCTTTGGGTCATTCTCTAATGCTTTCCCAGGAGCTGATTTGGAAGTGGAGTAGCCAAAATGTGAACCGGAGCCCATGTAAGATCCCAGTGCATGCTAGGCAAGAGTTTAGCCACTGAGCCATAACATCAGGCCCATAATTTAGAGTAAATTGTTGCAGTGCCGGTGATGCAGAGTGTAGCGTAGTGGGATCATTACCCTGCTCTGCCATGGTGGGAATAGGTTCTTTTGTGGCAGCGCTATTGCCTGTTTGGGTCACCAAAAGATTCTGCTTCTGGTGTTATCCTCCAGAAGCTAAGGCAAATTCATCTGATCACTGAAAGTGCGTGCTGGGCTGTGTTTTGTTTGATGATGATGTTTCAAAGAGACAGTACCTAGATCACTGAGAAAGATATTTCTAGGTTGGAACTCTGAATAGAGGTGCTTTAAAAAATAGGCTCTAGAGAATTATACTAATAAAATTCAAAATTCAAAATAAAAATTCAAAAATAAAAAATATACATAAATACCAAAGAGAGAACAAATGGACTTCCAACTACAAGTTTTATAAAGACTCTAAGACGATCCAGAACTAGGGTCAGCAAGAAACTTATATAGAGTTCAGTCAAATGGAAGCACACATTAAAACTGCTAGATCTGATAACCATTTTGAACTCTGCTTCCAGCTTCAATATAGCATGAGAAAACACAAGATTCAGCAGTTGGCCAGTCGGTAACTCTTTGTTATAGTATTCCTGGTAGACTTTAAAGCCTGCAGTGAGCTACTAATTTAGACACCAAACAATGCCCTGGTGAGTATTCAGAATGTGTATTTCATGGCCACTGAAACTCTGAAGAAATAGTTTTACATGATTCAAAAAAAGGGGGCATTTACAGTTTGTTTTAGAGAAAATTGCATGAATCAAAGCAATAAGCCAAAGGGAAGAAAGGGCATTTACAATTTCTAAAACATGTTTTTATATTTGGGTTGTCATGAATCGATACATTTCTCTCTCAGAATGCCATGTTTCTTGGAGCATGTTTTTATTTGAATCTGGTGGCACAGATGGTGGAGGGAAGTGTGAATCCCTTGGGATGTTGCAAAAACTGAGAGCATTTTAGCTGGATTATAAAAGAAGAAAGACCTAGCAAGATAGTAAAGGAATAAAGGGAACCAGAAATCTAATGTTGATGGGAAGGCTCTGAAGGATCGAAAGATAAATATTCCTTAATCCTGTACCATACATGCTTGTTGACTCCTAAATCCATCTCCACACTTATTTTGGAAAACTCAGAACCCTGACCTTCCTTTGGACAAAACTTCTTTACATTTCTACCAAATAGTTCCTGTTCTGCCAGCAGTTATGAGAACTAAGTCTGCTAAGAACATTGGGTGTATGCCTCAAGATAGCATGGTGGTTAAATGGAGACAACAAAGATTGAGCTTTGGTGGGGTGATAAACTGTCTTGTATTGCCCATGACTATACATGTGTCTCAGAAGTTGGATCTCCAGTGTTAAAACCAGGACAGTTGATCACTGCAAAACTTCATATGGATATTACTGTAACTCACCATCAAAATGGTTCAGACTGATAAAATAGGAAACTCTTAAGGTGAAGTTGGTCAACTTTCAAACAAAAATCATCTCATGAAAAGGCTGATAGAGAAGTTTGCCTTACCATCTCACCCCTCAGACTAGGCACTTAGATTTGAGTTGGCATTCTAGATGAGGAATTGTAAGTTGCAAAATACAAAAGGATGTGTTTGATATTCTCAGATAAAAATGAGTAAGTTTCATCGCTTCTCGGCCTTTTGGCTAAGATCAAGTGTAGTAAAAATGAATAAGTTTCATAGTTTCCTGCACTTTAAAACAGGCCTCAATTCACAATAATTTTCAATTTTAAAAGATATTTTTGTATAAGATGAATACATTTTGTGTGTTTCATAGATGCAGGTTTGAGGATAACAATGATACTCCCTTATCTGTCCTTCTTGCCCCCGCTCTTACCCCTCCTCCTTTCTGATTCTCTCCTGCAGTTTTTAGAATCACCTATTTTCAGTTTATTTTAGAGTCACAAGCATACCTTCACACTAGATAAAGCACTCAGCAAGTGGTGCGTGGAAACACATTGCTGTTCCGGAGCATTACAAGGGGGAGAACAACCAATCAGATCTCACTATCTCAGTTTTGCTCATCTGATCATAATTTTGTAGTCTGTATACTAGAGGCCATGAATCAGGGGAAACATGTGTTTGTCTTTTTGAGGTTGAGATATTTCACTAAGTGGACCCATTTTGTTGCAAAAGATGTGTTTCATTCTTCTTTTATGGTTGAGTAGAATGCCCTAGCGTATACACACTTCATTTTCTTTATCCAGTCTTCGGATATTGGATATCTAGGTTAATTCCATATTTTAACTATTGCGAGTCAAACTACAATAAATGTGACTTACAGATAATTCTTTTCCTATGCTGATTTTGCTTCATTTGTGTAAGTATACCCTATTCTCATCGCTCCACCTAAACTTAGCCAGTACAAATAAGGAACCTTTAGTTATTTGGAAGGTGTTACAGAAAGCTATAAAGAAATAGTTTGAAGAGGTTCTTTGCATATACATGAATAGCTAATTATTGTGTCCCATCTCATTTTTTATAGAGATAGTAGCACTTTTATAAAGCCCAACTCTTGGTTTGTATTCTCCAAAAAACAGAGTAGAACCTAAGACAAAATTATTAGAGCGGAAGTGAATTCAAGAAGACAAGCTGGGAGGAGGAAGAATGGGATGCAGAAAGGGAGAAATGCGTTTTAAAAATTTTGTGTTAACAAGCTAATTGTTGCTTGACTAGAGGCTTAGCTTCAGCAAGACCCTGAGGAATATGAAGAAATTTTCCCGGACTTGTCCTTACAAGAAGATGGGAATGTTAGAACATTTATCCAGGGTTATCTTTCTCATTCTGGTTTTGAACTCCTCTCCATGGACATGAAAACCCTGTGTTTTTGGATTTTGTAATTAGGCAATCTTTCATAGCTAGGATGCTTTTTTTTTTTTTTTGCTTTAGTACTGTAGCATTTCTGTACATAAGTATATCTCATGCAGCCACCTCAAAGGAGCCTCACATGTTCTTTCAAAGACACTTAAGGGTAATACATGGGGCTGAAGTCCTTTCTTGCTGATCTGCATAGGTAGAGCTTGATTAAGGAGTGATTTGAAACCACATATGGATTCCTAGTAAAACATATTAGAGAGCAAAACTCCTCCATCTGTTCCAGGGCCCGTTTATGTGACTCAAACATGACAGTGTAGCCGAGTAGAATAAAATGTGGGACCACTATCTTCTCATGCTTGGATATTATTCTTAATGGAAACATTTCATCATAGAAAAATAACGCAGCATGTTATATGGAGAAAGGAACCAAGAATTTGAAGACCAAACTTTGTCTGTACTTTGCCAAGAAAATCGGACTAAGAAAATTTCCAATCTTAGTTTTGTCATCCATAAAATGAATATTGCATATCCCATCTCACAAAATTCTGTTGAATAAAATCAGTAAGATAAATAGCATTATGAATCATAGCTACCCATGTCAGGTATCAGTATCATTGAAAGTATCAATAAAACATTTCTCAAGATTTTTTGAAGAGCTTCCAAATGTATAAATTCTCCACATTTAATCCCCATTCCCCTCTTGCTGCTAATGCAGAACGTGAGAATGACAAGATGTGCATAAAGGCTAAGAGGTATTCTTCTAAAAATTACAAAAAAAACTATTGATATGATCCATAAATAGATTGGTCTACTTCTTGGTTAGAATTTAGAACATAAAATTTTGTTTGCATTTTACTGCAAAGTATCTGAGAAAGGTCAACAATGATTTTCACAGAAAAGGGAGCAGACGGGGTTGTCTTAGATGACTCGTCACTAGTTCTGTGTGTGCAGTAGAATCTAGTGCGTTTAATGTGGGAGAATTGGGGGAGACAGAGGTGGGTGTTGATTATCAGAAAGTAACAGAAAAAAGAACAGCTTCGTGACTGCTTGGGAGAGTCTTCTTTAGAATCACTAAGAGTAGCTTTGATAATCAACTTTCACAGGATGCTTTTTAAAAAAACCAGTGCTATTCTCGTTTGGCTCATCTTCATCCTTTATTCTTTCTGGCTTAAAATTGCTCTATTTAGTAAAGCTGATACTCTAAATTCAGGCTTCGGATCAGCTCAGTTCTGACCATTGCAGCCACTTGGGGAATAAACCAACAAATGGAAGATCTTTCTCTCTGTCTCTCCATCTCTGTAAATCTGATAAGAATAAACAAGTTTTTTTAAAAAATTAACAGGGCATCTATGTGATCATCCCCTAAGTCAAATTTGAAAACCTTTAGCTCTTGTGAAGCGGCCTGTGGGTAATTGCTTTGATAGAAGTTCCTATCTGTGTTTTCTATAACATTCATGACAAAGGTTTTCTAAAATCATTTGCATGGTTCATGAACATTCATTGGCAAAAATGCAGATATCTTGGTCTGGTGGTTCAGAGCATATATCCTAACTCATTCCTGAAGATTCTGCCAGAGATTGAACTGAAGGATTTCTTATTTGTTCAGAGCAAGGTTGCATCCGCTTGTATCCAGTATCTTTAAAGCTCTCTGTCTTTGAATGCTCATTATGTCCATTTGTTGGAGAAATCATAAGATCCACATAGACAGTTGAAACTGACCATGTAGACATCTTGCCAATAGCTATAAGACTCTTATTAAAAATAACATTTATAGAAGGAAATGCACTAATATACATGAATCTCACCGATATTCTTTTGAGTTAAAAAAATAAGACACAAAAGAGCTCATGTTGCATCAGTTAAAGAATAAACCAAGCTAAAAAAGATAGGAGTAGGAGAGTAGTTAGTGGAAATAACAGGATGATACCTCTGTGTGACTGTTTAAGGAGCTGTGGAGAACTGTGGAGTGCTGGGAATAGCATCTCTTCATCTGGGGGTGTTTACATGGATAACACATTGACATAAAAATTATGGATCTGTTTCTGCAGAGTTTATATGTTTTCATGTGTATGATTTCTTTGTGTAGGCTGTGCTCCATTATTTTTCCTTTATTTCACAGAGAGAGAGAAAAAAATGCAACCAAGCATTCCCCATTCTTTACCTCACTACCCAAATGCTAATAATGGATAGGGCGGGCCCAAGCTGCAGTCAGGACCCAGAAACTGAGCCAAGGCAAGAAACCAACTGCATGGGGCATCACCCATTGCTTCCCAAGGCTGCCGTTAACAGAAGGCTGTCATAAGAAGCTGGAGATGAGGTTCTAATGTAACATGGGAGGGAGCATCTATACTACAATTATAGCTGTTAGGTTTAATGCCATCTGTGGTGTTCCAGTTTAATATCACACACACACACACACACACACACAGATCCCAGATAGTTGAAGAGTGAAAGCCCTGAGCTATTCTTGTTACAGTGTCTTGAAGTCCTTTTCTGAACAGAATTCACAAATACAGCAGATTCTGATGACTTAATTGTGCTTATCCAGATCACTCACAGCTGGATGGTACCTAAAATTATACCTAATTTTAAAGTTTCAATCAATCTCAATATCAGATAACTGAGAAAAATAATTCGTTATCTGACTGAGACAAGATGAGATGAAGGCATTTTTTGTTGTTTTACTTCTGTTTGAACAGCAGAGTTTCTGAGAGACAAATTGATTTTCCGACTGCTGGTGGCTCCCTGAATGGTTGCAATGACTGGGGCTGGGCCAGATGGGAGCCAGGTCTCAGGAGCTGCTTCTGTTTCACGTGTGGTTACAGAGGCTGCTTTCCAGACGTATCAGCAGGGAGCTAGATCTGAAGTGGAGCATCTAAGACATAAATCTGTCCCCATCTGGGATGTCAGCCTTGCAATAGGGGACTTTATCTGCTATCCTACAACACAGGCCTCAGAAGAAGGTATTTTAGAAATAGCCTGGTTTTGTTAGCTTCAAATAGGACTGGGTATCAAAATAGCCTTGGAACTTGGTAAGAATACAGATTTTTTAACTTGATCTTCTATCTATGAAGTCAGAACATTGTGGAAATGTTCAAGAGGTTAGGATATTTTTAATTTTTAGAAAAAATGTAATAGACTCTTCAACACAGTTATGACACACTTGCTCTGGAATTGGTCTGCATGCAGCATAGAGAAATCAAGGTTAAGCCAAATATAGATCTTGAGATGTTGCCAGCGACCCTTCCCATGGTGTATGTTGTTTGAGCTCTAACTCTGTGAGGTAAGCAATGATAATACAATTCTTTCACAGTGGAGGAGATCGAAGCTCAGTGAAATTAGGAAACTTTTTAAAAAGTCTTTTTTTTCCTGTTTTTATTTGAAAGGCAGATTCTAGAGAGAAAGGAGAGATAGAGAGGGTTTCTCTCTACTGAATCACCCTCCACATGACTGCCACAGTGGCCAGAGCTGGGCAGAACTGAAGCAAGGAGCCAGGAGCTTCGTCCATATCTCTCTCGTGGGTGCAGTCCCAAGGGGCTGACCATCCTCCTCTCTCTCTTTCAGGCCACAAGCTGAGAGCTTGATTGGAAGTGGCGTAGACAGCATCCATGTGAGATTTCCACACCACAGGTAAAGGATTGCCCAACTGTGCCAAAGATTTTGCCTAACAGAATCTTCCCAGTGTCTTCTATGGAATGGAATAGAAGACCTAAAATGGAATTTTCTGGAGCTTACATTATCTGCATCCTTCTTATCTGAATGGTCTCTCCTAAAACAGCATCATGAGAACACGGAGTTCCAGATAGAAAAATCGACGTATTCTTTCCATGAACTCTCACCTTCTTCTCCATCCAGCCTTCAATACACTTGGCCTTGGGCCTTTGGGAACGGATGCCACTGTATTCTTTATCGCTTGTATGTGAGGCTCACCTTAAGAAGCTTGAGTCTCCTAAGTGATCCTTATTTGCCCACACTCTTTACATCACCTTTTCTAACCTTCCCACATCCCCAGTTCTGCATCCTCAAGATGACAGTCATGATTAAAATTTTCAAACCCTCACTTTCTGCTGGGATCATTCTTCCCCCTTTTCTGATTTTAATGGGAGCCTTAGCAATCTGCACCATGGGCATATGCGATCGGAGGACTGTCTGGTCCTTTGTCATCACCTTCAAATCACCTCTCCCCACCTAATTCCTCACTAAACACCTAGCCTTTCAATTTGCATATTGCCATGTGATTATCCCATTCCACCAGCTACCTCTTCCTGAGGTCTATCTGTTAACTTGCTGGCTTACTCCCTATTTTCCACAAGCTTTTTAGCTTCTGGAAAACTCTCAAGCTCCCTAGTCTCAGTTCTTTGCCATGGCAGTTCCTCCACATGACATCTTAATCTTCCTTCTCATTCTCATTAGGACTCCACCTTCATTATTTCTTAACTATCACTGTGAATTCCAGACCAACTTGTCTCAGTTTGCCAAAACCATGAAAACTCTTCAGTTTCTTCTTTGTGCACCATAAATTCTATGGCCAACAGTCCTCACATTCTTGCCAGAAAACATAACACCTTTGTTGAAATATCTGCTTGGTCAGTCCACAGACTCTGCTTAATCCAACTTTCTGTCTACTGTGTGCCTGCTCATGGTACTGAACATGCTTAGAGAAAAACACATAGCCAGACGAGTTTGTCATGTTCTGGTGTACAACCACCAACTTGAAGCAGGTCTTAGCACTACTTGATCCATGTATTATTCTCATCCATTTTTTTCTCCCAGTCTCCCAGAGAGCTGTTTTATTCCTTCTCTTTGAAGTTGAACTTTTTCTGTGGTGCTTCCAATCCTTGCTTGCAATTCCTCTATTTCCTGTTTGATAATGGCTAACCAAGATTTTGCTAAAGATTAATTTGTTAAATTAAGGAAGTATTGTAAGATAAAGGCTGGCCTCAAGAAAGCCCAAACACCAAGATTCAGAAATCAGTAGCTACTATCTCAATGCCTGGCTCTCTTCTGAAAATATCACAGAAACTTTCAGGTCTTGATTTAAAAAAAAAAAAAAAAGATCAAAGATCTACAAAAGGACCCCAGACATATGGAGGCCCTCTTTACCATTACAAAAGATATACTGGTTTGTGTTATTGTCCAAGTAAGGCAGAGGCATGATCATGAAGGACTAACCAAGGGTCCACACAGAACTGATCATACACTGCAGTGCCATCATTCTAATCTGTCCAACACACTGCCCTTCGTGCCCTAGAGAATCTGAGAATTAAGCAATAGCTGCCTTACCCCTTACTCTGCTCATTGAAGAATAAGCTACTGATTTCTACTGCCCTAGTGTCTGTATTTGACTTGCCATACAAAGTGGACTCAGTTATGAAGGATCTATTATAATTTCTCCAACCAGGACCTCCGTCTTCTCTAACCTTCCCTACCTTGCTCCTCATCCTCACTCTTAGTGACCATGCTTTCCATTGCATAAACAAAATGGGACTGTGAGTACTGGCAAACAGGATACTGTGTAAATCCCGAGAAGCCATTCATTAGGAAAGCCATCATTAGTGTTGGCATGTTGGCACTGCCAGTGCCCCTAGCTGAAAACAATTGTTACATTTGCCCAATATTTCACTCATTCTTCACTCTTCTAAGGTTTTCTCTTCAGTGGTCCTTTTTCTCTTTTTCTAAATACTTGGAAGATTTATTTTATTTATTTGAATGGTAAAACGATAGAGAAAATGGGAGGGAATCAGGAAGAGAGAAAGAGTGATATCTTCCATTTCCCGTGGGTTTGGGCTAGGCCAAAACCAGGAACCAGGAGGCAGCTAGCAGCCAGCAGTTTCAGCTTGGTCTCGCATGTGTTTTATACGAACCTGAGCATTTGGGTCCTTTTCTGCTGCCTTCACAGGAGCATCAGGAGAGAGCTGGATTAGAAGTGGGGCAGCTGGCCCTTAACAGGTGTTCATAAAGGATGCTGGCATTGCAAGAGTCAACTCACTGCACCACAGTGCTGGCCAATAATCTGGTTTTGTTTCAGTGGAGTTTTCCCAACAGCATACAAACAAGTTGTAATCTTTCCATTCCCAACCAACACTAGTTACTGTTAGCGGTGAGGCTCAGTGGGATCTTTTTTCAGCTTAATATAGAAATAAAAAGCCAGCAGTCTGTTACTGGCAGAGGAAAAGTTTTGTTTACGAAGTGGACAAGTGAACATGAAAGTAAGAAGAAGGGGAGAGCACCTCCCAGGGGCATCCGGTGTCTCCTGAAAGGAGAGAAAGTGGCACTGGGGTTTCAGGAAGTACCTTGGGTTTTAATGTTCCCTGACCCATGTTGTGTCCCTCAGCTGGGCAGAGGTCACCGTGCTGAATGTCCGCCAGGGCAGACCTGTGGAAGAATTTTTGCCATCGTTGATTTCTGCTCAGGAAATGGCTGAATAATTCCTGAGCTGCCCAGTGGAAAAGCGATATTTTCCTGGCTACCTGCTGAGGGACAAATGGTGACTTTCCTGAGAACTGGACAACCTGATGAAGGATGGATGATGATCTTCCTGATGAATGGCTGCTCGGGATTTAAACAATATCCTGTTTGCCATTATTCACAGTACCTGCAAACATGGAGCAGTAAAATGATGGCCCAGGAAGAATAGCTTCAGAAGACTTGCCCCCTGGACTTGACGTAAGATTTTAGTGGGCTTAGATAGTCGATTACGTCTATTAACCATAACCAAATTTGTTCCTTTCTCTTCATCCCTTTGAAACAGATTGTTAATTGTTCAGTTTGTATTTCTCTTTTGTTCTCTCTTGAATTCACTCCAGTTCAGTTTCACCCTCATTACATCACAAATCTGCTTTTATCTAGGTTATAGATTTTCCATATTTACCAACTTCATTGTGTATTCCTTCTGACTTCTCATTTACTTAAGCCTTTAGTGGCAGATGATCAACTCCTCTTATTGAAATATCTTCTCTGCTCAGCTTTCTGGGCACCATATTGATTGTCTAATGGATATTTAAAAATAAATATATTCAAAAAAATTTAAAAAGTAAGTATATTCAAATGTAAACTCTCATTATTTGACCCAAAATTTGCTTATTTGCAATCTTCATCTCAACAAATGTTCAGGTCTAAACCTTGGTGTTATCCTTGATTAATCTGGTTCAGCAGACATTTCTATTCTAAAGGAAGATTCTATTGCTTTTCATCCAAAGCATAGAGAGACCTGACTACAGCTCACCTGCTTCGCATTAATGATCTTGCTTGTGGCCACCATCGCCCCTTACCTGAGTGCTTAAACGTGTCAACCAAGGCCTCTGCTTGTGTCCCTGCAAACAGCGGCCACTCCTATTGATTCAATTAAACTTGGAAGATCATGTCACTTATCTGCTCACGTTTTCCTCCTTCAGTTAGCTCTAATGCTGCAAGAGTGACTCATAAGACCCTAGACTGTTCACCTTCCTGGCTTCTCTAGCTGTTGACTTCTGATTCTTAACTCTGCTTGCTTCAGCAACCCTGCTATATGTTGCTGCAACAAGACCTTTGACTCAGATGCTCCTTATGCCTAGAATTTTCTATCTAGAGACCTGTTGGCTCACTCTCATTCTTTCTTTTTAAAGATTTATTTATTTTCATTGGAAAGTCAGATTTACAGAGAAGGAGAGACAAGGAGAAAGATCTTGCATTCACTCCCCAATTGACTACAACAGCCGGCTGGAGCTGAGTCAATCCGAAGTCAGGAGCTTGGAGCTTCCTCTGGGTCTCCCGTGAGAGTGCAGGGGCCCAAGGTTTTGGGCGATTCTCTATTGCTTTCCAGACCACAAGCAGGGAGCTGGAAGAGGGTGTGGAGCAGCTGGGATACAAACCAGCGCCCATATGAGATCCTGGCACATGCAAGGTGTGGACTTTAGCTGCTAGGCTACTGCACTGGGCCCTCATCTCTTTCTTTTATCATTTTTATTCAACAGCTAGCCTCAATGAGAACTTTCCTATCTACCTTATGTAAGAAGTATAAGCCTTCCATTTCCAACATTTATTTCCCTTTTGTTTGTTTATCCTGTTATTATTTTCCCTAGTAATTTTCTAGGCCCTTATTATCCCTTTTTGCTAGAATGTGAAGTGTATGAGGGTAGGGATTGTTGTGCTTTATACATGTTTACCTTTCTAGCATCTAGAAGAAGACATAATATATAAAGAGAGCTTAATAAATTGCCAAGTAGGTCAATGATTAAATAAAATCAAAGGATTCTAGTTATTGCTCATGATAGGAACACTGTACACCGCACATACTAAATGTGGATCCGTTTCTGGAAGCAGTCGCATCCCACTGTCTGTATATCCCATGCTTAGGATCAACTGTCACTCCTAGCTCTTTTTTGTAGTACATTCTGCCAAGCCAAATGTTCTCTGAGTTGTAGTCACATAGTCATTCTTAAATTCCCACACCTGGCTCTTTTCAAATTGCCCATTTTTTGTTTCAAAATCAATAGCCTGAATTGGCCAGAGGACAAATATGGATCTTGATTTCTTAATATTTTGTATCAGCATTGCCTTCCTGATTTGGCAAGCTGTTTTATTGGCTTAATTTATGTTCATTCCAGTGTTTAATCAAAAGGACAAACTGAAAAGTCCCAGGAGCTATCAGAAGAGAAGAAAGATTAACAGACTGCATTTTCCAAGAACAGTGGCACCACTACTTGTCCTTTGAAGATGGTGATGCTGCCACTCTTCCACGGGGAGGCTTGGTTGGAGTTCCTGTTCCTTGAACCTGGACAGACCCCAGTTGCCTTGATAATAAAGAATGGCAGAAGTCATTCCATGGCTAGGATTGCGCTTCCTTATCTCCCTAGAGACCTCAGAGAGGCCAAAATTGAAGTCTGGAGAACCCTAGATACTCAGGTTTCCATTTGTTTATATCTTCACATGTGATAAAAACCAGGCACGTGGACAGAGAGGGCTTGAAAGTGACTGCAGTCCCAGCTACCATTTGGAAGCAGGTCATCATTTGAATGACAAATTCTGAGCCCAAATCGCCTGCTTGAGTCAGTCCCATGTTCCTGACCCACAACAACTATGAGAGGCAATAAGTTGTGGTTGCAGTATGAAGACTTCAGGGATGATTTGTTGTGTAGTAGTAGGAGAACAACACCAATTGCCCAGTTGCAGAGGCACTGTTGCGGAGAGCTGTTGATTGTGCTGAGTTAGGGCATGGCCCCTGTGTATAAGGAATATTTGAGGCAGGGAGAAATGCTAACATGTTCTGAGTAAAGACTCACTGTTTCACTTAAAATTTTTCCTGAATTGTAAATCCTCAATTCACAGATCTGTTTGCAGCAAACTAGAATGATGGAGCAAGTGAATTGAGAGAGGGAAGGTGATTGGAAAGCAAGCTTTGGGACATCAGAAGGTGTATAAAGATGAGCTTTGATTGACCTGGTGCTTGGATTAGCTTTCTTTATCACATACTGGAAGAAAATCTGGAGAAACAATTGCTTCTGCATGATGTGAAGTCTCTGCTGATGCAATTTCCACTTGTAATTCAATCTCCCTGTACCCACCCTCTGTGGGTCTGATTTGCCAAAGGAAAAGACTGTGTTCTAATAACTTTTCAGCTCAAAGGCAGAATGTTACCTCTCAATAACTTTCCTTCAAATTTATATTGTCACATTTGAGTGAAAAATAACAAAGCCCAAACTCTTTCATTTGCTCCACTAATGTCTGATACATTACACCCTTTGGATCTGTAGCATTTTATGTGAGACTTCAATTGATTTCTTTTGTGCCTTTTCTTTTGATCGTAGGAAGCCTAGCTTTTTTTTAAGGCATAACTCTGTATCTAATTTTTCACTTAAAAAGACACTTTCTCTGCTTATGTGCCTTTGCTCATCCCACAGTCATAACACTGATATTTAAGGGATTGTGTTCATATTAATCAATCTCTTGGCCACACATATAGATCTTTTACATCTGTGCGCTCCACGAATAAACAATTCATTGATGTCTTTTGTTTTCAGCAGCTTTGTTTAGGATAGTTTCTAAACAAATTTAATTACAATAAAATCTGAACTTCTACCTATTGTACATTTATTTCAGGAGTGCTTATGGAATAAGGAAAATTAGTCTCAAATGTGTGAAATTAAACTGGTCTTAAATGAAATGAAATAGTAAATTTCTGACAAACTATGGGGAAACAGCTTCTTCTTATTCTTTAATGCTATATAGAATCTGACCACACTCATAGGATCAGTAGCACTGAAGTGTCAGATAACTTAATTGCACATTCAAATAATTGAGCTACCTCTATTTCTTGTGATCAGTGTATGCTATCACCCATTTCCTACTCAGAAGTTAAGTAGACACTACCTAGTATAAAATGAGTCCAAAACGATGTGGGTTAGTAACAACTAGGCCAACCAATGCCAGGAACTGCTCTCAGGTCTGCTACAAGGTTGCAGGGTCCCAATGATTTGGGCCATTCCCCACTTCTTTCCCAGGCCACAGGCAGGAAGCTGGATGGGAAGTGGACCAGTGGGACACCAGTTAGACCCTATATGGGAACCTGGTGTGTACAAGGCAAGGATTTAGCCACTGAGCCGTTGTGCTGGGCCCAAGGATGGGTCTTTTGAGTAGTCAGGACAAGATGATGGAACTGTCAGAAGTCATATATGGGAGGGGCAGCCTTAGGGTTTTCTGAAACCCTGTCTTCTCATTCCAGTTATCTTCCTGGGTCCTGGTGAGTTTTGACCTGGGGAAACGAGTGTGGGCACAAAGCTTGACTGTTTAGTAGCTATTGTAGCTGAAGTAACCCAGTAAGACCTACTCCAACTGCACTGGAGTGACTTGAGATTGAAGTTTCAATGGAGAGAGATCTGTAAGGAGATTTTTAGGGGGTGTATGGGACCTTAATGTTTATTTCCTGTACCTGTAAGGAACACTGCTGAATAGAGGGCTTCCTGGGTGTAGAATTTCTGAACCTCCCCCTGCCACCATCTTTAGAATAGACTTAATTGCCCGTTTTGAAGTGAGGTGAGGGAGCTTTTCTTAGGGTGCCCCAGGGGAAAGGACTAGAATCCATCTCGTCAAAGTTAGGCACAGTGACAGGACTTGGGATCCTTCAGTCACCCAGAATTCCCATTCTTGTACATATAGGTTAATAAGTACATAGCTAGCAACAAGGGGCTGGGTGTGTGTGGAAATGTCCAGCTCTACCGTAATGCCCACAAGGCCCCTGAGCTGTCCTCTCAATCATGATGCCAGACTGAGTGAAGAGCTTCTTCAGTGAAGGGTCCACAGGCTTTGTGACTCTAATCCAAGGGGGTCTGATCCTCTTCCAGTGGCCAGATGTTGGGTGGAGTGGATGGGGCTTTCTTGGAAGCCAGTCTGTCATGACAGCTGTCTGATGCCCTGGCTTTCTGCATTAAAGCAGGTGCTATTTTGGAAGTGGACTGGCCTGGTAGGGTTTCCTTGAAAACAAATCACTGACTAGGACAGCCATTAATCCTTTCAGATAGGATCAAACATGTCGGTCCCAAGTTTTGCTTGGGACTGAGGGCATTTTGCATGTGAAAAACTGGGCTGGCCACGTTAGGCAGAAAAAAATCAGGGACCGTGTAGCTTTTTTTCCCCCGTTGTGTTGGCTGTCAAAAGAAAGGATGGGTTCAATAAGGATGGAGATGTGGTGACATAGGCGTTGTCAGGTAACATTACTATCTGTTTTTAAGATAGAGAACAAGCTTCAAATAATCTCCTTCTAATCTCATCCAAATTAATCTCACACAGCATTCACTTTCCACCGATCTTCTGCAATATGCTTATTCCTTCAGTTCCTCTTTCTATCAAAACATCATTTTAACCTTCCATCACTAAAAATGCATGCTCATGCTTATAGCTTCCTCATCAGCTTTCTTTCCAACCTGCTGGTTTCTTCCTTTGGTATTACAAATAATTCTCAAGCCCTCTAAGTTAAGAAAAAAGAAGTCCTTTTAAGAACATATACAATTTTATCCCATAGTTCCTCTAAAGAAGTTTTGAGCTTGTAAACTTTAAAAAGTAGATTTTTGAATATTGGAGATATTAAGTTACTTTACCAAAGTGTTGCGAAACCTGAGCATTCTCAAGAAAATGGGTAGCTCGGAAAACAAGACATTGAAGCAAAATATCAACAACACCTTGCTAACAGACATAAATATTTTTGAGAAATATACTGTAGATGACAAAAATTTAGACTAATCATAGCTCAGCAGTTTGTAGTGTCTTAGGGAGTATTGCAATTTCAGACAGCTCCATGCTTTTGAGGCAGAGCTGATTGGACAGCTCTCAACAGAAGGCACATATTAACAAAAGGAGAACAGAGATTTCTTAAACCAATAGACAAAGAAGTTTCTATAGTTTGATAAGTAGGAAAATGCAAACTCTTTGGGTAGAACTCTGGTCAGTAGTAAAAATAGAAGATTGAAATGATCCTGTTTGAGTCAGGTCTTGTCAGTGTCTACTTAAATTGTTGATTGAGGATGTAAGGAAACCAAGAGATGCAGTGTCCCTTCGTGGAGAGCGCTGACTGGACACAGTGCCGCTCCCCCACGTTCCCAACAGGCAGGATGAAGAGGGGGAGGGGAGATAACTGACCCTGGGCAACCTGGGCCAGGGAGGAAGGCCTGGAGTTTGACAGAGGCTGAGGTGGGCCAGGTCATGCCAATCCTGCAGGGGTGTGGCCAAGGGATTTTGGTTGAATGAAGAAACAGGTCAGGGAGATGCTAAGATGGTTGGGTTGAAAGAGAATGCGCAAGCCTCTGTCTCCAAGCAAGGAGATCTTGGCTGCCACTAGACAAGGTGGGAAAACACAGGAGGCTAAGCATGGCCATTCTAGGGAGCACAGTTGCTCAGGACTTACCAAAGTTCTTGTTGTTTTGTTTTGCTTTGTTTTGTTTTTTTTTCTCTCTTAGCTAACGCTGCCAAACATGGCAGGAGCAAAACTTCTGTCTTTGCACCGGAGAGAATTTAAAAGTGAGACAGAGTCACAGTGAGAGATAGCAAAATTTAATGGGGGAGGGCATCTGTCAGGACAGGTAGGATGGAGAGAGGATTCCTGTGTAGGAGCATCAGAGAGGTGCCAGAATGAAGGACCATGATGGAGAGGGACATCATTTACCATTTTTTTTCTGTGTAAAGTTCACAAGATCTTGGAGAATTTGAAGAAAATGGTGAATTCTGGTCAAGGTTTAGTGAAGAATATTAGCCATTTTGGCTTTATCTCTCCTCTTAGACCCAGCTTGCACAAGCTTTCTAACAAACTGGCCAGAGGAGAGTCTGCCAAAATGTGAGGAATTTCAGAATCCATGGCCAGAGGAGAGTCGGCCAAATCCTTGGCTGGGTTAAGCAAACTACAGCCTGATGGGAGGAGGCTTCCTCACAAGGTGTCTGTTGAGGAGGTGCCACACCAACTAAAAACTGAAGCTCCGAGTCTTTTAGAGGAAAGAGTGAGGATGCCCACGCTTACGCCAGCCACCTAGTGCTAAGAAATGGTGGAGGAACATTTCCTGTACCTCCTGGAGATAAAGCAGTGGGGAGGTGAGAGCATGCAAGGATGGAGTGAGGAATTCTGGAGAGGTCTCCCAGATGCTGTAAAGGGGGGTGGACCTCTGAGGAGGGAAGAGGCGCTTAATCAGAAGTGACAGGAAAGGAGGAGAGTGTGCGGGATCTGGTTGCCGTGAATCTGCCTTCATCCTGTGGCTCAGCACATTATGTTTGGTTTTTATGGTATGTCTTGGGATTTTAAGGTTCAAAGAAGGAGAGAAAGTTCTAAGCTAAAATTGAGAAAAAATGTTATTTTAGACAGGGCAGAATGGGGGTAGAGCCTTCCCAGATAGAGAGAGCCCACCCAGATAGACTCATTGCTTCTGAGTTGGTTGCTGTGGGGAGCCTGGTCAGGTGTGTGCGGTATACAGATGGGCATTTTGGTGAAGTCCACCATGCACTTTCTTAGCAGGTTTACATGTTCCCAGGTGGAAGGCTTTCTGGAACAATAAGCGTTCCATTAGCCATAGATTCACTGTCTGCACCCTGTTTCATCAGGCCAGGCGTTCAGGCCCAATGTTCTAATACTAGTAATGCTACGCTTCTTGCTGCATTGTCCAAGGCATATCCTATGACGAAGCACTGATTCAGAATACAAGTATTTCATAGTTTCAGAATGGGGAGCAGAGGGGATGTGTCCTATTAATTAGGCTAATGAATGCCACTAAGAAAAGCCATACATCAGCCGGCTCATGTCATCACCTTCTTAATTCTGAGCTTACCCCTTTAGGACATTCTGTGATAATGGAAATGTTACATATTTGTAATATTCTAGTATAGTAGCCACTGGCCACCTGGTCAATTCAAGTTTCTGTTTAATTTCACTGAAGTGAGAAAATGAATTTCTTAGTCACAAAAGCCATAAGTCTAGGTTTAATAGCTATCAGCATGCTCATCACCATTTCTGATATCTCACTTTAAATCAGTGAAGTGAAAAATTGTGTCATTGTGCTTAGATGCCCCTGGAATAGGCTACAATGGAGCTTTGATTCGGTATGCTCAGGGTGTTATTGTGCCCTATAGGGAACTGATTTACCTTGAATTAGTCAACCTCAACCAGTTTAGGGGAACTTTCAGCAGTATAACATAATGGGGTAGGTGATAGGTTTCCTTCCCATAGACCCGCTGTATGATGGCAGTGAGGCAAAGCCCCAGGCTAAGGCCTGTCTCACCTCTAAGACAGTTTCAGCAGTATTTGGTTGTCCATATGCCCTGCATTGAAGTGATTTCTTTCAGCTTCATTCAAGTATACTGGCAAATAAAAATGGCACACATTAAGGTATGCAGTGTAGTGTTTTGGCACATTGATACTTAATGTAATCATTTTTCCAGGCAAGCTAATTACTATAGCCATTGCATCACACACTTGTCTTTTATGTGTATATGTGATGAGAATGCTTAAGATTTACTGTCTTAACCAATTATAAGAATATAGTAGGTTGAGGGCAGGGGTGGGGGAAATCCCAGTACCTATGAAACTAATACAATGTAATTAATGAATAAAAAATAAAAACCAATTGGAAATGAAAAAAAAAATACTGCTAAACCAAAAAAAAAAAAAGAATATAGTAGGTTATTATTAGCTGTTGTTTCCATGCCATACATTACATTTCCAGAATTGATCATCTTAGAGGTAAAAATCTAGAGCCTTTGACCAACATCTCCCTACTTCACTCAGCCTCCCCTACCTACACACACCACTAATAACCACTGTGGTACTATCCTGTTTCTATCACATTCACTGTCTTCACCCTCCACGTGGAAGTGGGCATCTGTAACGTCTTCCCCCTGTGGCTGGCTCACATCATGCATCACAATGTCTTCCAGGTTCAACCTACTGGACAGAAATGGCAGCGTTTCCTTCTTCCCGAAGAGTGAGTAATGTCCCGTGCATAGATGTCTTATTTTCTTCATCCATGAACCTATTGATAGGACTTAGAATGATCTTGTATCTTGACCATTATCACTAATGCTCTAATGATCATGATCATTTATTTTCTTTGGATATATATCTGGCTTTTTGGGCAATTTAATAGAATCTTAAATGAAGTAGCAGTTTGCAGCTAAGAATGTAATAGATTCAGGCAATCAATTATCTTTTTCATCATATAATGTTGGATACTTGATTGTTTTTTGAATGGTGCTTAAGATAATACTCCTAACTGTAAAGACAACAGGATGCAGTGAATTCTGTACCCTGTGCATACACAACATTGAATAGCTCTTGTATATTTCCAGCCAATATAAATACCTTGAGCATCATTAACGTCATCTGTGAACAACCATTTCTAAAACCCATTTGTGGTCATTAAGAAAATTACTAGCTTCACTAAAGAAAATGAATTTCTGACACAAATTATGCTAGTTAGCAAAACCTTAGGTGGTGTTCTAAGACCAAAATTGCTGGGGTACTTGTAGTAGAAATCACATGTGAAGTGCGACCTTTGATGGAGTACTAACAAACCTCCTGGTGGGTGACTTGTTCCATGGGGCCACCAATGGCTTCTGTGCTCTATATTAAAATGAACACAGGAATGTCTTCTCTATATTGGTGTATCCTAAAGTAAGCTTCAGAGTGCTAGTCTAGTCTAAGGTGAAAACCCATATGCCTGCATTGAGTTCTAAACTCAAATTAGGACAACTTTCATGTTTGACAACAGGCTAGCGTATTTTTGTTTTGTTACAAGTTCTAAAACTTGATATCTTGAAGTTATTTTTGCTGGAAAGTATAGCACATGTGATTTTTCTTAGTTAGAACTTTTAAACTTTTATTGATTTTTCTTATAAGATCAATTTTTATAAATATTTCAATGGGATAATGTATATTTCTGCTTTTAGATAATATAAGAACTTTATTACAAATTCCAAATTTGTTTTCTATTTTCTAAAGTGTATTTATTTACTCTTTGTGCAGTTTACCAAAAAGATGCAGACATTTGCTTGAAATCTTCTGTATTAATTGTAATTTTATCAATTTTTACCTTAAAGTTTTTATTTTATCCATTTGACAAACTGTTATTTTATGCAGATCACCTTATGGCTGCTAAATTTACATTGCAGGTGTATACTTGAACAGTAAAATGTGACATTTTAATTAAAATCATGGTTCATCCAGCGGGAATGTAAACTTTAGGCAATTTATTATTAATATTACTCAGAACAATGTGCAGGATTGATGGCAGTTCTTGAAGCCTTGTGTGTCTTACACCCTGTTTTCCTTCCTTCTTAGGCACAGCAACTTGGCTATGCATAATGTTGCTGTCCTACAGTCCTTTTTGAGTATATTTTTTTAAACTGTCTGGTTACCTGCTGGTACTTATTCCTGTCATTCAGCGGGAACTTGTGTTTTCGCACCGTGTTAATGTTGGGTGAGTTCTGTGTTCTGTTAATTCACAAGTGCATCCTGAAGTCTGCTACGGATGCTTCTCCTTACTGTGGTTTTTTGAATGTTTGAGCCATTTTACCCGCATAGTTGAGTCCTATCTGGAGCTTGTTTCATCTACTTGCATTTTCAGCTTAAATCTTTATTTTGCTTTTGGTCCTGATTTTCCTTTGTTTGTTCTCCTCAGAGAGACTGGTAACTCTTATGTTATGTTTTTATTCTCTAGTTTGTTATATGCAATTGTCTACCACCTTGTTTTGAACTCTTTATCTCTTCTGTTAAGTTTTCTGGAAAAGCTCTAAATTATGTCCTGCCCAATGTCAGCTATATTCCAGGGAAATTTTTTTTTAGCTAGATCAGATCTGTTTTTTCTTACATGTAGTGCGTATTTTAGTTGGATTTGACAATGTCAGTGTCCTTCTGTCCACTCTATATTCTTTGTCTCACCTCGCTGTTTTTACCCTACTGTAAGGTCCTGTATTTATCTTCATTTTTGCCTTACAGCTTTCTCTCTTTCCTTTCTAGAAAGACTTGCCTTCTGTATCAGGATGAATTTAGTCATTCATTCAGCAATTACTTGCTGGACACCTATTTCATGCTCACAAGCTCTGTTATTAGTCACAGACATTAAACAAAATAATTACACAAATAATTATATGCTGGCAAAATCACAGGGTACCCGGAGCCTGTGTCACAGGAGGCCTACTCTGTAGTGGGGGCAATGAAAGGATCCCTTGAGCAGAGAACACCTGAGCACAGACTTGAATGAAGAGGAGGAGCGGAGCTAGTGAATGGGAGGATGAATATAAGTTTCCATGTAAAGTGGCATAGGACGTTGAAACTTCTGCTTCCTTCTCTTTGGGATCATGTTCTGAATTTTTGGTTAAAAAAAAATTTCCTCCTGGTCTGCAGAGGGCTTGTTGTTATTATTATTTTTTTAATTTGTTTATTTTTGGTCCTGGCACGGTAGCCTAGTGGCTAAAGTCCTCGTCTTGCATGCCGGAATTCCATATGGGTGCTGGTTCTAGTCCTGGCAGTCCCGCTTCCCATCCATCTCCCTACTTGTGGCCTGGGAAAGCAGTTGAGGACGGCCCAAAGCCTTGGGACCCTGCACCCACGTGGAACACCGGAAGAGGATCCTGACTCCTGGCTTTGGATCAACTCGGCTCCAGCTGTTGCGGTCGCTTGGGGAGTGAATCATCGGACAAAAGATCTTCCTCTCTATCCTCCTCTCTGTAGATATGACTTTCCAATAAAAATAACTAAAAACCTAGCTGGAAGCTGGAAGGGAAGTGGAGCAGCTTGGACAGGAACCAATGCCCATGCGGGATCCCAGGGCATTCAGAACAAGGATTTAGCCACTAGGCTATTGTGCTCGCTCAGTTATTGTTATTTAAAGTTTTGAGACACCGGCTGAGTTGCCATCTGCAGGTTGACTCCCTAAATACTTGCAGTCTCCCATGAGGATGGCAGAGACCCAGTCCTTGAGCCATCACTGGATGGGCATTATCAGAAAAGTCTGACAGACTTGTACCCACACACTCTGATACAGGAGGGGGACATCCCAACAGACCTCGTGCTCTCCCTGTTCAGATTTTGCTTACTTTGTTTGAGGGATACTCTATTGGTGTTTTCTGTTTATACTTTGGGTGAGTTTTTCTCTACATCCTGGCCAGAGAAAAGAGCCCATGTTTATCAGTCTGTCTACTGGGCTGAAACTGGAATCTCCCTCTTGGGTCAAGGCTGAGCTGTGAGCTCACCTGACCGTGTGGTGTTCCCAGTGCAAGTGTGCTATCAGCACATCCTGTACTGCAAGGGGTCAATGCCATTAAATGTGGCTCTCTGACGAAGGAACATCCATGCTAAAGCAATTGCTTTAGCATGTTTGAGAGGTTGCTGGAGGATGCTTAGAATCCAAACCTCTAGAGGACATGTTCAGAATGGTTGATGGCATTATTCTCATCTATCCCAGCCATTAGAACTGCTCAGGTCCATGATACATGGCCTGAAAACTCCATCTTGTATAACTTTATAGAAAATACATTCTGTCAAATCCTGAAACCAGGACACTGGCACTCCGGTTTTACAGTAATGCAATCATTTTGTTTTGTTTGGGCTGTTTTATCTCTGTGTGTTTATGTGCGTTTTAGTGGCATGGAAGAAATTGCAACAGATGCTATTTTAAATGAGATGTCTTTGTATGTGTTTTTACTCTGTGAAACTTCTTGGAACTAGTTGATTTTTAAGCCAGAGATTATTTTGGCAAGTTAAAATAATGTTTTAGCTGCAGGAAAAGAAAAGGCATGTATGAAGAAAGCTGGGTCAGTATACTGTTTTATAACTAGCACTTTGGTTGGGTAATGTGAATGTCAGGGAAGGCAGTTTAGATGTGTAGGGGATGGCACGAGGGTGTGCCACCACATGTGTGAGGCACGAGTAGGTCCAGCCCTCACATTCAACATGACCTTCTGAGGGTCACTTTTCCCAGCACCAAAGGAAGCACAGGCACATTGATGTCTCAGGTTGGTCTGCGTGAGTCTAAGATCCCCTGTCACTTCAAGCTTGTTCCCAGAACAGCTACATCCTATCAACTGTGATCTTATGAGAAACAGCATTGTGTGTCCCATTCCAGACCCATTACAGCTGAGCCTGAATTTTAACAAGACCCCTGATGATTTTTGTCTTGTCAAAGGGTGAGGAGCTTTGATCCTGACAGTGCAGTGCCAGAGGGCCCCTCCCGGGGATGTGCGGGGAGGGGACGGGCAGAGTGAAGGGCATCAGAAGACTCTTTCATGAGACTTTCATCAACTCTCTTTACATGGAGTAACTGTAAATATGTTTCTTTTGGTGAAGATGTATCCTACAAATAAAAGAATTGATCAGATGGTCATTGATATTCTTTCGACTCAGAAGTTTCTTAGGTATACTCTCAAGCAAGGGCAAGAGAAAGGCAAATTCATTAGAGGCTCGAGGAAAACAATTAATACCATAGCAAGCATATAAACTTGATTCTGTGGCACCCACTGGGATTAGGTGGAAGGAGGGCTGTCTCAAATGGAGCAGAGGTTTTCCTCTTTGTCCTGGAGCGAAGAAGCAGGTGCAGCAGGAATGCCAAGGAGTCTGCCGACACAGGGGTGGAGCCAGAGAACTCCCCACCCACCTTCATAGTCCTAGGCTTCAGACCAAATTTTAAAGAATGCCAATTGTAAAAATTATTATTTGAAAGGCAGATACACAGAGAGAAGGAGATAAAGAAAGAAAGGTTGTCCATCTGTTGACTCACTCCCCATGGAGTCACAGAAGCCGGAGCTGAGCCAATCCAAAGCCAGGAGCCAGGAGCTTCTGGGTTTCCAAGGTGGGTGCAGCATCCAAAGGCTTTGTGCCGTCCTCTACTGTTCTCCCAGGCCACAGGCAGGTAGCTGGTTGGGAAGTGGAGCAACCAGGATACAAACTGGCACCCATGTGGGATCTTGGTCGTTTCAAGGCAAGGATTTAGCCACTAGGCTATAACACCAGGGCCAAATGTTATATTTTTGCATAATACATAGAATGATCGATAACAAAATTAATTTGTGCTCATTTGGCAACTGTACTATAAATACTCACTTGCCAAAAAACATTCAGATATTCATCTGTTACCCTAACAATGATGCCAAAACTCAGTGATTTAAAGAATAAACTGTTGTGTGTTGTTTTCTCACATGTATCTGCAGGTTGGCTGGGAAGCAGAGAAGGGCTTGCTGATCTGGGTCATGCGTTGGGTTTCCTTTTGGGTGCAATATGCCATCCACTGAAATGTCTCAGGTCTTTTCCTTGAGTTTCTTTCTCTTTTTTGAAGATTTATATTTGTTTTTATTGCAAAGTCAGATATACAGAGAGAGGAGGAAAGAGAGAAAGGAAGATCTTCCGTCCAACGGTTCTCTCCTCGAACAGCTGCAATGGCCGGACCTGAGCCTATCTGAAGCCAGGAGCCCAGAGCCTCTTCCAGGTCTCTTACATTGGTGGAGGACCCCAAGGCTTGGAGCTGTCATCAGTTGCTTTCGCAGGTCACAAGCAGGTAGTTGGATGGGAAGTGGAGCTGCCAGGATTAGAACAGGTGCCCGTATGGGATCCCAGCGCATTTAAGGCAAGGACTTTAGCTGCTAGGCCACTGCATTAGGCCCATCCCCCTGAGTTTCTTATATCTGACTGCTAGGCAAGTCTGTGTCTGTTTTCATAGGGCATTTCAGAGAGATAACAGAGCAAGCAGAAATATCCAAGCGTTTTTCATGCCTTGGCTTGCCTTCCTTTATCTATCTTCCCAGTGGCCTGAGCAGGTCACAAGGCAGGTATGGGGAACATTTACTCATGGTAAGAACTGGAAAACATTCCATCTGGCCCTGCCATGACAACTGCAGGTGAGACTTTAAATTCTTTTTTTTTTTAAAGGTTATATTTCTCTAAAAAAATAGATCTGTAGAGGAAAGGAGAAATACAGAGAGAGATCTTCCACCCACTGGTTTCCTCCCCAAGGGCTTGCAATGGCCAGAGCCAGGTTAGAGCTGAGCTGGTCTGAAATCAGGAGCCAGGAACTTCTTTTGGGTCTCCTACATGGATGCAGGGTCCCAAGGACTTTGGGCAATCCTCTGCTGCTTTCCCAAGCCATAAGCAGGGATCTGGATGGGAAATGGAGCTACTGGGACACAAATCAGTACCCATTTGTAATGCCGGCTTAGCCTATTATTCTGTGGCACTGGTCTCCAGAGAATTGAAATTCTCTAAGTCCACAGAAGGCTAACTTTAAGTTGATAATTTTATATGTCTTGTGAGTAATGTTATAAATATCCAAATGACCCTTGGCAGCAAAAATGGTTTCCCATGCTTAATAAAATAAAGTAAGACAGACTAAGATCGTATAAGATGAAGGATATGAGTGCATGGGAGCATGATTTAAGCAAATTTAACTTGAATCAATTCAATAAAATCTCAACTCTCCATACATGATCTTAAACAGGAATTGTCAGAAACCTGGCTTAAGAAATACGAAGCAATGGAGACACTTATATGAACGGAATTTCAGAGTAGGAAAGCCTCTGAGAGATGGATTTTAATGAACTACAACAAGAAATGATAAGCATGGGTACAAAGTGGAGAGATTTGTGGTTTTTCTATAGGCCTGTTAGGTTTTCCTAACATGAGGAAAAACATATGGCAAACATTTTGTTTTTCCTGTTTCTGGGAGACATAATATTCTATCTTGCATATTAACTCACCAAATACATGCTAAATGTACCATTGCCAAATTGATGTTTGGCTACTTATATTTTACTGGATACTAATGTGCTGTTTGATTGTGACCAATTATCTCTGCCATAGCCTTCCCAAGTCCACTCAGGACCTCTTGTCATCCACTGCCTTTAATGTCCTTCTATGTAAGCGTTTAAGAGAGGTGTGTGGCTGCCAATTACTGTAAGAAAAGGTCATTTCCTGAATCTCAAAAAGTCAGAAATGAGCTCTGGGGCAGACCTGCCTGTTCATTCTAAAGTTGTGCTGGAGCTGCCCAGGCTGGGAAGACAAAAATGAGACATTTGTGAACTGTGAACTGCCTTAACTGTGTCACCGGGAACCCAAGTTCGTTTGAGTTTTGTTTTCCCTTGTGTTGGAGCTAGGAGTTTTTGGATGGTTGGTGTGGGCGGGGCGAGGTGGGGAGGAGGATGCAGTAAGTCTGATCTCCGCTGGGCAATGGTGCCAACCTGGAATATGTTCATATCTCTTCTTTAGAAAATACATGTGCTTTGCACCAGTGATAAGGAGAATGGTAAAGAGGTTAGTCTAGCTAGATTAGGATGCCAGCCCATGCTCCCTGGGCTGCACAGGGTTATTATGTATGTAGGAAGTGCGAGACGGCAGTTAATTCTAGTTCTGCCTAACTCAGTCTCTGCAGGCTTGCTTTGATAGAGACAGGTAACTCCACAGAATCTTGTTAAGTCGGCTTCATCGGGCATCCTGGGAGAGGCCCGCACGTGACTTTACACAGGCGCCTCACAGACTCAGTTCAACCAAGGAAAAATGCAGTTCATCTGCTTCTAAAGAATCTGTAATGCCCATCTTCCATTCCTTTGCTAAATTAGAATAATTTGTTCTGTTATTTGGTTAAAAAAAAAAGAAAGAAACAGCAGGGGTTGGTAAGTGCTTCCTTCCAACCATTGCTTGATGTCTTTGGTGGGTGGTGGAAGGCAAACTTGAAATTCCCACAGGAATTGAATGCGGATGAGGTGCCAGGAAGTGCTGACAGGAATAATAGATGGCAAGAAGGGTGTTAACTTCTGGGAAAACTTTCCTAAAAATGTCAACCCTTTTTTAAGCCCTGTTTAAGAAATGAGGGGAAGAAAATTCTTGGGTTCACCCTGAATAACAGCTCCCTGACTCCTGCCCTCCTATGTTTCAATTTTTCCGACCCTTTTCAATCTTCTTTCACTTTGAAGGACATCTACCTCCTCTTTAAAACCTCCCCAATTTGAAGGCTCACAGACTCTCAACTCCGGTTTAGATCTTCAAGATATTATCAAAACACAAACCTTAGGCTCCTAAAAGAAAGACATCTGATATCAACTGGTTAATGAGTGAATCACTGAGTGATTGAATAAAATGAGCGATACCTGCCCTATAGCCAACTTCAACAAAGTAAAAATATTGACAGTTCCTGAATCACAGAGTTTCAGATTACCACTGATTGATTTTATAGGTATGTAAAAACAGGCTTGATGCGGTCATTATTTTTCGCTTTCAGCATAATATTTGAAAATTGTAAGATATATTCAGTACTTATTATAAAATGGGTTTTGTATTAGGTAATTTTTCTCAACTGTAAATTAATACACGTTTGTGAGTGCATTTCATGTTGTTTGGTAGGTTAAATTATTAAATGTATTTGACCTGTGATGTTTTCAACTTATGATTAAGTAATCAGGATGTAATCCTGTTTTAAGTTGAGGGACATCTATTATAAAAGAAAGTTCTGTCCTTTGTTAATATGGGTATATTCTATGGTTATCAACATGTTAATTTCACACAGAATTGTGGAAATCATGTCATTCAATTGGTGTTACACATTGCCATGTTAGTAATGTTATTTAAGAATAACCCACAACTACCTGGCCTCCAGTGACTTCTCTCATACAATGAGACTATGGGACTAGAAATAATTTCAGAACAGTGTCATCTACTAGAGAATTAATATGAGCAGTGCACATCATTTTACTTTTTCTTGTAGTCATTTTGACTATCAGGAACAATTAACAATGTGTCGCTGATTGCATTATGTCTCAAAAAACAGTGTTGGAGTTTTGTGCTCAGAATCTCGGGAGTTATCAGGATAAACTGAGGTCATTAGAGTGGGCTTTAAAATTCAGTAAGAACGTTGGCCTTTCAAAGGAGTGGAAATTTAGACTTAAAGACATGTGTGGAGGTGAGAAAATGTGCGAAGATACAAGGAGGAGATGGTCATCTCCAAACTCAGTCTGCTGACACCTTGCTTTGAGATGTGTGTATAGCCTCGAGAACTCTGACACAATCAATCCCTGTTTATGCCACCCAGAACTGCAATGACAGCAATAGCCCTAAAAATTAACGAACCGTAAATATGTCACATGCTTCCCAGTTCAGTGTAGACTTGACACTTACAGTACATCTCCATTTGAACTCTGCACATTTCAAGGGTTCAGTGAACATGTGTGGTTAGAGGCATCCACGTTATGTGATGTGGGCCTGAGATAGGCTGCGGCCTGTGGAAGAGCTCTGTTCCCTGCTGCTGAAAGGAATCAGAGCCCATGCCCTGCTCCTGGCAACCATTACCACCAGGGAGAAGGAAGTGGGATGTGGCCAGCTGCATAGCTGGGGATGGGACACTTTATTTTAAAAAAAATGTATTCTAGGTTTTAAAAAAAAGTATTCGGTGTTTTTTCAGTATGTATTCTTTGCTTATACAAGTTTCATGCATTTTAAAATGTAGCAATAGGGTGTTTTTCCTACATGGGCAAATTGGGTGATTCAGTGTTATTACTTTTAATCATCCAAATGCAGAATTCACAAGTGATTTACCATGGAGACTAAGAAAATACTCACATCCTTCCAGCTAAAAATGTAACACGTTCTATATAAATATGCATAACCATATCGTTGGAGGGTTGAGGAGCCCAGAGTCCTGTCTCCAACACATGAGAAAACAGATGATGAGACACAGATAATGGTGAATAGATGAATCATATTTAGTGACAAATCAAAATTAAAATACAGTAAAAACATAATATGGGCCTGATCTAGAGTGAACTCCCACCTGTGAGGTTCAGGGTCATCCCTTTTATGTAATCTAGAGGCATAGAGGGTAGTGTTTTAGATAGAATTTCCCTGAAATTTGTCAAGTGCTCAATTTCTGGCCTTTTAGGACATTTTATAAGTGTCAGGGCATCAGGTGCCTGATGGGAGAAGGTGTGTCAACCAAGATATTGTATCTCAATGATATTACAATGGACTATCGGTCATCATCGGGATGCAGCTTGAACCCACGTTGGATGTTTAACACTGGTGCTAGTTCTGAGCAGTTCTGCAGTAACCCTATCAGGTTGCCTGCCGTGAGATGAAGTTTTAGAGCAGTGGCAATTTGGTGACATTTTCTCTCATTCCCAATGGCCATCTTACCTGTAACAATGCGATAAATCATTTTTTTTCTTCCTTCAAAGAAATTGGTGGACGCTGAAGACTGTTTGCAAGCATAAACCTCAATTTGTTGGCTTGACTGGGTTTGATGTGTTGGTCTGTTGTCTCGGGCCTATCTAGTTTTTGAATGACAGTAAAGGCAAAGAGCAAAGGAAGAAAACATGTGTGACATTTTTCTTCTATTTTCTGAAGAAGGTACACCTGCCCAATTCTGCATCCTCACCCTCCCTGTGTTAGCTATTCATCTGGGAAGTTCAAGGCCTAGAGCCACCTTACTGGGACTTCAGGGGCACCCTGGACTCTATAGAAATCCTGTCTGTACTGTGGCTCTAGTGCTGATCCATTGCCTGGAAAAGAGCTGGAATTCCTGACGGTTGAGCATGCAAAGGAAAGTGGGACCTTCCTTGGAAGCTCTGAGAGGTGCACAGAGGGTCTTTGTGCATCAGTTCTAATCCCTCAGAAAGTTCCCTCCTGCTCTGTGGTTCTGTGGCCATCAGGAGGGATGCGACATGCCCTGGGAGCTCCTGGGAGGCCCTCCTGTTCCTAAAATGGCTGGTATTTTGATAGTTCTGCTTTTCCTGGCTCTGTGGCTTGCCTTTGGATTCTTTTTGGTTCTTTTCCTGGGTTCGTTCTATTTATTTTTTTACTTTTTACATTATTTTTTTCTTGTCTCTGCACAGGGCAGAAAAGAGGTGTTAAACTTCCTAATGTGCTGCTAGGCTACAGATAAAAAATGCAACAGTCTGTGGGAGGGCCAATTAGAGTCAATTATAAGGTAATTGAACTGCCTTGTAGTCCTTGTCAGTATAGAACTTGTTTCTGGAAGAAAGATTATATTTCTTGTCACACTACGATTGGAGCAAATCACAGCTGTGTGGCTTCACCGGCAACGGCTCTGACCCCGGCAATCTGGGGAAGCTTCAGAGAGGTTAAAATGTCTTAAAACATGAGTGCCAAAGCGACTCAACTCAGCTCTGCTGTTTGTCAAAGTAAAGGAAGCCCTGGCTTTTCCATGTCTGTGCATGGATTGTTGATTTCACTTTTTTAGAAAGATATTTTTATTTGAAAGGAAGATTTACAGAGGGAGGGAGGGAGGAAACTTCTATCCATATTTGGTTCACTCCCCCAATGGTGGCAACAGCTGGAACTGAGCTGTTCTGAAGCCAGGAGCCAGGAGCCAGGAGCCTCCTTGAGGTCTTCCCTGCAACGACTTGAACCATCTACCACTACTTTTCCAGACTAGAGGAAGAAAGCTTGATGAAAAGTGAAGCAGCTGGGACATGAACTGTCACCTATATAGGATGCCAGTACTCCAGGTGGCGGCTTATTCTATTACACTATGGCTTTTAACTCCAGATTTCACATAAAAAAAGATTGGGAGGCAGGACAACAGAGAGGGAGAGAGAGAGAGAGACTCACTCTTCCCTTTGTTGGTTCTTTCCTCCAGGTGCTGGCAACAGCCAGACACCCAGGGCTGCACCAGGTCCATTCTGGTCTCCCACATGAATGGCAGGGATCCAAGTGCCCTCTGGCCATTAGTGTCTGCTTTCCCATCTGCAGTAGTAGAAATCTGGATCAGAAGCTGGGCAGCTGGGACTCAAACTGATACCCTGATGTGGGGTGCTCGAGTCCCAAGCAGCAGATTAGTGTGCTGCACCACAATGCTGCCCACAGATGTTCCTTTTTTTTTTTTTTTTTTGCATCAAATTAAACTACCTTTTAATTCTACTTTAACATAAACCTTTTCAATGTATCTTCATATGACATTATGGGAAAGACAATGATGTAGTCAAGTAAAAAAAATTAGCATCGTCAGGGATTTGGAAGTAAGAGAGGAAAAATGAATGGATAGAATATGCAGGGATTACTAGGACAGTGAAATGATTCTTGGACAGTGTAATGATGGTTAAATGTCGTGGTGGTGTATTTTGCAAAACCCATAGAACTGTACTACACAAAGAATGAATTCTAATGTAAACTATGCAATTTGGCTAATGATTCATTAACTGTAATAAGATAACCACATCCATACAACATGTGAATAACTGAGACAGTGGAAGAAGAGAGGGTGTGTATAAGAATGTGTACTTTCTGTTAAGTTTTTCTGTACATCTAAAAATGCACTGAGAATAAACTAATTTTATGTAAAGATTGATACTCCATAAGTTGGGGTTTCCAAGGATGAAAGCCAAACACTAGCATCTTCCCCACAATCCCCAGAGACCCCTGCTGCACGGGCATGCAGCTGCCATGGGGTCTCCCAGTGGGCTTTGCGCAGAGATGCTTTTCCCTGGAGGCAGGTGGTCAGTGGGTCATGGTGCTTGGTGAATAATAGCAATTTAAAAATCAGTGTGGAATCTGTAATTGTCAGTCCTCAGGATTCTATCACCATAAAACAGATCACCCACACTTGTGAATCTTTAATATGTTCAGCACTTCCTAAAATGCATGGCCACAATCTCATTACAGTGAATATCTTGCTCTTGCTACTGAAAGAATCCTTCACTGGTCAGCAGTGTCATCGTCCCCACGGGAACCTACGAGGAATGAAGATTCTCAGGCTGTCCTTCCATCCACTGGAAGAAGGCTGGAGAGACAATATTATCAGTCATTCAGGTGATGCTTCAGGGTTCACACGTGGGAACTCTATGCCAAACAAAAAGATAAAGTGAAAAGCAGTGATTTTAAAACTTGGCTGCATGTTACAATTACCTGGGAAGTTTGACAGCATTTCCAAAAGCCTTAACCTTGGGATCTGCCTGCGGAATTGGAGTACAGTGGCCTAGGGAGTGGTCTGACCACTGGGATTTTCAGAGGCTGCAAAACGAGTGTCAAATACAGGCATTTGGAGAAACCCTGGCGCCAAGGTAGTGGCTAGCAAATTCCAGGACTGATTTTATCCATGGGTTCTTCTGCAAAACTCACCTGCACAATATCCTCTCAGACAGCATCTTCCATTCTGAAACATTTTCTTCCTTCCCAGCCTTGTTGCTCTACAGTTCATTATTATTAATACCACACTTTTTGCCTCTGGTTCTTTTCCTCATTTATGATCCTAAGGAATATAAAGTGTACCATCAGAAAAGTGTTAAGAACCCCCATTTATTCTGCAATTATGCTCCCCCAAAGACTTTTTTGAGGCCCAATTACAAAGTGCATCTTACATTAACTCTCTTTAAAAGGGTAAATCAGTAATAAAAGTCATCTAAATGGTGTTAGAATCTCCCTTACCAGCTCCCATTCCTGGAAAGAGGCCAGCACTGTATTTTCTGATTTCGTTCTTTGCCACATGGTCCTCCATGAACTTGGCAGCTGAATTCTTCCAGGCCTGTAGAGGGGTCTCTTTAGGAAGAACTCCCTTACCCTTTTGCAGGCATTCATCTGATAAATCAGGCCGATCCTGGATATCTCCCTTGACTCCAGTTACATAGCTTAGAGTTTCAATCGCATCTGCAGAATCACTAAACTTCTGCAATTTTCTGTTGGCTGGAGGTGAGTTTCAGATGCAATCTGTGCTTAAGGGAAGAGGAGTGGATTACACCAAGGCAGCGATAATAGGACATGTTCACTTAGGGTTGCTCTAGGGACTGTCCACCACAACGACGCAGAGACTTGCCATGACATCAGCAGTATGTCACAGGAGAGTGTTGATAAAGATGATGAACTGTAAGTCAAATGTTTGGCTCTTTTCTCGTTTCCTGGGTTCTAAAAGACCCATGAGCCTCTGTAATGACAAGTATTAAGAACAATTTTCCAAAACTTGGACAAAGAGCAAAAGGTAGGTCGATTGATTATTTAGTATCATTCAGAGTATAGAACTTTGGAGGGATTCGACAAATGCATACTGTTTAATTCTTTGTTTGCTATTGATTAGGTAATTCACAGTTGGTGAAACTGTCTTTCAGGGTTTTTGCTCAGAAGACATGCAAATTACCTCTAATCAGTGGATCGGGTAATTTCAAAGGTTATGTTTTATTACCCTGCAAGACCTAAACTAGATTTCTATCTAACCCAGCAAGCATGGTTTAGCTTGCCTTTGTTAACTCAGCTGTGACTATCAATCTCTTACTGTTTTGAAATTAATGAATTGAATAAATTTTGGGGGCATACTCATTTTATACCTGTCTGAGAGTTATTATTTTACTTGTTTTGAAATGATACTTTGGCATTGGGAAGCAATTTTGTATCACCTAGGCAGAAAAATCACCTAGTTTATTTGATTCTCATAAATAAAATATTTTTAAATATTATTTATTTGAAAGGCAGAGTTGCAGAGGGAGAAAGAAGGAGACTGTCTACCTGCTGGTTCACTCCTCAGATGACTGCAGTGGCTGGAGCTGGTCCAGGAGTCAGGAGCTTCTTCTTCCATGTTTCCCATTTGGTGGGCAGAGGCCTAAGCAATTGAGCCATCTTCTGCTACCAGGCAAGTGATTTTTTTTTTTTTAAATTCAGTATTACAGAGTATAACTCACACTCTCTCCAATTATGCTAAACTTCCTTACCATATTCTTTTGTGGGTAAGAAAAGATAGCTTCCTGTAGCCCAAATAATCCCATCCTGTGGACTTAGAGGTGCTTTATCTCCAATCTGTGGGTTTATGAGACTGACACTCAGCTACCAGGGGTGAAAGTTATCATATCACTGGGGAAACCCTGAGACTGTTGGTAAAGATTCGCTGTAATGGCATAACATATAAGTCAAGACACTTGCCACACCTGCTCTGCTGAGAAATATTTCAGATGGAACAAGCACTGATAGGCTAGGATTACAACAAATCCTTGAACTTGAGTAAAGTGTGATTCTGCCTGGTTTTAGATAGGCAGTATAATACAGTTGAATAGAAATTGAATCAAGTAGATTAAATTCATGTATAAATATAAGCACCCTATAGTATGTATCTGTGTAGTCTTTATATATGAATGTGTACACATGTTCATGCATGCATGATTTTGACTTCAACATTGATTTTTGACTGACAACAGTGATTTTGAGTTCGTGCTATTTACGTCTCTCACGTTTACTGGAGAACATAAACCTTGGATATGATATATGATTCCACTGCACAGGGTCCTAAACCTGGCATCGGATGCCACCTCACAAATGGTTGTTCTGTGTAACATCATAGATTTTCATGGAAGTTACAGGAAGAGAAACTGAGTGTTGGGCTAATTTCATTCAGAGTTTGTTAGGCACTGCACTAAACCAACAGAGCTCCTCCATAGAGCTGGTCGTACATGAATTTTTCAGCTACTAGGAATATTTCTTATTGAGAGCATGGAAGTGTCTCTTAGTCCTTTCACAATACTCAGTATCTCCATGAACAGAAGGTGCCTTGCTCGGAATACTTGGAGATTATTTTCCTTGTTATCAGAGTGGAGCTTTTTACAATGAGTGCCAACAACACTTGTCCCTCTTGTCTCATTGGATGGTAATTCTATTGCATCATTCATTCTCCAGCAAATTCCATGGCATCAGCCTGCAACTAGACCATAGCTTACATTCTTATTTGGCTTTGTTCCTCTGAGTTGTTGGGGAAGTCACACAACCATGCTCATCCTTGGTTCTGGAGAATACAATAGAACCACAAGAAATTCATTAAAAAATAGGATTAGAAATTTAGGAGCAGGCATTTTGGGAGAGTAGATTAAGCTGCCAATTGCAATGCTAATATCCCATATCAAATCACCAATTCAAGTGCCAGCTGCTCCACCTCCAACCCAACTTCCTCCTAATGTTCAGGGAAGGCAGTAGAAGATGACACAAAGACATGAGCCTATGTCGCCCAGCTGGGAGATTTGGGTTGCTTTTCTGGCTCTGGACTTCAGCCTGTTTCAGACCTGGCTGTGTTTGTCACTTAGGGGGTAAATTTAGAAAAAGGAAGATTTTACTCTCTCCCTTTCAAATAAATAAATACATCAATAAGTACGTTTTTAAAAAAAGATATTTCTTTGGGTGGTAGTAACATCTTGCAAGCTTCACATCATGTTTCCACACACGTCTCTGTGAACTTTTGGAAGACCCTGTCTACACAGCAGTGGGACTCTGATGGTAAATCTGACTGGATACCACCAACATAGCAGTCTGGCACAAGTGGCTGTAAGTCCATCAGTGATTTTCAGAGTGCAGTCGTCGGAATCCCTGCAGGGCAAGATGGTGAAGCCTCACTTCAATGACAAGGATTACAGTTAGAAGCATTGCACATTAGCCACTAAGGTTGCTATTGAGGAAAGTATTATATTGTTAAGAGTGTATATATTTTAAAGTCATTGAACTATATGATCTCTTGTAAGTTAAGCATTTTATGATTTTATGACTCCATGAGTTCTTGGGCCATTTAGTTGAACTGTCCTCGGATGATAACACATATTATTCCTGTGTACCGTCCTGGGAACCTGCCAAGATGGATGTAATGATGTTACTGCCTAGAGGGCCTCTATAGTGGCAGTGAATATAGGCATTGAATTTCAATTCAGTTTTTGTATCACATACTGCATGGGAAAACACTTCCTATTTAGAAATTAGCATCTGTAATTAGGAGTATTTATACATTTAGAGGCAGGTAGTTTTGCTTTTTGCTTTTAAAAATTTTTTATTGGGTAAAATATTAAGACCTTGACCGCAATGTGAATTTAAAATATGTTCTATCCAAAACATTAAAAAAGGGAGAAGAAGGGAGGAAAAGGAGTATCATTATATTTTAAGAATTGTATTTATAAACTGTAGTTTTAATATTGAGTCTATTAAAAACTGAAGAAAAAAACAATTAAATGTATTTTAAATTTTTCAAAGAAAAAGAAAGAAACCAGTGCCATGAACACGTATTCACTTTCAATGTGTGTCCTGTGATATCACTTTGCCCTGCCAATAGCACACATTATTTTATTTCTAAAATTTTAAGTATTTCTCAAGTAACAACTAGAGTAGCGAACAATTGAGCCCTTATCATGGTTCAGGCACTATGGAGGGTACTTTTCATATCATCCCTCTAATCCCTCTAACCCTTCTAAAACAGAATTGATATCAGTAGTGTTCTCATTGAGTAAATAAAGGAGGAAATGAAGGTTTGGTAATTGATCTGAGTTATTCCAGCCAAGAAGTTATTGACAGTGTATTCTGTTGTTTTCTGTCTTCTAGTCAATTTTTTCCTACTCTGTCATATTTTAGTCCTCCTGTAGTTCACCTTGTTCCTCGTCTGGTAAGGACCTACAGTAAGACATGCGGTTTCATTTTATAGAAAAGGAGTGCTTGGGTAGGACTGGAGTGGACTTCAACTCTTGCCTGTATCCCAAGCTCTGAACCTTAACTGTGTCCTGGAGTAATGCAGGAAGATGATTTTTTTTATGTTTCATTTGAAAAGAAGTGGGACTGGAGATGGGGAGAGAGAGAGACAGCACTCCAGTCTTTTTGTCTACTCTCCTAAATGCCTACAACAGCTGGATCTAGGCTGAGGCCAAAGCATGGAACTGGGAATCCAACATATAATAATAATTAGGACCCAAGTATGGAGCATCGCATGCCACCTCCCTGGTATACATGCTAAAAAAGTTGGAATCAGAAGTACAACTGGGACTCAATTCCACACATTCCTGTATGAGATACAAGTATTCAAAGCAGTGTTTTAACTGCCAGATCAAATGTCAATGCCAAGCTATGGAATTCACTATATATATTTTTCTTCCTTGAGAAACTCTTAATCATGTTTTAAAGTCAAGATCTAGAGGGTGAGAAGCAAATAATGAAGAGGAAGTCAAAGCTGTACAAGCATTTGGACTTACCTAAACATGCTTGGGCTCAAGCTCGTCAGCTGCTTTTCAGGGTTTCTTAGCACATTGCATTCCACATCCTGACAGCTTCATCCTAAAACACTCTGCTTCTCAGTGCTTAGGTTTTATCTTCTCACCCCTTCCTTTTGGTCCTCTTGCGTTCAGAAGAGTGTTCTAATCTCGCCAGTCTCTGGTGACCCACTGTGAAGAAAGGAATAAGGCTGGCAGGCCTGCTTTTCCTGTCCCTGCTCTCCTGAAGTGCCGGGCAGATCAGTTGAGGATGCGAAGGGGGCTGCACAGCTGGCAGGCTGGTGGGCAGCAGTGGTTAGGGGCACATGCAGCTCCCTCATATGGCAGAGGAAAGACAGTCTGTTAAACAGGGCAGTCTGCTGACAACACTATCCTACACATGTACTTAGATTTCAGAGGTTGTGAAAAAGAAGCTGAAAATGGAAAACATTATAAGGAAGACAAATATATTCTCTTTCTGAGGACCTTTCCAAAAATTTTTGGAACAAATACAATTAAGAGATGTTTCACTTTGCGCAGGGAATTTGAGATCCCTGCATATGTGGAGCCTTCAGTAAGTTCACACAGAGTTCATTATGATGAAATCACTGATGTTTTCAAACTCAGGTGATCTCAAATTCTCCCAAGCTATACTTTATTAAAACCTGTGAATTTTTTAAGAGTTATTTACTTTTATTGTAAAGTAAGATAGAGAGGAGGAGAGACAGAGAGGAAGATCTTCCATCCACTGATTCACTCCCCAAGTGGCCGCAACAGCCAGAGCTGAGCTGATCCAAAGCCAGTAGCCAGGAACTTTTCTAGGTCTGCCACACAGGTACAGGGTCCCAAGGCTTTGAGTCATCCTTGACTGCTTTCCCAGGCCACAAGCACAGAGCTGGATGGGAATCAGGGTGGCTGTGATTAAAACTGGTGCCAATATGGGATCCTGGTGCATGCAAGGTGAGGACGTAAGCCGCTAGGCTACTGTGCTTGGCCCCGTACTGTGAATTTTTAAGGGCATTTACAACCTTGCTTACATGACCAACGCGTGCCTCCTCTGTGAACATTTGGTTCTCGTCATTTAATCTTATCAAGTTCTGTTCTGCTAAAATGTTCAAGGGCAGGGAAAGAATCACTACAAAAGCAGATCTTCATAGAAAATACACAAAAGTCATGGTTCACTCACCGTCAGTACAAGTTTTGTCTTTTATCCAATATTTATTCCTTGCTTGTGTTTATGCCTATGGGGGGAGAGAGAAAAGATAGTGGGAGATAAAAAAAGTATTTTCTGATTTTAAAATTTACACCTTGACTTTATTGACTCTGTTACTTTGGCATTTTTTTTTAAGAGCCTGATCCAGACTATAGCTGCTCTTCTCGATGGATATTACACTGATTTGGATTGCTTCTGATTTAAATATCATGTTGAGATAGGCATTGAGAGGACTCAGCATTACATAGTTATGTAGCTACAAATATGATGGGAGCACAGAAAACCCTCCCATGAGCCCATTGTCACAGAGCAAACCTCCTCAGGTAGATATCACATTTCTGGTTGCCTGCATAAGTAAACAGAGAGGGAACCTAGCAGACAAGTGACATAAATGAACTTAAGATTTTGCAAGGCATAGATTTTAATTCAGTGCTTGGTTCTTATTTGTTGAGGTATCACAGCTGATCTTTCCAAACTAAGTCATAAAATAGCAATAACTAATCACATTCCGTTGTGTCTTGTAGTAAACGTTGATATAATTGTACACAGTTATGTAAGATTCCACCGAGCAGGCAGTGAGATATGAAGCTGGGTTCAAGCAGTCTCCTTTTGGGGTTCTTTTGCACCCCTCATTGCTGCAGTGGTCTCCTGGCAGCACCCCATGAAGCTATGGAGAACAGATCAGAGACTGCAGTGAGAGATGGAACAGGTACCCTTCCGGGTCCTGAGCAATCCCCCTAGAGTCTTTTACATGTAACTAATCTTTTCTTCTTAAGAAAGAAATTATGCACAAATACTTTGTGGGCTTTTTGCTCATGGTTTCCCATGGCAGAAAGCTCACTTTTTTTTTCCCCAGGGCCACCATCACAAGCAATCCTCTTGGAGCATCTCTTTAGGAAGCAGACAGAAACCCTCAGAGCCTAGGTATGGGTTTCTCTTTGGGCCCCTTGTGAATGAAGAGTTTGAGTACATTGCTGTGATTATTCTTGCAGGAATCGACTCTACAAGACTTTCAAAGGCCTGGTATATTCATCTTTGTCCCTGAAACTTTACATTTCAAAAAACATGGCTGATTCGGAAATGCAAATATGGCATATGAACCCCATTTTTGTGCTCTTGCAATTTTGCTTTCAGTTCTCAGAGAGCAAAATTGGAATGTTTTCAGAAATCATAATGTATGTGAAAAATGAGCTATTATGAGCACATGCCCCAGTGTGGGGCTCAGGGGCAAAGAGGTCACTAAGTCAATAAGATGGGAACTAGCAGTCAAGGTCACTGGCAAGCAAGATGATGGCCAAGGACAGAGCCCTGGGCGTGAACCAGGGCGGGGTCATGTTGTTTCAAAGAAAGACTGATTGGCCAGGGTCATTTCACTCACCTACCCCTGGCCTATGAGAGGTTTCTTCTGCAGTCATGTTCCTAGTAATTGGCTCTAGTTTCTCCCCTCCTGAAATTCCTGAAATCCCTGGCCTGAGGCTGTCCCTTACCCTATATAAGAATCTGAATTTCCCCAATAAATCGGAACTGCTTAGACAGAACGCCTGTCCACCTGTTTGTCTCTTGCTAGCCAGGAGACTGGATGGCAGGCAGCAGGCTCATCCCCTCCAGCAACGGTGTATTAGAGGAATATGTGGGGGAGACACTGCACCCAAGGTTAGTAGGTTTTTTTTTTTCTGTGTAGGTTTATTTATTTTTATTGAAAAGGCAAATTTACAGAGAGAAGAAACAGAAAGATCTTCCATCTGCTTATTTACTCCCCATGTGGCTGCAATGGCTAGAGCTGAGCCAAGCTGAAATCAGGAGCCATGAACTTCTTCTGGATCTCCTGTGTGGGTGAGCATCCCAAGGTTTTGGGCCATCCTCATTTGCTTTCCCAGCCCTCAAGCAGGAAACTGGAAGGGAAGTAGAGCAGTGGGGATATGAATCAGCATACCTATGGGATCCTGGTGCATGAAAGGCAAGGATTTAGCCATTGAGCCATGGTGTTGAGCCCAAGACTGGCGCTTTTGCTATCTCAGATTCTCATAAACACATGGCATTTGAGATCTGGTCCCCTATAGAGTCCAGCCGTAATGTAACATTCAGAAATAATTTCATCATCAAAAAAATAGTAACCAAATAAAATTTCTCACAGCCAGTTAATGTTACAACATCAATCTACAGATGCTTGCTTTTTATAAGTGGAGTTTTTAAAAGCACCTTGTCTCCTTGGAAATTTAGACTGTTGAAAAAACATGCAGATAACCAACATTACTCTTCCTTTCTACAGAGTTTAATTTTCTCAATTTATATACTTACTTTTAGTACTGACCTGGAAAGTGGGTCTTCATGACCTGTCAATTGAGCTGTAGAAATGTTTCATTACTACATTTGGGACACTTGCTATGTGATTATTTCTGATTGAACTTGCATTTAGAAAGTTATTGCAAAATCTAAGACAACATACACTGTTGATTCTTTTGGACAGATTTCCTTAGACAAGCATAGCTTGGCTCTCCATGCGGAGACTTAGACACCTAGTTGGTTTAGATTCTTCTAGTGGCTATGCAGATTGGGGAAGCTGAAGGACACTGATGTTTGCTGACATTGATATGTTTGGAAAAGCAGTTTGTTAAGACTTTTGTAAACCACAACCTCCCTAGTTTTTCTAATGGGTCTATGATCTGAATACAAAGGGTTTCTGCAGGAATGCTTGCTCTGTCATCAATCAGCACGCTTTCTTTAACAGTATTATGTAATTGGAAATAATAAATGTGGTGTAGCACTGATTTAGAAGTATTTGCTCATGCTGGTAGGAAGCCAAGACATTATGTAGAAGAGCTCCCTGCAACAAGGGTAGGCGTGCCTCAATCAAAGGGGAGCTATGAAAATTCATGAGCTGAGCAATTTTCACTGATGTTTATTTAAGAGAAATACAGAGTGGCTAATTTCAAGTAAATAAAAAAGAATGTTGTAGCTGAATGGTGCCTTATGGCCATTTTAAGGTATAGAGCAGCCGGTCCTGTATATGAACTAAATTGAAATGTCAATGAGCTAATCATAGGTTGTGGCTAGGACTTGTTTTCCTTTTTTTTTTTTTTTTTTTTTTTTTTTTTTTTTTTCTTTTTAATACACTGGTTACTCAAAACCATGTCAATTCCATAACATTGCAAATTGCTGTTGATGTTATATTGGGACTCTTAATTGACTGTGATGATATTCTGCCAGCTCAAACTTCAGACCAGAAAAGGTCTCCCCAAGAAACTGTTCAACCAATCTGGACAATAAGTAGCTGGACTCTATGCTTGGTATATGTTTGCAATGAAAGAATCTTGATTGAATTTGAACTGTAATACTGCATCAAGGTGGAGGAATCCACCGGGGGGAGGGGAGGGGGAGGGAGGGGGGGATTCCCAGAGCCTATGAAACTGTCACATAATGCAAAATAATTAACAATAAAAAAAAAAAAAAAAAAAAAAAAGAATGTTGTCATTTTATAGACCTTGCAAATGGGCAAATGATGTCTAATATGAGTGATGAACTTTAGCCATGCTAGTTTATTGTTGGAGACAGCAACAAGGAAAGTTCTCGGTCTATAAAACCAGGAATGGGGTTTTGTGGGAGTGGAGTTTAGAAAAAAGAAGACTTTATGTGCAGTAAAGTCCACTTTCCTTACATTTAGAGGAAATAAAATGGAGTCACAGGAGGAGAAAATGTTGCTGAAATGAACTGGAACCTCAGTGATGGAGGGCAACTCCCCCACTAGCCCAGTTATAGCGAGAACCCCCACAGGTTCACCCTGGGTCATTGGAGATGGCTTCCTTGACCATCAAAGTGAAGATGGACCAGCCAGGAGGCCTAACTTTTGCCATTGAGTGGGCACTATTCCATCCTGACGTTTAGGCTGGTGGGTGATGCTTGGTGAGAATTTAGATTTTCTCCTTGGCTCAGTTGCTGTTTAAGGCGTAGCAATCTGTTGAGAACACATCTTAATGACTGTTTATTGAACGGCTGCATATTTGCCCATCTAGTTATACACTTTTGCCATAATTATTGTAATAAATTAATGCTTTTATTACATACTACAACCATATTAATCTTCATAACAGCTCATTCCCTGTAAGGTCAAGTTCAAACTCCTTTCCTACTAATTGAAATAATATTACAAACCTTAGCCTCTCATTTATCTCAATCTGAATCATCTTTCTCTCTTTTTGAAAGTTTTTTTTATTCTTATTTTCCATTATACAGTTTTGAGGGTACAGGACTGCTCCCTTTCCCCGCTCCCACCCTGCTTTTCCCCCACTGTCTCTTGTATTTTACAATAATATAGTCCTGCAGCTGTAATCATCACTACAGCTTTCTGCTCTTTATGTGTGTCATGACATTGCAGGAATAGGTAATGGTTGAGCATCTAGTATCTTGTTGCCAAGCTGTATTTAACAGCTTTCTTGGGGGCCTACTTTTACTCAGGAGTAGAGGTGCATACTGCAGTTCTTTGTATTTGAATGATCTTTCCAGACATATACTAGTGTCTGGCTTTTTGTATGAAACATTATTTGGTTATCTTAAACTGATCTCTCCTCCTGCTGAAGGCACAGCAAATACCACCAACAATCAGTGTGATCAGAAATTGTTGCAGAAGAAATGCTTCTAGAAGCAGGAAACATAAGATAAGGATGGGAAGCCGAGGCCCAGAACTAGGTGCAGGCCAGAGCCATGGTTGGGCTGAAATGCAATGACATTTGCTGTTGATGTTCTTGAAACTTCTGCTTTCCTGTCTCAGTGTCCCAAAACCCTAACTGTACTTCCTGGCATTGCCTCATTAAACCTGTAACCTGCAATCTTGCTTGATGGTTGGGATTTAACAAAATGCAAAGTTAGAAATATTATAAATACACTTATACCACAAAAAATCTGCTATTGAGCTATTTTTGTCACCAGGTTAAAATTGAAATGACAGCAAAGTAGATGAATAGAAAATGAAAAAAGATCATTTATTAAGGCCCCAGCAGGATGGCTCGGTGGCTAAAACCTCACCTTGCATGCACCAGGATCTCGTATCAATGCCAGTTCATGTCCTGGATCCTCCGCTTCCCATCCAGCTCCCTGCTTGCAGCCTAGGAAAGCAGTAGAGCATGGTCCAAAGTCTGGGGACCCTGCGCTTGCTTGTGAGAGTGGAAGAAGCTCCTGGATCCTGGCTTCACATTGGCTCAGCTCACCATTACAGCCACTGAGGGAGTGAATCAGCAGGTGGAAATTTTTTGTCTTTCCTTCTCTCTGTATCTCTGAATTCCCAATAAAAACAAATATGTCTTTAAAAAAATCATGTACTGTATCAAAAAAGCTTCAATGATCTCCTTTGAGGCTGGTTGGTTGTACTGAGCTGAGCTGAGCGTGATTTGTGATGTTGCCGTTGAGTTCCAACATGACCAAGCTTCATTCCCATGTCTCCTTTACTTGCTGGTGGATCCATCCCCAGCTGCTGTGCTTGCTGTCAGAGGAAGCTCTTTTCTGGAGCCTTGGCATCAATCAGTGGAACACTGTCTCATCTAGCAGGTCACGTCTATTCTCCACAACCAGCCAGCGATGTACTGACATGAGGATGACAAAGTTTGCTCTCTTAGCCCCTAAAGGGGCTCTGCAGTGAGCTTCATGTACAGGTTATAGCTTGTCAGATTGAAGCTAGATGCCAGCTGATTTCATATTAACCCATTTCCTTTTCCTGTGCTATCTGTTTCCCCCTACCCCTTTAACTCAAAGTGTACCTTCATATATCACCTGGATCTGAATCTCTATGTCAGGCTCTGCTTGCATGGAAAATGATTTAATATAACTCCTGATATTCCCTAATCTCTTGTCCCAGGGCTTTCCACCCTGGACCCTACACAACTATTTATTGCATTGCTCATGTACAGTCATGTATTGCCTAACAGCATTTTGGTTGATATGGAGCTGCAAGTATGATGGTGGTCCCATAAGATTACATTGCCCAGGAAGACCCCTGTGGTGTTAATGTGTGTCAGCTTACCCTACGATGTGCACACAGCAATGAAATCACCTAGCTGTACATTTCTCAAAAAGTGTCCTTCGAACCAGTGCATTTCCAGTCTGGCTCCCTGCTAACGCGTCTGGAAATGCAGCAGAGAATGGGGCAAGTGCTTAGGCCCCCTCATCCATGTGGGAGACATAGGTGAAGTTCCTGGCTCCTGGCTTCAGTCTATCCCAGACATGGTTGTTGTGGCTATTTGGAGATCAAACCAGTGGATGGAAGATCTCCCTCTGTCTCTCTTTATTTCTCTTTCTGTCTCTCCTAACCACTGCCTTTCAAATAATGAAATCTTAATATGACTGTAATGTTAGAATGCACATATTCCAGAAATTACCAGTTTCACCCGTGTAGTAAGAGCAGCAGCTTATTTGCATTATTTTATTTCTCTTCCTAAAAAAAAAAAACAAGAATCATATTTGACCTTTCTTTGCAGGGGCAGCCAAAGAAGTAGACCCTGTTTAATGGGTGTGATAAGATTGCTGTAGGATTTCACTAAGAAGCATAAATCAACTTTCTGGAAAATGAAAGAGGGCCTTTTCCCTGTATCTTACCAAAGAAGTTTTATTGGAACTATATAAAATGATATTTAATACAACTCAGTTGGTAATTTATGGGGATCACTTCGAGGTTAGAATACTGTAGCTGCCTTGTTGCTTTTGCAATTTACAGGAACATAGCAGCTAGAATGATGAATAGCAACCTTCTGTATCTTACCTCGCTGAGTTAAATGGAATGTTTACAATCACATCTCACTAATCCATGGTTGATTAGCAGTGACACTGCTTTCATATCCTACCTCACCTAGTCAATGGAATGTGTACAATCGCGTCTTACTAATCCATGGCTATTTAGCAGGAGCACTGGTTTTTGGGCATTAGTGAGCAAGTGAAAGACATAGAGATCTTGTGTCAATGTATCCTTGGATCTCACAGGTCTTTTGTCATACCTGAGCTTCCACTTTGATCAGCTTTTTAAAGCTGATATTGCTAAAATCAGTTTCTAAGTTTTATATTTTGTAGTACATTTTAAAATCTATGAATCTATAGGTAATATAACCTAAAGATAAAATTGATTTTATAGCAATTTACATATTTATTATAAAGTTGGGGAAAGAGAGAGAGATGAAGATCTGTCTATCTATCTATGTATCTATGTATCTATGTATCTATGTATCTATGTTGCATTTACTGATCCACTCCCCAAATGCCCAGAATGGCCAGCAATGGGAGGACCTAAACCAGGATCTTCATCTGAGTCTCCCACATGGTTGATTGGACACCCAAAATGCATGCAGCATCTTCTGCTACTTGAATAAAAGTGAAAGGAATGGAAAGAATAAATTGTCCCTCCCTTCTTGAGCTGGTACATTCATCTTCTCCTGTCTTTGGAAGTAAAAGCTCCAGCATGTCTGGCCTTCTCACCATAGGGCTTATGTTAGTAATCCCTTGGTTTCTCAGGCCTTCAGGCTCCCACTGAATATGCTGTTGGATTTCCTCATTCTCCAGCTTGCAGGTGAAGCTTTGTGACCTTCATAGCCTCTCATCAGTCAATTCCCATAATAAACAACTCTATCTATGTCTTTCTCTCTCTCTCTCTCTTTCTCCTTCCATCCATCCATCATCCAACCAACCATCCATCCATCCATCCATCCACTCATCTATCCGTTCATCCATCCACTCACCCACTCAACTATCCATCCATCTATCTATCCATCTGTCCATTCATCCAGTCATCCATCCATCTTTCTTACTTCCATCCATCCATCCATCTAACTTCTTGGTTCTGTTTCTCTGGAGAACTTTGACCATGACATTAAATTTTTAAAAATATACTTTAAGATAGAAGCTACTGCTAAAGACAAAGAAGGCTGTTTCATAGTGACAAAATGGTCATTCCACAAAGATTACACAACAACTATTACTATTTAAACATCTAAAAACAGAGCCCTCAAATGCATGAGGTAAAAACTAGGAAAATTAAAAGGAGAAGTTAGTAAAGCAACAATAATAGTTGGAGACTTCAACAGTGAATAGAACAACTAGACAGAAAATCATCAAAAGAATAGTACTTTGGGCAACACTAGAAACTGACTAATCTACCTGAATACATATTCTTCTTAAGTGTACACAGAAAATTTTCCATGCTAGACATGTTTTAGGCCATAAAACTAGTCCCAATAAATGTAATGCAGATCATATATGATAAATGTTCTTAAGTAGAAAATACCAGTGCCAACTCTGTGGCACAGGGATTAAACACTGCTTTTGTAACAGCACATCCTGCTGATGTGCCTGGGAAGGCAGCAGAGGATATCTCATTTATGTGGGCACCTGTCACCCAGTTGGGATACCTAGATAGAGTTATGAGTTCCTGAATTCTACCTGATCCAGTGTGGCCATCGCAGCCATTGAGGAGTGAATGCCACTTTCTTCCTCTCTTTCCCACCACCAGTCTGTCACTCTGTCTTTCAAATAAATAAGTAGTTCTTAAAAACAAAGGAATGCATGACACTCCATTAGAAAAAATTCAACAAGGCTGCAGAACATGAGATCAATATTGATTAAAAACCCACTCAGTTGTTGAAAATTGACATTTCTCCTCATCATGCAGGGGAAGTAATTTACTACATCTTATTTGAACGAGTAAAGCTATGAGTGTAAATACTTGGATGACCAGGATTCCCATCTGTCAAGACCAATGGTCATCTGTAAAGGAACTGTTAGAAACATAAGAGATGTCTTGTGCTGTAAGATCTTTATTTTTTTAAATTTTATTTTAATTTTTAATGGTAAGGAAGATTTACAGAGAGAGAAAGCGAGAAAGATCATCTGTCCATTGATACACTTGCCAAGTAGCCGCCATGGCCAGAGCTGAATTAATCCTAAGACAGGAGCCAGTAGCTTCTTCCAGGTCTCCAGCATGAGTGTAGGATCCTAAGGCTTTAGGCCATTATCTACTGCTTTCCCAGGCAAGGGGCTGGATGGGAAGCTGAGTACCTGGGATACAAACTGGTGCCCAATAAGCGATCCTGACATGTGCAAGGAAAGGGCTTTAGCCTTTATGCTTCCAGGCCAGGTCTGCCTGTGTTCTTTTGAACAGGCAGGGTATCATTCACATCCGATACTACCATTGAAACTGTGGAAAACCCTCTTCTTAGGTTTAATAGCAAGATTTTTTTTTATGATTGCCATATGTATCAGTAATCCATAGTAGTCAATTGCCAGCTTGTGGCATAGTTACCTGCAACCCCATAATGGTTGCTTTTGCTTAAAAAAAAAAAATCTACCAAGCTATCTCTTCAGAGTCCTTGGCAAAACTGGTCAGAGCTGGCTGCAGCCAGTGTTGCAACTGCAGCCTGTATAGATTGGTTCAGATCAACCTTATCACTATCTGTAATTTTAAATGGCACACCTCTGATGACATTTCAGTGGGCAGCTTGGAAAGTGCAATGTGTGCAGGGGCATGATTTGTTAAGGGTCATGCATTTAGCATGGTCCTCACGCCTTTCCTCTGTATCTATTAGATTTCGTCACTTTGCTTCACCCAGTTCCACTCCATTGATTCTAACTCTACAAATTCTCAGACCTGTTTCTGAATTGAGAAATGGATTTGGGTTTTGACATGATCTGCCCGTTTCTTGTACAGGCCTATAATTACATTAGTGATAATGATAATCTATGCTCTCTTTCTCAGAAGGTGTAGTCGATGTTTTATTTATAATAATAGTATAGGCTTGAGTGGGAGGAGCAGCTGTCTGCTAACACCATTTGAGAAGTTACTTCATTAAGGAACCACACCCTGGGAGGCTGGTTCTCTTTTTCACTATATCATCTTAGATCCAAATCATACAATCAAGATGAATATGTTTTTCTCCAAATACAATTTCCTAGCCCTCCATCTGAACAGGATAAGCACAAATAACTTGGCTCGTGGAGATTGAATCTCTTGAAGCTGGGATCTTAAATCACCCTTGCTGAAAGTATTTGTAACACTTATTGAACAACTACTGTGTGTTCTGTTTTCTCTAGTCATCCCAACAACTAAGCAAACATAACACCTGGAGAGCAAGGGCCTGTGGATCCAAGATCATGCCTCTAGTAGCTGGAATGATGCATGACACAGAGCAGGTAGGCAATTGACATGACATGATTGACTATTCTTTCTTTCTCTCTTATCAGATTTCAGGCTACATATCAGAGTAAAATCAGTGAGAGTAAAATCAGTTTCAGGTCTAATTTTTATAAAAATGATAGTTCATTCATAAATTATTATCAACAGGTTTTCAGGAAATGTAGCCATGAGACCTGGAATGCTGCTTGAAAGCCAGAGTATTGAGGGTAGCCAAATTAATAAATGTATAATCTACCCAATTTCCTGTAAACACCAAATGTTTCAATATGAGACCATGCAAAATATAGGACACGTACATATTAAAAGTAGTTATTCTGAAATTCAAGCTTAATGGGATACCTTATATTTTATTTGCCAACGCTAAAATGTAATAAAATTGTACTCCTTACCCGACACAAAAGATATTGATGAATGGATATATAAATGAGTGAATAAACAATTGACTTCTTTATAATTCTCTAGGTATTGTGTTTAGGCAGTTGTCGGCATGTTAGGATATTCAAGCTTATCTCTCAGGCATATGTTTGCCATCGTATAGAGAGTAGAATTCTGAGAATAGAGGAAAATGTCACAGTTTTATACTTGTGTCTCAGTGATAACCCAGGCCTATATTAGTTTCATTGCCACTATAATAATGCACTATCTTAGTGGCATGAAAGAACACAGTTGTATCATCCTGGCATTCTTGGAGATCAGGAGTCCGAATGTGTTTCCTAGAAAGCTGAACCAAGGAGTTGCTGGGACGACCACTAGAGGAACCTCAACTCTGATCTTCCCCAGTCTGTAGAGGCTGCAGGAATTCTTTGCCGTGGCCCCTGCCAGCAATGATGTCTCTTTCATTTTTGCTACTTTACACACAGCTCTTCTCTGCATCTGCCTCTCTTGGCTTGTTTGTAGAGAGACCTTTGAGAACTGTGGCCAATCACACAACCTGAAATAACTTCCTCATCTCAGGATCCTTTGTGCAATCATACCTGCAATGTTGCATTTATCCCATAGATACATACGACCACCAGTTGGTCTACAATAAGCATTATGATCACTCTATGGTTACATCAATCATGTTCTTTGCAGTGGTTTAATAAATGTAAACTGTTCAAATATGTGAATGTTTTGGCCTTTAAGGCCCTTCTTGAAGCGACATGATTTTATACCTCAAAAATGAAACAAAACAAAACAAAACTGAAATGCTTGTAGTGCCAAACCAGTGGTTTTCAATCTTGGCTACACATCACAGTTAGTGTTTTGTTTTTTGTGTTTTTTTTGTTTGTTTGTTTGTTTTTTAGGTTCCAGTATCAAGGCCTTACCCTGAATTCAATTTCAGAATATCTAGGAATTAAAACAGGATTCAGTAATTTCAAAAACCTCCCAAATGGGGTTAGGGCTGTGACACAGCTGGTAAAGCTGATGCCTATAGCTCTAGCACCCCATATGGGCACAGGTTCAAGGCCTGGCTGCTCTAATTTCATTATAGGTCCCAAAAAGCAGCAAAAGATATTCCAAATGCCTGGGCCTCTGCCATCCATGTGGGAACCCAGATGAGGCTCCTGGCTTCATCCTGGCCCAACTGTAGTTGTTATTAACCATTTAGGAAATGAACCAGCAGATGGAAGATCTCTCTCTCCTTCCCTCCCTCCCTCCCTCTCCACACACACACACACACTCACTCTATCTTTTACATAAGTAAATAATTTTTAAAAGTTGCTGGTGATTTTAATGGGTATCCAAAACTGAGAACCTTAGCTCTCAATGTAACCTCCCACTGCATAGATGGCGTGTTTCTCTTCCTGCTGTTTCCTCTTTTGACCCATGTGTGCTGCTACTTGTGAATCTGTCTCTCTCCTCCTCTCTTCTTACTGGAATATCTTATTTGATTGTATTGTAGTAAGGGAAGACATATTGGTGCTCTTTCAAATGTTTCTGGAAAAAACTGAATTTCAAGATGAATTTTTTCAATGTAAAAACATCTTGAAACCCAGGCATAGATTTTGCGTAATACACATTCTTCATGAACAGTTTGAAGATCTTTCATATGGATGACCTCAGAACAGTCAGTATGGTATGGCTTAGTGTGGGCAGAGCTGTTTTTGGAACAAAAATAACTTTCTGCTTACCATGCAGAAGTTGCTTGGTGTGTGCCAGTTCTACCTTGCTGATCTTCAGCTTTCTCTTCTGCCAAATCAGGAGTTTGGGATAAAACTCTACCAAGTAGTAAAATGCATAATGCCTGCAGTCTTATATGTAAACAGAACAGTGTGATATTGTGGGAGGAGCAGTGGACCCCAACTCTGAGTGTCAGATCTGATTTCTTTAGTTTGTCTTGGTTCTGGCATCCCCCCAAACAGAATCCTGGGTAAGGGTTTGACTTCAGGTGATCTGTAGGTGGTGGTCCTAGGAAGCAACAGGCTGGAAAGGCAGGTAGTACAGGGTACACGTATGTTCAAGATCAGTGTTACCAGGTAATTGGAATTCAATCCTAGGCATAGCTCTAGAAGCCAGGATGGGATGGACTTCATAGTCCATGAGACGGGAAAGGAACAAGGGACGGGAGGGATAAGCATCAGTTCTTCCACCTTGTCCTTAGAGACTGCCCCTGTCACCAGAAGCTGTCAAGTCCCCAGCCCTTCAGCCCGATGTGCACAGGACAGAGAAGGAGGGTGGCCAAGGATGCCCGCAGACAGAGGTGGAGATGCTGACATTGAATGCTAGGTCAGTCTGCATCGTGAGACTGAGGTTAAAGGGACAGGTTGCGAGCAGATGCTAATGTGTTTTTTGCTTTTGGAAGTGATGATAAGTTATTTCCCCTTATACATTTAATAAAGACTCTGAGGAAGAAATGAATTAACATTTCTAAAGCACATTGAATGCTTACTTGCGTCCTCTGGGAAAAGTGCAGAAAGCAGAGTCTGAGATAAACATTTTTTATGTTTAAAAGACTCTTGGATCCCTTTAGAAAGCACAGGAAAAATTTCACCTTATTTGGGCAACATTTAGTTGGCTTCTATTTCAGACCCCTAAAAGATATTTTTCTCAAATATGAGGAAGCCAATGAGTTAGATGTTCAATATTGCAAGTAAATGAAAATAAATATTACTTTCAGATGTTGATTGGTAGTTTAGTTGTTAGGAGAGAACGTTTTTGGGATACTAGCAGATGAGCTCTGTTGCTGGGAGTAATTGTAAATCTCACTCCCTGTGGAGAATCACAAGAAGTTAGGGACTCAGAAGGGACTGCAGAACAATTTTAGCAATACAAGCATAAAGCACACGAGAGGTGTCAGTTCAAGCCTTTCTCCATGGAATGCGATGCAGAATCTCAGTTTCAAGTACACCTGTGTCTAACTCAAAGGGACAAGAGTGGACAACATGTGAACAAGCACACACTTGTCCTTTCCGTACCTAAGCCAAGCCTGCAGCTATACAAGGAAACCTTAGAAATGTTCGTGGAAAAAATATATATGTTATATAAAATCTATACATGAATTAAAAAGAATTTTTGTGCCAAAATAAACTTGTCTTTTTGTGTCTTAATGCTCAGGCTTATCACAGATGTATGTATTCTCTCTCCTAGGAACAGATCGTCCTTTAGTTGTGGGTAAGTTAGCGCAAGGGATGGAGGCAACCTGGATACTTGTCTCACTGAAAGGCTTCTATAGACAGTTTCAGTGGGCAAACTCTTTTACTTTTTTTTTTACTTTTATTGAAAAAGCAAATATACAAAGAGGAGGAAAGATAAAGAGGAAGATCTTCTGTCTGTTGATTCACTCCCCAAGAGGCTGCAACGACCATGCGCTAATCTGAAGCCAGGAGCCGGGAGCCTCTTCCAGGTCTCCCATGTTGGTGCAGGTTCCAAGGTTTTGGGCCATCCTCAACTGCTTTCTCAGGCCACAAGCAGGGAGCTAAATTGGAAGTGGAGCAGCCAGGACATGAACCAGCATGCACATGGGATCCTGGTGCATGCAAAGCAAAGACTTTAGCTGTTAGGCTACTGTGCCGGGCCTTACTCATATGCCCTTAATACTGTTTAAGGACATCGGTGTTTATGCTGGTGCAGATAGAAAAGCAGAATTGTAATGGGAGGAAGACTCCATGCAGTAGTTTGGAGTGTTTTTCCCATCATGAATTAGTTCATTGCTCTAGACAGTCTGCAATGAGCACACGTTCAGATCCATCGAAGCCACCTATCCCCAGTTGAGCTCCAAGATGATCTGAGTAAGTGATCCCAGACTACACTGTTAGAAGCCCTACGGTAAGTATATCCCAAATAACTAATCTGCCAGTTTCTGAGTATTCAAATGGCCAACATCTCAAGTCTGTGAATTTAGTAGTTTGTTATGCAGAAATAATAACATCGTGTGTTGAGCCACCAAGAGTGTTCAATAAGGGAAGACCTTGTTCTTGCAAAAATACGTGAAAAGTTTCTCATTAAACCACAGTTAAAATATCTCCCAGTCCTGTTCATTTTGTGTGTCGGTTCTGCCTTTTCAGCTTCCTTCAGCCCTGCCTTGACATTTCCATGCTTTGAGCTGCAGGTGCTCCTTCTGCGGCTCTCACGCTGGCAGCAGCGAGCTGTGTCCGGAATGGACCTTCTCTGTTGTGTCTGCCGTGAGTTGGCTGGCTGTTCGTGAATTCCTCAGCACTAACCCCATACAGTCATAAAAGAATGCACATATGGGGTGGCACATCACTCAGTGTGTAGGTCTTGTTAGAAAGGAAAGAAATTACCTACACTCAATATGGTATCTTTCCCATGATTCAAGATTGCCTGCAGTCCACCCAAAGATGAAATTGTCTTTGTTGTGGTCTCCATTTCCAGTCTGCTGTTTCTTTCAGTTAAAAGGCAGCAGATAAACAAGGAAATAATGAAAAATTTTACACACATGATTTTTGCTGTTTGGTTTTGTAGTTTTCAAATATTTTGGAATTATGGGACCATATAAGGCAGTGAAGAGGCCGTTGAACTTGAACTGGACAAGTGGGATGCTGGACTCTGCATGGTGTAAACTTTTAATTAGGGAATCTCAACGGAACTTGAGCTGTGGTTATGCATCAAGGTGAAGGAATTCATGATGGGGGAAGGGTTTGGGGTGAAGGGGGGGGAAATCCCAGTACCTATGAAATTGTGTCATGTAATGCAATGTAATTAATGAATAAATGAATATTAAAGAAAAAAAAGGCAGTGTTAACCTCAAGATTGTTGCTGAATGCTGTACTTAATGTGGCTTAAGGAATTATTTGGGGATTCAAAAAGAATGTGGCAGGGGTGCTCCCTCAGGTTAGCAAGTGGGTCATGCAGTCAGTTATGGTACTGCATCCCATGAAATAGCTTCTTTCTGCTTTCCTGTTTTCCTTTTTCCTTCTGCATTACAATACACTGGGGAGGCAGACTGCAACTCTGGTACTCATTGTAGTCAACAAGAACCCCCCAACATAAAAGGATTTCCTTTCTGTCTAGTGACCCTGTCTTTTGAAATTCAAGAAGGTCAGGTTTCAGCATATTGTATTACTAGCAGATGAGCTGTGTTGCTGGAAGTAGTTTTAAATCTCACTCCCTTGTGGAGAATCACAAGTTAGCTTAGGGACTCAAAAGGGACTAGAGGAAGATTTATGCAGTGCAAGCATAAAGCACACGAGGGGGTGTCGATTCAAGCTTTTTTTCTGTGGAAAATGATGCAGAATCCAGACCCACTGACCAGCAGAACCAAGGGAGAATATGAAAGATAGAGTTTCTTTGGGCTGTTTCAATTCAGGAATTGGAGTAGATAGTAAAGTATTTCCTTTCGCACATTCTCAGTTTCAAGTTCAAGGGTTCAAAGGTGGAATACTGGCTAGGATTCTGGCTCTCTTGATCAGATTACTTGAATCAATTTGTGTTTTAAGTAGCTCGCCATCCAGTTGTGTGATTATACATAGGACATAGATGGGTTCCTCATCTACAATATTAGCCTACAGATACTTTAATCAAGATTATCTATATGTTATTTAATAAATAACAGACTTACAGAAAATGATTTTCTTAACATATGGTCCCTGTACCTTCCCTCCATCTTTTAATTGTTAAAAACAATCTTGCTGTATATGATTCTCCACAGGGGAGTGAGATTTAAAATTTCTCCCAGCAACAGAGCTCATCTGCCAGTAATACAATGTCAGCTCAAGACTCTTAAAGCAGACCCTGAAGTGAAAATTTATGAGTTGTGGTTTATTATGGAAATGTCCACGCCATGCGCTGGTGAAGCAGTGAGAAAAAGACTGGGAAGAGGATAAGTGAGGCAGGAAAGCCAGCAGGTAAATCCGTAGCATCAGCCTGACTCCAAGCTCAGCTGTGCAGTTTGTACCACCTCAAAGGATTTGAACTGCAGCTTTACCATTCAGTACCAGCCAGACACTAGTGAAAGTGTATCTCACAGGATGTCAGTCCCCAGCCCTCAGGCTCTGTGTATGTGACAAAAATGACTTCAGCAGCTTGAGGCTGTTTCTACAGAAAAGACATAAAAGCAAAGTACATAGATGGAAATGTGCTGAGTAATACAAGTTTATTCACATGGTATATCCTCTCTTCTATGGAAGTGTGTTTATGAGACTTCCTGAAGGATTATTAGAGTGTTATTTCGTTTGTGAAATTTATTTTTCTTTTATTTAAAAGGCAGAGCAGGAGAGTTAGAGTGACAGATACACAGATGGGTGGAAAGAGAGCTTCCATCCGCTGCTTTCCTTTTTAAATGCCTGTATGAGCCATGTGGAGCCAGAATGAAGCCTGGAGTCTGCAGCTCCAGTGGGGAGTGGCAGGGACTCAGCTGCAGGAGCTGTCATCTGCTCTCTCATGATGTACGTTAGCAGGAAGCTAAATCAGAAGTGGAGTAGCAGCACCAGCTGCTGGTTCATGTCCTGGCTGCTCCGCTTCCAATTCAGCTCCCCAATTATGGCCTGAGAAAGCAGTAGAGGATGGCCCAAAGCCTTGGACCTTTCACCCATATGGGAGACTCAGAAGGGACCCCTTCCTCTTGGCTTTGGATTGGTTCAGCTCCAGCCATTGCAACCATCTGCACAGGGAGCCAACGGATAGATCTTTCTCTCTGACTTTCCCCTCTGTAAATTTGCCTTAAAAAAAAAAAAAAAAAAGAAAGAAGCTAACTAAATAAGTAAAACCCCTTTGAAAAAGAGGAGGGGCTACAATGTACAATTCCAACTTGTAGAAACAGAGAAAGTTGTTCCAGACACTGTGATACAGGTCGTAGGCATATAACGTGGCACCTTGGAAGTCTCACTGTATGCCTTTCCCAAGATACTACGGTCCAAAGAAGAAAAAATAATGACCTGTCCGATCAGCATGAAGTATTTCTAATTCAACTTTGCTTCCATACGAATATGCACCATTTGGACAAGTACCTGTTGAATTGCCAGATCTTTAATATTCATATTTTCAAAGCCATTTTCAGGAATACATAGCAGAACAACTTTGTTTTCTAACTCTCCCTCTCCCCACAAATTAATTGTCATTCATTTTAGAATTAGCACCTCCAAGAGAAGGGCATTTGGGTACCAAATGGCCCAGACTATGAGCTATTTGGAGTTTCTGTGGCAACTCAGGAAGTCTACAGGAAAATAATCAAGCACATTTTTTTGATGAGACTCTGTTCAGGCTAAGTGAATAAGGCCTAAGCAGTCTCCTCATTTCATTCAATTAGATTGATAACTATTATCATAAGCAACAGGAATACAGTTCTGTTGTTTGAAAGATACCAGTGTTTGGTATTTTGTACCACACAAAGATAGCCATTCAAACTTGAGTGGCCAAGCAACTTACCAGTGATGCTTAGCAAGCCAGCCAAAGTCACCCAAGCCAAGGCCATAGCTGCACAAGCCCCAGCTAGTCCATAGATTCCTAAGGAAGTATATGTGTTAACAAAGAGATGTAAAGAGAAAACTGAGTACAAACAGTCAAAATGAGTCTATTAAGCAAAATGAATTCATCAGAGATGGCTAATTGTCAGCGTGAATACAGAGCAAGCACAAAGCAACAGCTGGATCCTTGAGCAAACAGGATTTTTTTTTAAACATATTTTTATTGCATTTCTTTTTTTAATTACATTGCATTATGTGATACATTTTTTATGCACTGGGATACCCCCCGCCCCACGGCGGATTGCTCCACCTTGTTGCATTTCCATAGTTCAAATTCAGTTGACATTCTTTCATTGGAGGTATTTACCAAGCATAAAGTCCAGCATCTTATTGTCCTGGTAAGTTCAATGGTTTCTTGGTGAGACCATCTCTGGTCTGAAGGTAGAGCCGGCAGAGTATCATCCCAATCAATTAAAAGCCCCAACATAATATTTCTAACCATTTACAACATTGTGGCATTAATTGACATGGTATTGATTAACCAATATGTTAATAGGAAAATGCAGGTTCTCAACCACAACCTGTGACTTCTTCATAGACATTTCAATTTTGGTTTATATTCAACTGTGTTCTATACACCTTAAAATGGCTTAGATTGCTATTCAGCTGTCTCATGCCTATTTTAATTTTATTATTTAGCAGTTTATAGCATTGAAGCATGCTTTCGCTGAACCTGGCTGTTTTTCAGGTGGTCTAACGCTATAATTCTAACAGGATATATGTCAACAGTTTAGGTGGGCATGTTTAGGAGGGGTGTGCAGAGAAATCTTCCATACCCCAGTGAGGAGTAACTAATCTTTGTGTCCCACCCAGTGAGTTATAAGTGCATCCCCGCTGACCGTATCCTGTCTGTTTCTAAGCTTTCCTTGTTGTTCTCTGTCTATCTATTCTAGTTTTGTTTGTTTGTTTGTTATGAGGGGTTTCTGGAGCGCTCCTGATGGTTATTACGAGAGGGGGTGGGGACCCAAAATTGGAAGCAGACAAGGACCAGAGAAAGCTCCTCTCCCTAGTCCTGAAGGAAGTTTACTGTTCTTCTGTTTCTGCAGACCGCTCAGGGATCCGCAAACAGGATTTTTTAAGGGTTTATTTATTTTTATTTCAAAGTCATACACACACACACACACACCCGAGTGGAGGAGAGACAGAGAGGAAGATCTTCTGCCTGATGATTTATTCCCCAAGTGACTGCAACGGCTGGTGCTGAGCCGATCTAAAGCCAGGAGTCAGGAATTCTTCCAAGTCTCCCACACAGGTGCAGGGTCCAAAGGCTTTGGGCCATCCTGGGCTGCTTTCCAAGGCCACCAGCAGGGAGCTGTATGAGAAGCAGGACTGCCTGGATTAGAACAGGTGCCTATATGGGATCCCAGTGCGTTCAATGTGAGAACTTTAGCCACTAGGCCACCGTGCCAGGCCCAGCCGACAGAATCTTACATTGGATGGAGATGAGGTAGCTTTTGAGGGACTTTGCAGACTTAGTGGAACCTGTTCTCTAGGGGCTGGGTGAGTAGATAGAAAAGCAGAAGTCAGATAGTAGTAATGTGAGACCTTGTTTAGACTGGTCTTTTGAAATGTAGGCAAAGGGTCCTTGTGGGGATTTACTGTTGACAGTCTAGGAGCTGGAAGGCTGAGGAACTAGAAAGGCTGGACTTGCATTCTTGCTCCACCAGGCCATTTGTTGTTGTAAACCACTGAGATTCTGTGTATATAATGTGGCAGTCTAGGATGGCCCAAAGCCTTTGGACCCTGCACCTATGTGGGAGACTTGAAAGAATTCCTGACTCCTGGCTTTAGATCGGCTCAGCACCAGCCGTTGCAGTCACTTGGGGAGTAAATCATTATTGAGTCCATAGAAAACTAATACAAAGCCTTACAACCATCCTATAGGTTTGTCATAGGATATTACTTCAAAATATTCACAGAAAAATGGAGTTAAGAGAGCATTTATTTTGGTATTCCCCAAAACTGAACTTTTTGCACAATTTTTGTAATGCATGCTTTCCACGAGCATTTTGAAGATCCTTTATATATACGGATTTTGAAATTGCTTGCACCAAAATAGCTTGGTTGCTTAATTCTACTTTCTGTGAGCTTTTTAAAGTACACCCTTATGAATGTATTTTGTGCATGCATATGTATTTGTGTGTATAATTTTAACAGATGTGGAAACAAAAAAGATGAAATGACTTGGTTAAATCACACATTTAAAGCATTTGATTAGAACTCAGGGAGATCTAATTCCATGGTGTTAATTGCTGCACTGCACTACACTGTTTGTTTTTGTTTTTTTTTTTCTGGATACTTGATCTTTTATTGTTTGCTGATTAATGGCTCTTGGTAGATAATTTGACCATGCTCCCTTCCTTCTGAATGTTCTGCATGTACTTTTAAGTAGTATGGCTGGCGGGATCTTGAGTTTTGTAATCAAGTAAATGTTAACAATGCAAAGCTGTCAGTAAGGAGAAAATATCAGAAGGCATAGCAGAGAATGGACATGGAATGAGAGGTAATTAACTGCAGATTTTATCCTAAGGGAGGGAAGACAGGTGAGGCTGGAGGCACAGCGAATCGGACAGTGATGGCTGAACTGAATGGTCAGCCTCCTCTGTAGTTCAAGTGTGTAGCACACATATGGAGTGTATGGCATATGAGGTTCAGAAGTTTGCATCTCCTTTCTAGAAAAGCCTATATCCCTGGTCTGCTTTGTCTCTTCTTTGCAAGATGTGGCCATAAATGGGTGAGGCAGATGTTTTTCATGTGAATTATATAATCAGTCTCATGCATTCATTTAAAGTCTTGTTCCCCGGATTGCCTGCAACTCCAGGAAGAGGCCTTAGCGCCTACGTTCAGTCAGGGGTCTTTACTGTATTTATCCAGATGAATTTGAAAACAAAGCAAACTGGCTAGGCAGCGTGGCCTAGTGGCTAAGGTCCTCGCCTTGATCCCATATGGCTGCTGGTTCTAATCCCGGCAGCTCCACTTCCTCTCTGTCTCTCCTCCTCTCAGTATATCTGACTTTGTAATAAAAATAAAATAAATCTTTAAAAAAAAAAAAAAAAAAAAAAAGAAAACAAAGCAAACTGCTTGCACCAGTGAGGTCAGCCAGCAGAGCAGGGCCTCCCGAGGCACCAGGGTTTATGTATCTGCCTTGTTAGTGTGGCAGGAAAGCGAGTGCCTCAGTCCCATTAGCGTTAATGGGACCAATCATATGAACCCAGCACATATCAATGTGCATCCTCTCGTGTTTTGATATCTTAATGCATGAAATTACATCTCTAGGGAAAGGCTTCCCTCCTCTAAAGTGCTCCCAATTCCCATTAATGCTGATGGCATGGAGCACACTCCAGTGCAGAATAGTGGGCAAAACATAGAAGATGATTAGGCTTCAGGAGTGTCCGAGGACTGGCCGAAGCTGCAGGGATTGTCTGAAACGCTCCTTCCCTGAACTTATTTAGGTAATTTTGTGTTTTACATGCATCGAAAGAGTTCCCAGAAGCATGAGCAGGTGATGGACTGCATTCTGTTCTCCAGGAGTATGGCATCAATGCAGGACTGAGAATGCCCTTACAAATGCAGTGAGACAGAGTGTGGCCAGGAGGAAAGGGGCAGAGAGGGTGCGGGAGGAACCCCAGGCATTCCCAAGGGGATACTGACATGGGCCAGCCAGGATGAGAGTGAACTGGAGTGTCTCTCAGCAGGTGGCCCCAGGTTGCTGCAAGAGGCTGCTAAACTTGAAAGACTGCTCTATGCCAGAGAAATGCAGTGTGAGCTAGAAACTGTGCCCCTGTGTCCCTTGCCTGCACTTCTTTTGGAAGAAGCTCTTTTAAGTTGTAGAAAATACAAGATAAGCACTTCTGGCCTTACTCTACTTTTTTTTTCCTGCAGAGAGGTTCTTCTAAGATGTGATGTTATTAAAGAGATAAAATTATACACCTCAGAGATAAGGTTATGTGATCAGAATACAAATGACCATAATTGAAAATCCCTTATTTGCCCTCTTGATAACTTTGACGGACTTTTCTCCTACTGAGCTAGAATTGTGTCCTTTCTGTCACCTTGTGTGGTTCAAGAAAGAGGCTTGCCTGGATTAGTTACCACTGAGCATAAGATCATTTCTAGCAGGTGGAATTGGAGAGGTGATGGGAGAAGCTGCTGCCTGATTTCAATCTAGGACCACAGTGTCTGAAGTTCCTGTTAACTTGTTTCTTAGGGCTAAGCCTATAGTTTGTGCTTGCTTTAATTGTAAAACAACAGTATGTTCAAGGAGCAGTACGTTCCTGTGCCCTGCAGGTAGTATTGACAAAAGATTAATTTCATCAGAGAGCACTTGGATATGACTTCGAAGACTAAGGCTGTTTCAAGGGGCTTAAGGGGAAGAATGGGAAGAGCAAAGACGAAACAGAAGCAAAGGTTGACAGAATCTCGAAGAACCTCTGCTTGCGCCTATTAGAGACGCTGAAGAGGTGGCAAGGGTTCCAGTGTTGCTTGGCTGAGTGCGCGCTGCCTGCAGGTGGTGTGTGGACCTTTGGGGGCTGAGAGCTTCAGACCTACTCTGAGGCCCTGCACATTCATCCATCACCTCTTCTTTCTCCTCTTTCTCCCTCCTTCTAACCTCTCTCTCTATGTCTTTCTTCTTTCTCTACACACACACACACTCCCCCCACACACTAGCTGCTACATGGTTGTAGAGAGTTTTGGGTGTTCCCAGGGTTCCTGATTTCCCTCCATGGTCCCCAGGTTCAGTGACATACCATGTGTGTAGAAGAGTTTCAGGTTAGACCTTTAGGATGATTGCAATCTCAGGTCATGATGAGATTGGAGGCTCTTATTTCTCACAAGCACATGTGCAATGTTAATTACAGATAACAAGAAGACTGTGAATGGGCAGTGTCAAAATTCAGAAATACTAAAGCAGTCTGATACAAGTCATAGTGCTACTTGTTTAAGAGGTTAAGTAAATAGATCGATGTTGGAAGTATGAGTTCTAAGATGGGAGACCTGCATAATCTCTTACCTGGAATAAATTTTGATACATTTTCAAACCCTCTGTATTACCCTTCTGTTACACATCCATGAATGGCAGTCTTCTTTCATGGGTGTTCTACTGGAATTAGTTAAACAAGAAAGAATAATTTTTACCCCACACTCCATGATGGAAACATCAACTATCTCTTCTTGCTTTTTCTGCCTCTTAAATACTTTGATTTCCTAAAAGAAAAGCAACATGTTGAAATTGTGCATTTTGCCCTCCAGAATACTATTCCGTTTCTAATCTTTTTATCAACAAAAGCCACACCCTGATACTGTACCTGTAAGAAAACCAGGTAGATAACTCTTCTCTTGAAGCTTTAGAAAGACAAAATTGCAGGGGCAGCAATGTGCTGTAGTGGGTAAAGTGTCTTGCAATGCTGGCATCACTTATGGGTGCTGGCTCAGTCCTGACTGCTCCACTTCTTATTCAGCTCCTTCTTAATGGCCTGGGAAAAGCAGTGAAAGATAATCCAACTGCTTGGGCCACTGCTGCCCATTTGGGGGACCTCAAAGAATTTTCTGGCTTTATTCTGTTTCCCGCCTGGTCATTGTGACTATATTGGGAGTGAACCAAAGGATCAAGATTTCTCTCTTTGTCCCTCTGTCTTTAACTCTGACTTTTGAATAAATCAATCTTAAACAAAAAAGACAAAAGTGCAATGAAATACTTAATTTCCTGGACCTTAAGAGATGTGGCATTTGAGGCTAAATTGGTTATTCTTATTGGATAACTATTATTAATAGTCATTAATTATCCAGAGTTGGGAGGAGGAGATCCAAAAGTGAACAATCCACCAAAAAATGTGCATCTCTTTGAATTTGAAAGACATGCATGCCTTCAGCCTCAATTACTGCAGAAGAAATGTGTGATAAAATCATGACTTCCTATTTCCTAGGAGAGGGGAAGAATGTTTTCATAATAAATATAAACAGATAAGCACAATAGCCTCTTAACTGCTTTATTATTGTTTTAAATTTTGCAAGTCATGGGAAGCTGGATGGCAATGGAATCCAGTTTTGAATTATATTTGCACTTAAACCAGATAAGCTCTGCTCTTGAAAATGGACTTGCTAATGGAACACATAGGTCCAATTTTAAGCATCATTCCATGTGTTTGGAATGGTAACGAAGGGCGACAACCACACTAAGGACCCCGCCATAAACTCAGTGTCGTTGCCTGGGCTTATTATGGTTGTGTCTGACAGTACATGTTATAAATGACGGTTGCAGAGGTCTGCTTACTTCTCTGCCTGTGAGAGGTAAGAACCAGAGGTCATTGACTATATTCAGTTTGTGAAAGAATTGGTCACAACTCAATTTTGTCTCTGTAAAAGTTTTCTGCTTCAGTAGGAAGTCAGTACCAAGTGCTCTTCGTCACTTCCAATGGGAGGCAGGAGTCTCCGGCGACTTACACTGACTTCTCTGGTGTGAATCCTTCCCGTCCATTCCTTTCCACATCACTCTAAACTCCTGGTTGCTTAACATGAAGCACTGCTCCTAGACAAAGAATTTCCAGATAGAATTCTGGTAGGTGAGGCTGGCCCAGAAACCAGGGCACTATTTTAAAACTTAAATTCCAAGGCACTTTCACAGGCAGGCTATCTTTCCAGAGAGATACCTGGTTAGAAAATTGGATTCATCATCATTTCACAGTTAGTCAATGTCTCCATGCTTGCTCAGCTTCAAATATGCAAAAAAAAAAAATTGACAGTGGTACACAGTCAAGCATACCTTCTAAAGATTATGAATATCTACAGGAAGGTTATAAAATTGGCTATAGTACGTATGAGCTGTTAACTTCTGTTAGCTTACCTTTAGTTTCCCTTTTTTTTTTCCCCCGTGAACAACAGTTAAGTGTTCAGGAGAGATGACAACCAGCTCTGTGTACCTGTTGTTACCAACACAGGTAGACATAGCCTTAGACAAAAGTCTCCAAAGAGACTGTTACCAGTGTACCTTCTGTACTAAAGAGAATTTTAAGGATACATGTAGTAAAGTTTCTATTAAAAATCTCACTGTTGCTTGAGTGACAGTAAGAATTTGATGCATTCTGTAACCTTTGGCATTTTGTCACTGTGGTTGCATCCAGTGCTGTAGGCCAGTGCCAAGAAGACATGGTTTGGGCCTGGCACAGTGAACTAGCAACTAAAGTCCTCACCTTAAACGTGCCAGGATCCCATATGGGCATCAGTTCTAATCCTGGCAGCCCCGCTTCCCATCCAGCTCCCTGCTTGTGGCCTGGGAAAGCAGTCAAGGATGGCCCAAAGCCTTGGGACCCTACATCTGCATGGGAGACGCAGAAGAAGCTCCTTGTTCCTGGCTTCAGGTTGGTTCAGCTCTGGCTGGTGTGGCTGCTTGAGAAGTAGATTGTTGGACGGAAGATCTTCCCCTCTGTCTTTCCTCTCTCTATATATCTGCCATTGCAATAAAAATAAACAAATCTTGTCAGGCCCGGCACGTAGTCCTAGCAGCTAAAGTCCTTGCCTTGAATGTGCTGGGATCTCATATGGGCACCGGTTCTAATCCTGGTAGCTCCACTTCCCATCCAGTTCCCTGCTTGTGGTCTGGGAAGGCAGTTGAGGATGCCCCAAAATCTTGGGACCCTGCACCTGCATGGGAGACCTGGAAGAATTCCTGGCTCCTGGCTTCAGACCTGTGCAGCACTAGCCATTATGGTCGCTTGGGGAGTGAATTGGCGAACAGATCTTCCACTCTGTCTCTCCTCCTCTCTCTATATATATCTGACTTTGCAATAAAAATAAATAAATCTTAAAAAAAGAAGACATGGGTTGTGCTCAAGCGAATGCACTTGACTGACCTCCGGCCAGTGTCACCATCCTTCTAACAGTGTTGCTGTTGTTTCATCTCAGGCAATGGTCATTATGACCAGTGGCCTGAGCTACAGACAAGACAGTCCACAAAGATCTTCCATACACAAATTAAATTGCATTTCAGAAAATCAGACATTAAAAAAGGGTTCAAAAATGCTGTGACACAGTGAAACTGGTGTCAGCTGTCTCAGTTGATTTTTTAACGATTTATTTATTCATTTATTTATTTGTTTATTTGTTGGAAAATTCAATATATGAAGAGGAAGAGTGACAAAGAGGAAGATCTTTCATCCACTGGTTCACTCCCCAAGTGGCCGCAATGGCCGGAGCTGAATAGATCCAAAGCCAGGAGCCAAGAGCCTCTTCCGAGTCTTCCTTGTGGGTTTAGGGTCCCAAGGCTATGGGCTGTCCTCTACTCTTTCCCAGGCCACAAGCAGGGAGCTGGATGGGAAGTTGGGATGCTGGGACTCGAATTGGTGTCCATATGGGATCCTGGTGCATGCCAGGTGAGGATTTTAGCTGGTCCGGCTACCGCCCTGGGCCCTCAGTTGATTGTTTTAAGTTATACCTCTGAAATACTCCCTCCTAATTTTCTCTATTAGTTAAGAAAGAAGGAACTATGAATTGTGTCCGAAGCAAGATCCGCAATGAGAGAATTGGTCCAAAAACACATGGAAAACACATGTCATGAGAAAACTGAATAGATTTCAATTTTGTTTTGCACCGAAACAAAGCTTTTTTTCATTCGTTTTTTTTTAACTTACCTAAAAGGCAGAAACTCTATCTGGGTTTCCAAAGTAGATGAGGTAGGTAGCAGCATCCGCATCACTTCAGCCATCCCCGGCTGCTCCCTAGGGAATGCCCTGATGGGAAGCTGGAATAAAAAGCACAGCCAAAGCTTGGACCCAGGAAGCCTTATATGGAATACCAGCATTCTAATTGGCCTCTTAATGACCGCACCAGACATCTACCCATGAAACTTCCTTCTACTTGCAGTTTCCCACGAATTTTCCAAGTCCCACCATAGGAGGTTGTAAATGAGAGTCTAAAGAGTTTCGCCTGCCTGTGAGACCCTCAGTGGAGCTTGCAGAATCAGTCGTTGCTGCTGGAGTCCCTTTGCCCTTTTGGCTGATCTTTGGCTATCATTATTCTAACCTAAATCAAAGTTATTGTGTTTGAGGACCTTGTATATACTGATTAGCATTTATAAGACAGAGTGTTTAATTATACTGGAAACAATCCTGAGAGCATTTGTGCCTGAACACAGCAAAGAGTTGCCCACTGAATATTAGACCAAGCCCAGAACAACTGTACTCTGTATAGAACATCTTGTTCCAGGCTGATGGGATGTTGTAGCTATTAGCTCCACCATGGAACAAAACAGCCTCCCCATTCAGCAAAGCAGAGAGCATCTGGAGAAATCTACATGGGCATTACATTACTCTGTCTGAAGTCACACACAGGTTTGTGCATTGGCCAACACCATTCAAAGCCCATTTCCACCTCACAACAAAGGGGCACAGGTGCTTAATTTTTCACAGCTTGGGGAACCAGATTTGACTGAGTACAAGAATTCTCTGTAGTCACATCTTTAATCCCAAAGTAACGTTTTGAGTTGCAGCTTGAAAACATACCCTGTTTCCAGCTTTTAATTCTCCCTTGTCATTCTAAAACCCTGAGTGCTGCGTTGCCACAAAGCAAGCAAGAAAAGGGGTGTTTTTTTTTTGTTGGTGACAAACAGGAGGGCATAGTGGATGGTGTCCCTGGGTCATGATGTATCTGGTCCAGCCACAACTGTTTCGATGCTGCCTTCTTCCCGGACCCTCGGCAACACTGCAGGCCTTGGAAAGAATCCCAGCTGGCTTCCTCGCTGAAGAGAAGAGCAGGGACACGTCACATCTCAGCAAGCTCTGCTGGAAGTGAAAATCTGCTCCAACCCAAAATAGAACTCTCTTGGGGTGGTCTCAAAAACAGAACGGCAAGGCTCAATAGTTCTGGGTGACATATGTTGAATCATTTAAATTTTGTTTTCCCTCTACACAGTTTAATCAAAGTAAACCATTTTGAAGAGAAAAAAAAAAAACACTGAAAATAGAGCATTAACTTAAAAAGACGGTTGAGGAATTTCTCCCAGACTGGTAAGCCAAGATATTTGTCAGCCCAGGCCCCTTTTCTTTATTCCCTCTTGCTCCTGGAATATAATTTTCTAAAATTCCATTAAGTTAGAATCCCATCATATCCCATTCTATTATTGTCCCCATTTCCACTGACTTATCTGGTTATCCTCCCTGGAAATGCATACCTAACATTTTCTATCTGTTCTTTCTATCTATAGGAGAGTCAAGGTCCTCTTTCAGAGCGCCCAGCTCCCTGAGGGTTTTCTCTGCGTGTCCTGCTGTGCAGTTAGCACTTCGAAAATACAGTCTGTTTCTCTCTCACAGCTCCTCTGTGTGGTCAAGAACTTAATCACACACTAGCTTGTTCAATAAATGCTGCGACTTTGTTAGACATGTCTTCCCAGAGAGGTCAATGGGTCCTTGACACACCATTTCTCTTTTGGACTCAATAGCACCAAGCTGATGTTACAGTTGAAAGTGCTCTGTAGCTATCTTTTGGTTGATTGCTTAATTGTACACTACTTATGCAAATGGGGGTTATGTGACTTTCCAAGACACAAGGTTTGTACGTGATTTTTTGAGGGCGGACATCTCCCGTGGTGTATTCTCATCTATTTGCATACAAATGGGACTGGGTCTAAGTCCACCTGGAGCCGAGGGGTTGTTCTTCACTTTTGTGTTGAAATTTTGCTGTTTTGCAATCTCTAGAAAACTGAGGAGGTTGTAGATGGGGCCTCCATTCCTTGTTTTTTGCTCCCTCCCCCAAATTGACCATATGCTCCTGATGTTTTGCCATTTACTCTTCTCTTGCAGTGGAATGTACTTCCTTATCCTGTGCATTTTGGGTTCCTATGGTGTGGCCAGTGCATGGTATCACTTAATGCAGAGGCCTTAAAATTGTTATTCTTTGTGTGGGCTCTTTTACTCTGCTATTTGCCTTCAACGCTTTTTTTAAAGGTGTTTGTTCTCAAAGTGATAAAACACATGGGATGGAATTGAGTGTGATCTGAAGCTGAGACCACCTCATCCCAGTTAAGTCAGGCAAACCCAATTGATATTAGACAAAAGAGAGTTGATTTTTTTTAGAAAATCGTGTAGGAAAAATAAGCTCTCATTGTGCATTCCTGACATTTTTACCTTGTGGTACAGACTTTTCATGCTCTGTTTCTTTCTCTGAAAAGGCAGCTAATAACAGAGTCTGTTTCATGCAGTTATTATGAGGATCCAATTCTTTAATATGTGAAAAGGATGCAGAAGAGGAGCCCACACCTAGCAAGTATTCAGTAAGTCTTAGCTTTCATCATCATTTGCTATTTATCCCAAGTGGAAGGCTTGGAAGTGCATGGACTTGGCTGCACGCACAGTGGGATGTTTACATACATAAGACAGGTGTTTAATCGCAAATGCTTTGATTTTGTATCCTGTAACTTTGTAGAATTATAATGATTAATTCTAGCAAATTATTTTGTGTGTAAGTGTGCATGCGTGTTTGTTCTTGGTTGAGATTTCTAGATAATGTCTTCTGTGAATAAGCTTAGTTTTGCTTCTTTTCCAATTTGGATGCCTTTCCTTTTCTATCTCCAGTTGCTCTTACTGGGACTTTGAATAGAAGTGATGAAAGTAGCTGCCCTTGCTTTGATCCTCATCCAGGGGAAAAGCTTTCAGATTTTTTTTGAGTGTGATGTTACCTGTGGCCTTTGCATACAATAGCCTGTATTACATTGTGGTACTTTTATTTCTAGCCTGTTGAAAGGTCTTAATCATGAAATGCTGTTGACTTTTGTCCAACTCTTTTTCTGTGCCTATTGAGATGATCATGCATTTTTCTTTCTTCAGATACCGTGGATATCATATTAATTAATTTTTACATGTTGAAACATCCTTGCATATCAGACATGAATCTCAGTCTCAGGATACGATCTGTTTCATGTGTTTTCTGGAGTGTGGTTCAGGATTTTTTTACATCTGTAGTCTACAGCAATGCGGTGTACAGTTTGTGATTGGTGTCAGTGTAGTGCTGCCTCATCCAAATGTGTCTGGATGTGTTCCCTGTCCTTCAAGTTTTGGAAGAGTTTGAGAAGGATTGGCATTGATTCTTCTTGGAGTGTTTGATGCAGCAAAAGTGCTCTGGTCCTGGACTTTGCTGTGTTGATTGTAAAGAATGGTTGTAGGCATGGTGGCATGAACCCCCGGTTTTATCTGTTGTTGACATGTTCATCTTATTTGTATTCTTTTCTAGTATCCATGCAAATATACACACAAATATAATGTATATAAATCCTTAGAGTAGATCAGGGTCCTTCTACTTTCTTGAAAGATTACATACACAAACTCAGCCATTTGTGAAATTCAGGACATTTATACCACTATTTTTTTCTAGCACAGGACTCAATGTAGGTTCATACATTTCATTTAATTTCCATATATCTTTAGTTTTCTTCATTCTTGATTTCCTCCTCAGCCTCTATTTTTAAGTAAGATGGTGACACTTTGAAATATCATAATTAGCCAGCTATAGGTTGCTTTGTACCTAGGAAATGGCTACACAGCTGGGAGAAAAGCAGCCAATAGCTGGTGGACATTCTGACCCTGGTTAATGAGAAACTTGTGTTAACTCTACTGATGTGTGAACATAATTGCCTATTCTTTTTTTCTTTTAAAGATATGTGAGGAAGGTGGTGAATTCCAGATTGGGACATGCCACCTGGCCCCAATGTTGGGAGACTGCAGATTACCTGGGGAAGAGGTTAGGGAAGGGTTGGAGTGTGAGCTGCTGAGGGCATGTGGGACAGGGGAATAAATTCTGGGATGTTCTGTGAACCAAGCTACTACATTCACAGGCAAACAAGGGAGCTGAGATTTGGTGGTTTAGAGAGGGGTGGAACCAGAAGGCTTATCTGGATCAGGTCAAAGCACCCACTTACGTGGAGACCTGGGCTGGGCTACATAGCATCAGCCATTCCCAACAGGCACATATGAAAGCTTGAAATTGAGGGCATGCCTTGTTGGGTGGGTCACAGTAACTGTCTGAAAGTATTGGGGAAGCACCCAACAGCTGGCATTTGGGATGGATCTGGGGGCAAACCAGGCTGGGTGTGTCTGCTGCACCTGCTAGTGCAAGAGAGAGCCAGAATGGGTGTGGTCCAGGGTAGACTGCAGGACCAGTTAACAGGTGCTAGAACTGGGTGCAAGTCATGTTAGTCTGAACTGCACTACCCCCTGGCAAATGCAAGAGCCAGCGCTGGAAGCAAGCCTTCTAGGCATCCATTGTTATGTGCATTGGCTGGTACAGGAAACACACCAACTCTGATTTTTCTCCCTGGACTACATAGGAATCAAGTCTGAGGTCACCCCAGGTGAGGTTTCTTGGGGGACTCCCCAGCTAGATTGCTGGACTCAAATGCTGGTCACAGAAAAAAAATCAAAAGTTATGTTGTCCAAATTTGGAGCACATGTATCAGGCAGGACTTGGACTCTTCCATTGCTGAAAGCCGTGCAGTGGATAGATGCCCAGATGTGTACAGGGGCGTGACAGCCAGCTCATCCAGGCCAATGGAAAATGTTTAGTGTCACATCAGAGGTTGGAAAGCAGAATAGGTTGGACAGATCTGGCTCAACCTCGAAGCAAGTGTCTGGGTCTGTGGATGCACTAAGGTAAACTTAGCCAATGGATCTTTGGAAGATTTTTTTTCAACCTTGGCACAACGAAACTGACAATGACTCAGGACTATCAAAGCCACTCAGGTAACACTGTGGGAATATTCTTCCACACATCGAGCTCTCTGAGATATCATCAAATGGCTGTCCCCCATCCCTGGGAGCTATTGTACTTTGACAACAAGGAATGGTTCTCTCCTCTTCCCCTCGAGCAGACACAGGAAATAAAACAGAGCTGAAACATGTATCCCATGCACCTTCCTCCATGCTTCTACTCTCACCACCTCTCAGAGCCCCGCATGGATATGCATCCTTCTCAACTACATAAGCAGTATGAAAAAATAAAATTTTAAAAATTTAAAGAAAAAATAGCATGGCTCCTTGTTTTTAACACAGTGTTCCTCACTGGACAGTTTGTAAGAGTTTCACATGATGACATGGAGTTTGTGTACTCTCATCTGAATCATTGCATGGGGTTGAAGGCACAGGGTCCTTGCCAAGTGGATCCTCAGTACTGAGCTAGGCTTTGATCCTCCAGCCCAAGTTCCATCTCAACAGGGAATTATCCAGGTTTCCCCCACAGTGTAATAATATGTTTCTTTTGCAATTAATAATTTTAAAAAACCCGCTGTCAAAGATATTAATACTGTGTAACCATTTTCCCCATCAAATTTATGCATGAATCTCACTTGCATTGGTGATACTTGTATGATCTGCATTTAGCTATAATGTTTGTAAAATAGTGATTTTTCCAGCTGTGGTTTGTGAGCTGCACCTACCAGTTCAGAATCAGCATTTTATAGCAAGAATGCAGCTTACTTAACTTTAATCTATTTTGTTTTTATTGTAGACTTCTGGATTATCATCCCAAAAAGTTCTAGTGCTGAAATTATCTTCTGTTAGCCAGGAAGAGCTCCTTCAAATAAGATCCTTTGTTCTTATGGCATAAATCCTTGTGATTTTCTTGAGTACTATTGTTGAGAGGGGGTCCTTTCTTTCTACTTCCTAGTGTAAGAAGCAGACATTGGCACACAATTTTCTGTGGCATATGAAAAAAGCTCACATACTCATGAAATGATCAACTCCAGAAATACTGCCTTCATTCGTTCTTCGCTAGAATCAACAAAGCTATGATCCTGACTTTCACTGAAGCTTGTTTATCTGCCATACAGTTTTTCTAAAAATCTCTTCCCTTAGAAATAGCTTTGGTTGCATCAGAATTCCCACACCCAAGCCTGGCCATATTCTTAATCCGTGCTTACGCTGCTTCTGAGCTCAGGTATTTCCTGCGAGATCAATAGATGGTTAAGTTAAATGTTACCAGGCAACAAATATTATGACTTGCAGATTCAGACAAGAATATATTCTGACTGTAATTCTCTGGGCAAGAAAAGAGAACCTGGAGTTAGAATTGGAGGCTGTTTGAAGTGCTGGTACTCTTTGACAAGCTTCTTGGCAGGCCTGTCTTTTCTTGGCAGGCCATCCTGCCTTCTTTCCTTCCTTCTTCCTTCCTTGTCTTTTTTTATTTGCAAGTCAAGGGCTGCAGAGAAAGAGGAAGAGACAGAAAGAGAGATTTTCCATCCACTAGATCACTCCCCAAATGGCCAGAAGTGAGCCAAATGGAAGCTGAAAGCCAGGAGCTTCTTCCAGGTCTCCCAAGTGCGTGCAGACCTTGGGTCATCCCGCACTGCTTTCCCAGGCCGTTAGCTGGGACCTGGATCATAAGTGGAGTATCCAGGACTCAAACTGGCTCCTTTATGGATACCAGTGCTACAGCCAGAGGATTAGCCTGTATCCCTTCCCATTCTTGGCACTTCTGAAATCTCAGGTCTGGGATGTTTCCCTTGGCAGCATGGGGCTTGAACATTTCCTCTTTTAGCTCATTCTTGTGGAGAAAAGAAGAAACAATTAAAGAGTCATTAAAATGTTATTTATTTGAAAAACCCTAGGATGTGGTATCTGAGATCAGCAACCAAACCTGCATAGACCACGCATTGTTGTTACCCTATGCCTTATTCTGTATGCCTGTCCCAAGACAGTACATCCAAAACCAGCATTGTGAATGTTCATGGCTGAAAGACCATCACTTCTCCTTTCCTTGGACTCATTCATGTTGCAAATGGCTCCAGAGCAACTTGAGTCTATTAGTACAGAATCCTCTTGCCTGAAATTGAGACAGACTCTGTGGTGTAATTCATTCTCTGATGCAAAAGGGATAAAGCTGTTGCGAGACCCCAGAATACCCCAAAGTCTCGAACTGTTAGTTCCCTGGCTCCACCTGCTCCCTTCCCTCTCACTGAAGCATCTCCCTGTTGTACTTTAAATACTTCATGCATCATGGGGAAGGTGTTGTGGCACTTCAGGCTAAGCTGTCACTTGCAATGCCAGCATCCCATATCCGAGCTATTTTGTTTCCAATCCAGCTTCTTGCTAATGCATCTTCCGGGAAGATAGTGATTGGTGGTCCCCAAATGCCATCCGCATGACAGCCCAGGGTAAAGATTCTGGCTCCTGGAATCAACCTGACCAGACTCGGCTGTTACTGCCATGTAGGGAATGAATTAACAGATGCGGGAACTAGTTTCCTCTATCCAGCTCTCTTTCACTTGGCCTTTCAGGTTAAAAACAAAAATCTGTTTAAACAAAGTTCATACAGGGGCAGCATGGTGGCATAACAGGCTAGTCCTCCAGCTGTGTGGCTAGCATCCCATGTAAGTGCTGGTTCTAGTCGTGACCGCTCCATTTCCAATCCAGCTTTATGCTAATGGCCTACAAAAACAGTAGAGGATGGGTCAGGTGCTTGGACCCCTGCACCAGTGTGGGAGTCTAGGAAAAGATTCCTGGTTCTCAGCTTCAGAGCATCCCAGCTCTGTCCATGGAAGCCTTTTGGGGAGTGAATCAGTGAACAGATCTCTGTCTCTATCATTAATTCTGACTTTCAAGTAACATAAATAAATCTTTTTTCAAAGTTCATACAACTATAGGCGTAAAAAATATAGTAAAAATAATAAATCATGTGGCTTGGGGCCCTTTTCTTATCTTAGGCGTTCATTCCACTTAGACTGCTTTCTTTTCCCTGGGAAAGGGAAAGGGAAAGGCCACTATGTCTAATTAGTATGGAAACCTGACTATAGGATGCAAAAATCCCTTTTGTTTACTTTCAAAAATATATTTGAATTGACATATAACAACTGTACTTACCTATTTATGGAATACACTGTGATATTTCAATATGGATTAGGCCAACTGGTATGTCCATCAGCTTATATATCTACCATTTCTTTGTGTTTAGAATATTCAAAAGCCTCTCTTCTAGAAATTTGGAGATATCCAATTATTGTGCACCGTGGTTTTCCCACTGTGCTATGGATCATTAAAAGTTTTTCTTCCTTTCCAATTTCATTTCTGTACCAGTTAATTGGCCTCTCTCCGTCGCCCCTCCCCCAAGTGCTTCCCAGGCTCTGCTAACTGCTGTTCTGCTTGTGCAGTATCACCTTGTTAGCTTCCTCACTTAGGGGAGGACATGTGGTATTTGCCTTTCTGTGCCTGGCTTCTGTTCGTTAGCATATTATCTTATGGCGTTTTGTTGTTGCAAATGACAGAATTACATTCGTTTTCTGGCTGAATAATAATGCATTGTGTATACACTGCATATTCTTTGCCCCTTCATTCATCTGGGGATGCCTAGGTTGATTTCATCTCTAGTCCATTGTAAATGTTCTAGTAAAACTCTGAGTGCACACATCTCTTTGACAGCATTGATTTCATTTCACGTGGCTATAACCCAGTAGTTGGATCGCTGCACAATTATGATACTTCTATTTACTTTTCCAAGTAAGTATATCCTGTAAGGGATTTCTGTCAAAAGTGTGCGAAAGTTCCCCTTTGTCTGAAGCCTTGCCAGCATTTGTTATTTTATGTAATAGTCATCCTAACTAGAGTTAGATGATACCTCATTCTGTCTTTGATTTTTCACTTAACATTAAAATCTTTTGCAATTGCAGGTAATTTCATATGTAAGTTATTTGCAACATAGGCAGAAACATGAATCTATTTCAAAAAGAGCAAAAGTATTCTAAACTGTTCTGTAATACTCAAGTACTAATATTCTATGAAGAGTATTGCCATCTCCCCGTGTTATTGATTGGAAACGTCAAAGACACGGTCAGCGCTTTGCAATCTGACCTAGCTGCAATCCTTTGGCCATGTCTGATGGCAGAATCCCTCACGTGTGCAGCTGCCATACCACTCAAAGACTATGGTGACCTCTCCTTAATGGTTTCCTCTCCCATTCCTTACCACATCCATCCTGTAGAGCCCTCTGCCATGGACAAGGCTCTCACCAGTTTAAGCTGATTTCTGCAGTGACTACCTAGGCCCCCTCGCCTGCAATGTACCAGTTTGTCTCTACATATTCCAAATAACCTACTCATACAAGGCTCCCAGAAGTCCTTGCTCTCTGTCATTGGGCTTGCTCTCATCCCCCTTAGACTGCTTCCTTACATCATCTCTGCTTGTTCAGATGCTCTGAAAATGTAGCTCAAATGCTTCCTTCTCCATGAAGCCTTCTGAGGGTCCCTGAGCCAAAAGCTATTTCTCTTTCTTCAGTGTTTCTCCACGCCCTTGTTTCTCTAGCAGACGATTTTAAGCCACTGAATGCCTCTAGCCCAGCATTATGCCACAAGTGCTTGAGGAAAATAACTGTAACAGTTCTTCTATCCACCTCCACTCCTGACATTTTAGGCTCTGCAAACTGGGTTGCATGCTTTGTAAAAGCCACAGAAAACAACGTCTGCCCTAGATAACACTCCACATCATTTCTTACTTACACAACATGCCCTAGTCCTTTCATCCCTGGCTTTGTGCCCTTCCCTTGCTTTTCTGCTTCTTGCTTTGTATAATTTAGAGACCATCTCCATTTTTCTTTTTGTGCACAGTTTCTAGTCTGGCTCTGAATTCAATTCATCCTAATGTCCCTTGCAGCCTTGGGTGACAGTTGCTTCTCCACATAATGTACCAGTCAAGAATTCGATAAATATGTGTGTTCAGGGGCCCATGGCAACACTCAGCCCACTCACACTATCGATATAATTTTGTTTTGAGCACTCTTTTAGGGAATCAGAAAGTTGTTGGTTTGTCTACTGTGGAGTTTGCTGCACCTTAAGGCAGAACAACTCGGAAGAAGCATTGCCATGGGTTCCTGTGGTTGGCTGCCTGGCATGGGAGTCTGAGCAAGTTCTTCAGACCATCTCCTCTCTCACCCTTCACCTTGCCTGCAGTTGGCATAAATCTCTCCACTGTGGGTGCCAGAAGAGATTTCCATTCTAATAGCCATTGCTTCATAGTTACTGGTTTCAGAATTTGTGAACAAAGCAAGGACTTAGCAGATCTGGATTCATATCTTATTAACCTGGTCACCTTGGAAGAAAGAGAATTCTGTGTTCAGACACTTGGACCTGAATGTTTGGAATCTTGGAGGTTGTGTGTTCGTTCATGAATCAGTTACCCTGATCAGAGAAGAACATGCGCTTCCCTGGTCTGGAACATGAAGCTGTCCCTGGATCTCAGAGGTCAGAAGGGTGATATCACCTCTGAAGTGAGACTAGAGAAGAGGTTGCTTCCAGAAGGGAAATGTAAATATGTAGTTCTTGAAGGGAAGATTGACACAGGGTATCTCAAATGATCCATATTTACCATATCTCTGTTCATCTGCCATTTCCAGTGAGATGAGAAGCTATTAAGGGTCAGTGAATTCTTCATAGGCCTTAGCACAGGTGAAATTGTGCTTTTGGGCAAAATCAATGAGACTTTCGAGTAAATGGAAAAAAAAAATCAAACCAAATGATACATCAAACCTTTTTTATGTGCAAATTGTACATTTCCCAATGGTTCAGAATATTTAATTTGCTTTAATCAGATAGTAATTTGCATATCTTCTCTATTTTCTCTTCTTTATTCCCTCTGCTAATCATATAAGCAGGTTGTTTGAATTTCCCAAGACTTCAAAAAGTTCCTGGCAAAGTGGACCCTTTACTCTTTGTGAAACACTAAAGACATGTTCCTAGGTGTCCTGGAGTGAGTGCCCAGGGAAGAACAAGACTCCATAAAGAAGCTGGAGGTAGGCAGCATATCCCAGCCCGTTGAGCTGCTCACAGTACAGGCTTCACTTGCTTTTTTATGAAAGAACAAGTCAACTTATCAGAAAATGAACTTGACCATATGTTTAATTTCTGTCTAAATTCTTGCCTGCAACTTACATGTTAAACGCATGCCTTCAGATCTTTCTGCTAGCTGAGAAGCAAGCAATGATCAATAAACCCTGTTCTAGCTATCATGGCCTATCCCAGTTACTTCATTCTGAAAAGCGCTAATGCAACAGGAGTCAAAAATAAGGTGACTTCAGAGCAGCCACTGGAGGACTCACAAGGAGAAAATGTGTTACATTTGTGACCAAGTGTAGCAGGATTTCTACCCAGTTTGCCATTACTTTATAAATCATTCTATTTGAATATTTAATCCTAGAACTCAGCTATCCAATAGACATCTGAAATGATGAAAATACTCCATGGCTATTTCCATTAGTCATTAGTGGCAATCAGTTTTATGTAGATAGCAAACATTTCCTACAGCTACTAAAATAAATAAATAAATAAATATAAATAAATAATGTAAAAACATCTACATTTTTAATTTTACTTTAATTTAGATTTTAAAACCTTTTTATTTTATTGAATGGCACAGTTACATAGAGAAAAGAAGAGAAAGAGAACAAATGAACAAATGAACTTGGTGGTTCACTCTCTGAACAGCCACAATGACTGGAGCTAGGAAGCCTGAAGGCAAGAGTTTCTTTTGGGGTACAACATGGGGATGGGGGTCCAAATACTTGGGCCATCCTCTGATGCTTTTCTAGACCACTAGCAGGGAGCTTGGCTTGGAAGTGGGAGCATCCAGAATTTGGATGGGTGCCCATATGGGATGTCAGTCCCATCAGAGCCTTAGTCTGATATGACAGAGCCAAGGCCACTTTAGATTTTACTTTGCACATGTAGTGAATACCTACTGTGTTGATTAATATTGATTTAGAGAATCAGAGAGTGAAAAAGGACATATCCAGAGCTGGATGGTATGTAGCAAGAGCTTGATGTAGAGGAGAATATTGGCCATGTCAGATCCACTAGTTTATTTAACGTATTCACCGGAACAATTCTCCGGGGAAGATTGTGTCAATGCTGTTTTATAGGAAGAAGCTTTGTGAACCCAGGCAGTTTGACATATACCACTAGGACATACTAAGTAGGCATCAAATCCAGGAATGTCTGAATTTCAAGTCCCTGGCTCTAGCTTAGTTCAACCAAAGGCTATTTTCATGTACTTTTCTAAGTGAAAGTATTTTATCAGTTGTAAACTACTCTGAAATTATTACTTAAAACTGTTTTAGCAATTGGCATTTCAAGGTAGGATAAAAGATATTACTTTGGATGTCTCTTCTCAAATTTGAGAAACTGAACTCTGACATCTAATTAGACTCATAATTACAGCAACAGAGAACAACTGAAACCAAAATTATATGTGGAGGAGCAAAAGGGGCTCTTATGTTATAATGTATTTGCCCTTTTTAATGTTACTAAAGACAACTGTTAGAAAAGGCCCTGGGAGGCAGATGATGGGGCCAAGTTCTATGATTCAACATCTCGGCTTCTAAGTCCCATATGCGTGTTTTTCATTCTTTTGCTCTAAATAGATGCCCTAGATGAGCATATTATGTGTGAGATATAATGTATTTTTATGACTTCACAAAATGAGAAAGATTTTTCTTAAATGAGTTTTTCCAAATTAGCGATGCATTGATTGATCATATACGATGTCAGAGTCCTTTGAAAGTCCTCTATCCCCCACATGCTAATAAGACTTAAATGTCTAGTTAGAATCACCCCACTTAAAGGAGAGAATTACAATGGATGGAGTCCTAGTGATGCTAAAAAATATATAGAAACCTCAATTCCATTCCAAGTGTAGATATTAGTCTTTTTATTGATTTGCTCTTTGATTCATCTATAATTTATTCAAGATTTTTTTTCTTCATTTAAAAAAATGATTATAGACTCACAAGATTTTGTGAAGAAAAGTGTGGGCAGTTAAAGTGAAATCGTTGCTCAGTATCTCTCACTCTAAGTATTTTCCATAACTCCACTACAGGATCAAAATAATCCATTAAAATTGGGGCAGTTTCCAAAGTCTATTCAGATATCAGCATCCTTACACGCACCCATATAATTTTATCACAAGTGTAGCTCTCTGTATATACCACCAGAATCATACAGCATTCTTGTAGCACAAGGCTCCCTCCTGCTATCCCTCTGCCCCATTGCCTAATCCCTGTTAATCATTAACCCATTTCCATCATTTTATGTGATTTCATAAATGTAATATGACATGATTCATGTAATATAAATTATTTTTAAATTACATATTTTATCTTTATTGAATTTGTTTATTTTAGTTAGACTTCAACTGCTGGCTTACTTCACAAATTTCATCAGTAGCCATAGCTGGACTAGGGTTAAAATCAGAAGCTGCAGTGCAGTCCAAATGTGCCATGTGGAGGTGAGGGCCCAGCCAGTGAGCCGCTAGGATTGTTTCACAAGAAGCAAGAAGCTGGAGCTGGGAGCACAGCTAGACCCTTAACTCCGGAACACCGTCATAGAAGAACAACATCCCCAGGGAATTTCAACTAATGCCTAAGGTTTTTCCTGATATTGGCTGTATTTATTCCACCTCATTCTCTTTCTTAGATGTTTACTCCAGTGATTATATGTAATCACAGTGTTCTTTTCCATTGCTCAGTGTGTTCTTTTTTTATGAAGATTTATTTATTTTTATTGCAAAGTCAGATATATATAGAGAGAGGAGGAGAGACAGAGTGGAAGATCTTCTGTCTGATGATTCACTCCCCAGGCAGCCGCAACGGCTGGTGCTGCACCAATCTGAAGCCAGGAGCCAGGAATTCTTCCAGGTCTCCCATGCAGGTGCAGGGTCCCAAGGCTTTGGGGCATTCTCAACTGCTTTCCCAGGCCACAAGCAGGGAGCTGGATGGGAAGTGGAATAGCCAGGATTAGAATCGGTGCCCATATGGGATCCCGGCATGTTCAAGGCGAGGATTTTAGCTGCTAGGCCACTGTGCTGGGCCCTGCTGAGTACGTTCTAATGAGCTGATGTACCCCAGGTTGCTAAGTCATTTACTCACTCCAGGGTAAGGAAAGTTAGATAGATTGAAAAATTGGTGTGCATTTTAGCCCAATACTATTAGATATGAAGCAATTAAGCTGTGAGTGGATTGCTTATGGAGTAATATATCATCCCCAGGAGTGTGGGTTTTGAATAAAGAGAATCAGGACAATAAAGTCATGTAGGTAACTTCCAGGCTGAGTCTTCTGCTTGGTGCTTGCAGAGGCTGCTGAAGAGAGTTAAATCAGAGCTACATCCCAGAATTGAAGCATCAAATGTAAGCACCCTCTCAATTTATAGAATTGGCAGTAGACTAGCTCTGTGCTTTCCAAACATCAATGTGCTTTGAATTGCCTAGAGAGCTGGTGAAACACGGCCTCTAGTTCGGAAGTTCTAGATAGGGCCTGAGATTTTAGGTCTTCTAACCAGCTTCTAGGTAAAGTTCAGGCTACTGGTATAGGAAGCACACCTTTGAGGATAAGGTGAAACCTGAAGTTTGCTTATAACTGAATATACTTTGCTCCAGGGACAGAAGGTTAACTGGCAGGAATCTAGTATTCTGAAATATGCTTTGAGGGAACCAAATGCCCAGGGTGTCAAAAAGTCCTGTGAGTCCTCATGGACTACAATGGCCAAAATGGAAAGTACATGTAAATCTTCTAAGACCAGAGCTTTGTCTCCTATGGACAAGCGTGAAAAACAAGCTGTACCTTGGATACTTCCAGTTTCCTGAATGAACTCCCAGGAGCCCGTTTCAGAAGAGGTATTAGAGCTACTGAAGGGGCGTGAACAGATTCATGTAGTGATGTTGAACACCTCAGCCATGCTCCAGATGTGTGGTGTTCACCAGAGAAAGTCCTTTTCTCATTCTTTTTTCCCTTCATGCAAGGAAGTAGATAGATTGCTTCTGGAACATTTTAAGAAAACTTAAATAGTTAGGCAGTCATTTGAAACTTGAGCTCAAAATATGAGTAGTTTTGACAATTGTTACCTGGCTATTAATATTACTATCTGACTTGTAAGGTGATGCTGTAGCAGAGCTAGCTATACAATAACTGTGCAGCCAGTGTATAACATTAGGAAACAATCCAACAAATATCAAATAGGAAAAATATTATTCTTCAGCAGTATACACAAAGGCTATAAACAATAATCAAATCTTAAAATGTCAATCTCCAGTAGATTAAGTTTTATACTCAATTTATTAATTACCACAAATCAGGGAAAATATATGATAGCTATGTTTTGGGGACTGGCTTATTTCTCTAACCGTAATGGTTTCCGTTTAAGTTTACTTTATAGCAAAAGAAAGAATCTCTTTTTTTGTGGCTGAGTAGCAGTCCATATTGTGTATATAACATTTTATTTAGCCAATCATCAGTTGATGCACATCGGGGTTGATTCCCTAGCTTAGGTATTATGAATTGAACCACTAAACATATGGGAGTGTAGTTAACTCTTGTATGTTGATTTCATTTCATTTGGGTAAATTCCTAGGACTGGGATGGCTGGGTCATGTCGCAGACCTATTTTCAGATCTCTGAAGAATCTCAATGCTGTCTTCCCAATACAATCCATCAAGGGTGAATTAGGACTCCTTTCCTCTTAATTCTCACCAGAATTTGTTTTCTTGTTCCTGCATAGTAGCCATTCTAACTGAAGTAAGGTGAAACTGCATTGTCGCTTTTATTTGCATTTCCTTGATGGCTAGTGATTCTGAACAATTTGTTTTATGTCTGTTGAGCATTTTCATGCCCATTAATGTCCTTTTCCAACTTATTACCATTTGTGTTGCTTGATTTTCTGGGGGTCTTTACCTTTTAGTCTCAAAATACTGTATCTTTCTTCATCAGTACCTCTTCCCTTTGTTGTGGGTTTCCTTTGCCATGTAGACTCTTACTAGCTTGACATAGTCCCTATTTGTCTATATTTGCTTTAAATGCCTGTGTTTTGAGTCTTTTGCAAAACATCTATGCCAGTGTTTTGCAATCACAATGATTTTTTTCTAGTAACTTGATGATAGCAGATCTTAAATATTTGGTCCATTGAGTGAATTTTTGTGTAGAATACAAGGTTGGGATATTATTTCATACTTCTGCAAATGGAGATACAATGTTTCCTGGTACCGTTTGTTGAAGAGCTCTTTTTCATGAACTGTCCTATATTATTGATTTGCTTTAAAACATTTGAAAATGTATAACTCATAGGCATGTATTGTGGCACACCATGTTAAGTGGCTACTTGGGATGCTTATGTCCTATATGGTAGTGAAGTTCAAATTCCAGTTCTTCTTCCCATCTGGCTCCCTGCTGATGCACCGTGTGGAGACAGAAGAAGATAACCCATGCACTCGAGTCCTTTGTCACTCTTGTGAAAGATCTGGATGAAATTCCTAGTTCCTGGCTTCAGCCTGGCCCCATTCTAACTGATATGGGTGTTCAGAAAGTAAACCATCAGAAGGAAGGGTGCTGTCAAGCATGCTGGCTCTCTCTCTGTCCCACTGGTCTTCAAATAAGTGAATGCACATTTTAAAGCAAAAAAATCACACAAGTATACATCATTCTCTGTTCAGTGGCTGTAGAGAAACATGTTAGAGGCTGGTCAATGTTTGTAGCCATTCATTTGCTGATTCCTGGCTTTGATGAGCCTCAACATGTCAGAATTACGGAGATGTGGTGATTCTGCTTTGACAGCCTCTGACAGGTAACTTCATCTATCCAGGAAGAAAGGCTTGCCTTCTACAGGTCAATCAGAGCAAGGTGAACGTCTCACTGAGTCAGACCTCGCTGAATGATACGGTCTGCTGCATGCTGTTGGAATTAAGGTCTGGGGTGCCAAGGTTGGCCTTGGCAGCGAATTGAGCCCTCCTTCTGTCCTTCTGTTCCCCAGGCACTTTCACCTTTGTAGTTTTCTCTCTGGGCTTTCATCTGGATTCATCTACAGAGCAGACTGATTGCTTTTGGACAGCAACTGCTCAAGATAATCTCTAGCTTTGTTAAGACCTTCTGAGGCTAAGCCTTTGGCTGCAGTAGTTACTGCGACTGCTGTTAATGTTTTCCTTGGATCTCATGTGAGCCTCTTGACACACAAACCCTGTGCTTGATGCTGCAGACATCAACACATGCCCCTCCCCATTTGATAATCAATATTAGGGTTTAGTGCAAGCACCTATAGTCCCTGAGTGCATAATTAAAGTGAACTGGTTCTGTCTGAATGTTACCTTTTGTCTTCACCTCTACTGCGTTTATCTCGTCAATGGAGTGTTTCAGATGAGACCAACGAAGAAGAAAATAGTTTGATCTCCATTTACAGAAATAGAAATGGTAAAGGAAAAGACCTGAACGGTTTTCCTAAAGTCACTGGGTAAGTCTCTGAGTGAGCCATGTTGAACAAAATTCTTAACCTCAGTCAGTTCTTTCACTATATTTGTATATAATCCCTGGTCTCTTCCAAAAGAGTCACCTGCTGTAGATTTAAGTCGCTGACTTTCCGGTATGGAGCTGACATTCCAATGCCTTGTATGGGATTATTAAGTACTAACCCCCCAAAAATATAGATTTTTAGAGAGAATAGCCTAATGATAGAAATAATGCGCTTCTGCAGATGAGCAATGGAGAGGCATAGTACTAGTGAACATGGAGTGAATTTATATGTAATATGCATTGGAAGATTCTACTCAGAACTTAAAAGCATTTAAGTCCAGTTTGGCTCAAACAACTGAACTGACCCAAAAAGGAAGACTTAAAAAGCATCTGGTAGCGTTTCAAAGCCATTTGATTTTAAGAACGAAGGTTCATAAGAATATTAAAACATTCACTGACTTAAGTGATTTCAGTAAAATCAGAAAATAAAATAATTTTAAACTGGAAGATTTTTTTTAAATGGAGAAAGGCTGATGAACAGGTCCTAACTTAAACTTCAAGAATGTTCTGATATTTTAATTGCATAGTAAAACTATGGATACTGTTAGCTTCTTTTTAAAAAAAATCTACAAGAAAGATTTTTACTGTTCTCACCAAATAAGAAAGTTAAATGTTTAGGAGATAGATATGTTTGCCATGAATTATGATTCATGATGCGCACATGTTCAGAGACATCAAGTGGCCTGGGAGGCAATGACACCTCAAATGCTTGGGCTCCTGAGATGGAGTGGCAAACGTGGGAATCATGGGTGGTATTGTTGGCTGCTGGCTTCAGCCTGGCCTAGACCTGATTGTTGTAAGCACTTGCGGACTGGTGGAAGATTTCTCTTTCTCTCTCTGCCCTTTAAATTCATTTTAAAGGATTATCTGTGGTTAGAAGAACACAACTGATTAAAACCACAATGTGATAAAAATCATGCATTTCTCAGGCTAAAATAAAAGTAGTGACAACACCAAATGTTAGCAAGGATGGGGAGACACTGGTCTCTCATGCACCACTGATGAGAACATAAATGACATAGCTTTTGGGGAAAACGATGGAACTGTTGCTCATGGAATTTTGGGGTTGATGCAGAATTGCTATCGACTTTGGTGCAGGAATCAAGCAAGGGTTTTTGTAAGAAAATGTCAGTAAGGTCCAATTAAGTAGTTGAGCTTGTGGACTGTGAAGCTTCAGGTTGTGACAGCACGGCACCTGTGCTTTGCTACTTTGACCTGGTTAGCAACCAAGTCTATATATCATTCCTCAGACATAAAGATAGTGTGTTTGTTGAGAGGATATCCTGGAAGTAAAAATGGAAAGCATGGAGGTACAGAAAAAACGCAACTGATGTTTTACACATATGGGGTCATTTTTTTGCAACTTCCTACACTGAGCACATATTATTCTTACTATAAGAGGAAAGTTGTTGTAGAACAAAACCATGCAATAAAATTTAATAACACTTTATGCAATTAATGGTAAACTGTTTCCTCTATATTGTTTCTGGAGTGCTAAGGGATATGAGTTGGGCATATTTATACACAGAATTTTTGTGTCCTAGGCAATATGTGGTGTTCAGGCATCAAGTCTATATGCTTTTCAAATTTCTCTGTGAAGTGTAATCGTAGTCTACCATCTGCTAGCCCTTAGCCGTCTTTGCCACTCAACTCAGTCCCCGTTGATTCTCTCAGCTGCACTTCTGACTCTTGCTGGTGACTGTCTAACCTGTAAGTCTTTCCTTTTATGAAATCTTCCTCCTAATAATACCACTTGATTTGTCTTTGTAAATTTCTGCCTGTATTCTGTATCTTCCCAGATGATTTAGTGCCTAAAAATGACCATACAGAATTCTTTTTTCATTTTTTTTTTCTGCACAAGTCCACTCATGGATATTGCCTGTGTTCTTAACTGGACGTTAAGCTTTTGTCATCAAGGATGGTATGTACTTCCTGTGTACTGCACAGTACGAGTCATTACTGAAGGGAGTACAAAGCCAAGACTGGGCTACCTGCTGAGGGAAGTGGCTTAATCATTATGCTTGAATACTTAGTGGGATATCTTATAAGCGACAGGAAGGGTTTATTCTCTTTCTAGAACTATCAAAGGGCAGAAGGTATCATGACATGAGAGATCCTGAGATTATAAATTGTGAGGTTGAAAGATCCTTCATGAGAATAGTCAGGGAATCTTGGTTCTGGAGGTTTATAAAACTGTATTGCCGTCTCAGGGTTTTGTGAGAAGCTCTGGCAAGAAGATTGCAATGAAATAAAATATGTCAGAGAAAACAAACCGTTTGTGAAACAATGAGATGCAGTGTTTATGTATAATCTTGCATGATCCCAATATATAAGCAAACAGAAGTGGTGTTTTCCCAAATATATTTTTTAGATTTTAGCATTTCAAAGGCACAACCAATGATATCACCGATACTGTTCTAACCAAAATTAATACACTTAAGATGATTAATACCAACTACATTTTAATACCCACTTTGCTTTCTGTTTTTATCTGGGTTTTTTTTTGAGCTGTAAAATAATGAAAGGCTTGATTCAGTACATTTAACAGTCATTAATGATTACAAAATCATGTCATCTGTTATTTGTTTTAAAAGAATTAATCTTGCAATCTCGAGATATTCTTCAATTAAAATGAAAAGCTTGAGAAAGAACTCAGATGTGTTAGTTTCCACATTAAATCTTGACATTATTCAGTAACCACTCACATGGTGCTCTATCCAGCTACTTTTAAACTTTGAAAAGCTTAAATAATTCAAAAGGATATATAGATAAATTTAACAAAGGTGCACATCCTCAGTAGTATGAATTAAAAAAATTATTTTTATTTGAATTGCAGATTTACAGAAAGAGAGAGAGAGAGGGAGAGAGAGAGAGAGAGGGAGAGAGAGAGAGAGAAGGTCTTCAATCAGCTGGTTCACTCCCCAAATAGCTACAGTGACTGGCACTGAGCTGATCCAAAGCGGAGGGCTACTAGCTTCTTCCAGTTCTCCCACAAGAGGGTAGGGCCCAAGGACTTGATCCATCTTTCACTGGTGAAAGTGGAGCAACCAGGACACAAACCGGTGCCAATATGGATGTCAGTGCCGTAGGGTGGAGGATTGGCCTGTTGAGTCACGGAATCAACCCCAGGATATTTAAAAATAGAGTTATTTTGCCTTGCGTAAGTAGATCCATGTTTATGTTTATAACCCTCACCTTACAAATAATTGTGACCCTTTCTCTGGATCTAACATCAAAGACAACCACTGTTTTAAAGTTCCATTGTTGTTTATCTCAGCTATCTATATTATGATTTCTATAAATGTGTATGTCATATAAAGCTACAATAGAGAGCTCTAAAGGTTTATAAAGTGTCCAAATACTCTTCAAAGCTTGTGTAAATATTGCTGGACCTTATCTCAAGGGACTCTAATTCAATAGGTCAGTCATTAGCCCTAAGAGTTTGCACTTCTTATAAATTTCCAGGAAATAATAATGTCTTTGAGCCAGGCACCAGAGTTACAGAAACACGTAGAACCATTTGTATATACAAATGACTATAATTGTATGTAGTATGTGTTTTTTACACACCACTGTAGACGGTCACATTGTGTATCAGAATAGCTGAGTTCAAGCCTTGGCTCTGTTCCCAGTTCCAGCTTTCTGCTGATGCACAGGCTGGGAGGCAGCAGGTGATGGCTACGTTGTTTCCTGCTACCCTTACAGGAGACCAGACTTCAGTTCCCAACTTACTGCTTCAGTAGCATCAACTGTTGGGGAAATTTTCAGGGTGAGCTTTAGTTCACTGTCTCTGTCTCTCTGATGTTCAGGTAAATAATCTAAACATATGAATAAATATATATTTCTAAAAACCAGTAATAAAAAGTTGAGGAAGATGATTTTATGTACCTCAAAAACATCATGTTGAATAAAGAAATCTAGACACAAAAGAACATATGCCTTGTGATTCCTTCTATTGAAAGTGGAAGAATATTCCAGGTGGTGGATATGATGATGCCTTCGGGCTGCTGGAAATCACTGTATCTTGATGCGGGTGGTGGTTATCAGGACATATACAGATTATGTTTGTCTGGAAACTATGCTGGAGATTTGTGTATTTTACTGTATGTGAGCTAATCCTCAAAAAAGCCAAATTAAAAAAAAATAGTTTTAAACACCTAAAGCTCTCATTTTATTGGAATGTGAGTTTTGGCAAGAGCATTTCTCTCTCCAGGGGGGAGGGGAGGGCAAGAGGTGCTAACTTGGTTTTATACAATAAAGAAAAGTGTGTTTGATAATGACTGCTGGCATTCTGAAGATGATCGCTGCAAGGATTAAAAAGTCCACTTCCATGTCCAAAGAGACAAGGATGAAAAGTTCAGAGAACAAAGCGAAATACACGGAAAAATGTGAAGAAAAGTAAATGGAGTCAGATTCAGACATCTGTTACTGTAGATGAAAATGGTCTGAATTCCCCTTTGAAAAAAGATGATTAAATTCATTTATAAAACATAGGCTTGCAATATTTACAGGCCATGGAAGAGTGAAGGTAGAGAAACTGCTAGAAAATATAAGCGCAAAGATAAGAAAAGATCAAAGGGGGCACAAAGATATGATATATCAAGTGCAAAACACAATTTCTGTGGAAAGCAGTAGTCTATATTTAGACCTACTAAACCGTCAATCAGTATACATATACACATATACTGATACATGTAATCAATATGCATACACCTACAGAGATGTTATATGTCAGTTACTCTTTAGAATACAGTTCTAATAATAAAGATTGACTTATTAAATCTATAAGCTTACATTTATGTCATCTTTTTGATGAAGTTTTAATGAAATTGTAGATAAATGGTTTCACTCATACAAAATCTGAAACAATATTTATGTTAGGTGATATTATTTTTAAGAATTACATTGTTTCTTGCTTGATAGAAATAGCTATCAAATTGTTTCATAAAAATATGTACAAAGTTGTCCTGCAATAATTTAAAAATGAGTTCCCATGATAATTGTAACAATTGTCACAAAATAACTTGACTTTCTCTCAAATGCTTTTAAAAAAAGCATAAAGGGTATTGCCCTGTATCCAAGACCACTCTGGCCATTTCAGTCTGGCTTACTAGACACACTCCTCCAAATAGCAAGAAAGATCTGGGTTCTGGAAACACCTTGGGAAGATTCTGTGTCTGGCTATCTGAGTTTCTTTTGCTCCAAGGGAGAATTAGCAATTCTGTTTCTGCAAGTTTTGCCTCTTGCAAATTTAGAGCTACATCACTTAGCTCCATTTTGCTAGATGCAAATTTTACACTTACATCATCTAATGTTCACTTTAAGTAACCTATTTTTAATGAGAATCTATTGCTGACTTAAATCATCATCATTTTACTCCCAAAGCAAATATATATTAATGTAATGGATAAACCTCATGCAATATATGATCAATACAGAATTTTGCATAGTATTTCTACACTGATGCAGTGTTTTCTCATAACATTGAGATTTCACAATGGGCAGGTATGCTCAGCTGACATGCCTGAATTTTACTTTTTTTAATAGAGTATGTTGTCCCCGTTGTGGAGATTTGAGTTTGTACAATTTTATATCAATGCATGTGCATAGATTTAGGACATAAATGGTCAGAGACCTTTCATAGTAACAACACATTTACACAAAATCCAGACACAATGGAAGGTTTCACAAACCCAGGATACATTTAATTAGACTGAAACAGCAGGTAGGCTTTTAAGAGCTGTGCAAAGACGACCTTTCCACAAAGTAATATGTATCGTGATCAGTATACTCCGTGTATCTTAGAAGAGGTAATTGTCTTTGGCCATTTGAAAAAGCGTTTATAATCTGTAAAAGGAAAAATTTTAAGGCATAAATTGAGAAGCTGGAAACTATCTGCAGAATACTCAAATCTGGAGTGGCTGAAAACATTATGGAATTTGAAGATCTAGGGGAGTTCTTTGTTCTAACCCTCTGACCCTTGCAATTTATGTTCTGAGTAATGATTGTTCATGTTATTGTCCAACACTTGATGACATGGGAAATCTATTACTGACCTACAGCTAACTCAAGCAGAACATTTTCTGGCGCTCTGACTCCTATGTAGTTGAACGGCATCCCAAGAACACTTCGGGCAATCTATTACGCTAGTCTAGTAGGACGAATAATCACAAATATCCTCTTCAATAAAGGCATTTTAGGAGTGGTTAAAAGGAACTGGTGGAACTTCCTCATGTACTATCCTCAAGTGGCTATCTTCTCATAGAAAATTACCCTTTGTGCTTCTCTAACCTATAAAAACAACGAATATTTTTCCAGTATTTCAAAATGCAGAAAAAAATATAATCAGTCATGCCATGTAGGCGTGGCATGCCAAACACAAAGGCAAAATTCCAAAACAGAAGGTGGAAAGCTGATCAGAAGGGCACCGTTTGCTTTTTGAAAGCAGGTGTTATCCAGTAAGCTGCACATACTGCATCGGACTTTGATGGATTTTGATGTACGCACAAATCCACGAAACTGCCAACCACATCGTGGTAATGCTCACATCCATCATTACCAAAAGGTTTGTTATACCCCTTGGCAAGTCTTCCTTTTTACCCTTCCTTTTGGGGTATTGATTTTATATCATAAAATCTTGATAAACTCACCTATTAGTTCTAGTAGCTTTTCAAAAAGAAAAAAAAAACCTTTACAAGATTTTTTAAATGCAATATAGAATAGAAATAATAGGAGCGGATCACTTCGCCTCATATGTAAGGGAAAAATCACTTAGCCTGAAGTTATTGAGTATGATGCTGTCTTTCAGTTCTTGAGAAATTTCTTTTATTAAATTCAAATTCTAGTGCTGCTTCACTGAGCATTTTCATGAGGACTAGATACTAAATTTTGTTCAATGTTTTCTTTCCATTTTCATAGTCATTATGATCTTTCTTAGGTTTCTAATTGTTATGCTCACTTATTTTCCAATATTAAACCAACCTTGTATTCCTAAGACAAACTTGGATATAGGAATCTGTTCATATCATCCTTACCTTTTCCCACTACCTGTAATTTGTATTGTCAACATTTCCTTTTATATTACTGAATTCTTTCAAAATCATCTTTCGAAACTTGGTTACTTCTTGGTATTAGACTTGAATTTTCTGACATCCTTAGATCTCTGGATGTTCAACAGATATGGACATTTTCTGTTATATTACTGGTTTTTTTTAATGTGCCTTTTACTATTTACACATTATCTCTATGTCTTCTACCTCTTTTTAATTCATTCTAATTGATAATTTCTTACTTTCATTCTCTGTCTTTATTTTTTTAAAGATTTATTTTCTTTTTGTTTGAAAGCAGAGTTACAAAGAGGAGAGGGAGAGGTCTTCATCTGCTGGTTCACTCCTCAAATGGCGGGAGCTGAGCCAATCTGATCTGAAGCCAGGAGCCAGAAGCTTCATCTGGGTCTCCCATGTGAGTGCAGGGACCGTAGGACTTGGGCCACCCTCAGCTGGATTCGTATTGGCACAGCTGGGATGTTAATGGTGCCCATCTAGGATGTTGGTTCTGCAGGAAGATATTTAGCCTGTTAAGCTTTAGAGCCAGCCCCCTCCACTCTTATTCTTCAGAACATTCTATGTAATGTAAGGATGTGTTTGATATATGAATTCAACCATCTGTGCTTGGAGAATTGAACCTGCTCTCACCTACAGTAACAACTAGACCTTCCTCTGTCTTACCTCTGGATATTTCACTCACATATGCATTGTGCTTCTTGACAGTGGCCCACAGCTCAATAATATTTTGTTGTGCTGTTATTATTATTCCTTTAAAATCGCAATTTGATTCTGCATCATTTCTATCGCTACACATCTAGGTTTATGAATTCTATCTTCTGAATGTGTAGTTTGTATTAATTATTTCCAATTTGTTTCTGCTTTAGACACTATAGTTTTTAGTTTCAATATTTTGTTGGAATATTTGTTTTTTCCCCACTTGCATCATCGGGCATCAACGGGAACCTTCCGTTCATTCTCGAGTTCCCTTCTCTCTGGTCCCCCATCTTGAGAATTCTAAATGCCTCAGTCTCCCAAGTCTCTCTTCACTGTAGTCTCAACTCCTGAACGTGCTAGTTCTAGGCCATGTTCCTCTGCTGTGTGCCGTGGACTGAAACCCTTCAGGCAACTGTGACAGTCCCAGGACTAAGCCTGTTTCCTGTCTCTCAGAAGACACTGTCATTTATTGTTTGATACCAGTTTTCTCAAATATGTTTTATACATTTGGTTTATTTTGCTGTTTTTAGTGAATAGATTGATCCCCATTATCACATCTTGGCTGACAGTAGAAGTTCAAATTGTTCCATTTTAATTACCGTTTAGACAGATTGGTCTTGGAAATATGGTCACACCATTTGTGATGGTGAAGATCAACTGTAGACTTGAAAATATACCACTGGGTTGTAGTAAATTTTTATATGCAATAATTTTATGTGCAATATTCTATCTTATGAGAATATTTAATTATACATTTTATACTTATGTAATAAGTTTTAGTATACGAAATTTATAAATAACCACTTGAATATATATTGTTGTATGCTCAAGTTTGGGAGAATAATTGAAGGAGATGCCCCCAGTCCTTAACTCTACTTCTTTCCACTCAATTACAATGTGCCTGTGCAGCTTTTTCTGTCAGGAGGTGAGGTCTGTCTCCCCATGACTTGACTTGACTTGACTGGGTGCCAGCCTTCTCGTTTGCACTGGCCGGTAAGATGTGGTACAAGTCACACAGGCAGTGCTACATCTAGACCTAATAATCATTGCATAGTGCTGCTCTCTCTAGGAACCCTGCATAAGAGAACAATACGACCTGGCTTGCTGCCAGTACACACATCATGGGCAGAGAAACTGCAGCCCCAACTAAGACACACAAAACACAATATGTCCTCAACTGGACTCCAGCAGACTGTGGCTGCGTGGGTGAGCCCCGCTAAGACCATCTGATTCCTGCCAAATAAACAGAAACAAGCAGGATGAGTTATTTGATGATATTTGCTTTGAATCACTCTGTTTGGGGGGGTTGGCCATTATGTATAAATAGCTAAGTGTCAGTATCTGTTGATACATAGATATGTAAGATATGCTAGATTCCAGTCAACATTAGAGATGTCTGCCCAAAGTTATCATTCTAACATAGCTATGCTAATTTCTTGATCAAATTTTAAAGCTTTAAACACTAACTACATAACACCAGCTTACATGAGCTTTTTAAGAATGTTAAATTGAAGGTAGCCTGTAGGAATTCTGAATATGATTTATTACCAGCTACATTGAAGCAGCCGTTTGATTAACAACAATTTGAATATATGAGGGTATTTTGTATGGATACGTTATTTGAACAATTTCTTCATTTTTGTAGAGATTCACCATTAAATTCTTGAAGCTCAAGTGCAATTTTCTCAACATTCACATCCATGTTTTGCTATAAATGCTTCATCGTAGGACGATATGAAATTCAATTTGTGCAAATTTCTCAGAAACATATCTTTTAGGAAGCTATAGTCATTCAAGGGCAAAACTGGGAAATTCTTGACAAAAAGATGAAACTGCTGTGCTGGTGGCCCATGCTGGTCTGTGCCTGGGAGTCCTGCCAATGTGTCCTCAAACCATGAAGAGTCTTTCCAGGACAGAACAACCCTGGCAACCCAGGAGAGCCAGCCATGCTTGCACACCTGGCAAGCTACTGATTTTTCTGCAAAAAGGTTAGTTCATCACATGTTTCGCTGGCAGAACATTTGGTGATGAAACGAAATATGTGTTTGTAGGAGAAAATGAGGCCTGATCATTTTATCCTGTGCTTTTAGAAAACAAGAGGACATGAAAATAATTGTTCATCAGAATTATTTTGGTTTTTAAAAACTTCTGAAAGAATATGGCTATCTTATAGATGAGATGATTGGGTGGGACCCATATGTGTCTGGTGAAGACCAGGGAATGCTTCAGATTTGGGGAAGCTGTAAAACAGTTTCTTGCTATATACAAATGCTTTTGGTTTTAAGAAACTTGGAATGTGTCTGTATTTTAAAAAAAAAGAGTGTAAGATCATAAGAGAACAGAATGTGTTGACCCAGGAATGGCGTTTGAATATTTTCAAGCAAATTATCCCCTTTGTATTTTCTGTAAGATAGTCATTTGATAATATTATATTAAGCATAGAATGAATATAGATAACCAAAGTTCTTTATGTTTAAAAATATTATTCACTTTTGTTCCTATTTTTTAAGGTTTAGATGCAAGAAGAGAAAGAGAGATTGTATCCCCATCTACTTTAGGATTGTCCTCAGTAACTGAAGTTGAGCCAAGCAAAAACTAGGAACCAGAAACAGTATCCAGGTCTAATATAGTGTGTCAGGGACCCAGATCACTGAGCTATTATCTGCTGGCTCCCATGATACTCAGTATCAGGAAGCTGGAATTGGGAACAGAGCCTGAGCTCAAACCAGGGCATTCTGATATGAAATAATGGGCATCCCGACCTATGTCCTAACCATTAGGCAAAATTCCCACCCAGCAATGCTATGCATACTTGAAAATATATATTATACATTGAATGTTACTTATGAGAAATGCAAACTCTGAAATTGTTGAGTTGCACTTGATACCCTAAGTGGAAAATTTGTCCCATGAAACTTCACTGTATGTGTAAAACTATTTAAAATATTTTATAAAATTACCCTATGTATGTATATGAAGCATAAATGAATTTCATGTTTAGACTTAGATCCCATCCCTGGAATATCTTGTTATGAATTCTCCAAAAGCCAGAGATAATCTAACATACTTCTCTTCACAAGCATTTTGAATAAAGATTACTCAAGTAGAAGATATGCTTAAGTAGCAGGTAGATTAGCCATAAATATGATGGTAAAACTGTGACTCATTGTGCTTTAGGTAACACCAGTTAGCATATGAAAGGTCTTCCAAGAGCTTGTGGAACTGTGTGCTATGAAAGAATTATGCATAGATTTCAAAAATATTTGCACAAAAATAAACATCCTTTAATTCCATTTTCCATCAAGTTTTTGAAGTACCCTCAATGTAAGAGGTGGAACTGTGAAAATATTAGTTCTCACTAAATAGAATATGGGATCCAGAAATTATTGCTTAATATTTCTTGAGGCAGACATTGCAAGGGAAAAATTATGTTTCTCCAAAGCAGTATTTCCATTTCTACGGAAAGTCTAGAGCAAGGTCCCACAAACTGTGTTCTGCGGGCAAACTGTGGGATGACACCTGTTTTAAAAAACTAATTTATTGTAACATGGCATTCTTCATTCATTTGGTAGTCTCTTTGGTTGCTTTCATACTGCAGAACCCTATTGCATATAACACAGATTGTATGGCCAGTAAAACTTAACGTATTTACTATCTGGTCCTTTGTTGAGGAAGTGTGTTGACCCCCTGGCCTATAAGAAACATGCAGTTTCAGACCCGGCGGCGTGGCCTAGCAACTAAAGTCCTCGCCTTGAACGCTCCGGGATCTCATATGGGCGCCAGTTCTAATCCCGGCAGCTCCACTTCCCATCCAGTTCCCTGCTTGTGGCCTGGGAAAGCAGTCGAGGATGGCCCAAAGCTTTGGGACCCTGCACCTGCGTGGGAGACCTGGAAGAGCTTCCAGGTTCCCAGTTCCAGATCGGCGCAGCACCGGCCGTTGCGGTCACTTGGGGAGTGAATTATTGGAAGGAAGATCTTCTTCTCTGTCTCTCCTCCTCTCTGTATATCTGACTTTGTAATAAAAATAAATAAATCTTAAAAAAGAAGAAACATGCAGTTTCCTCTGTAATTCTTGCTGTGCACAAATAGAATATCACAAATAGAATATCAAGCTCATACTATGATGTACACACCAACATGGGAGGAAAAAGTCTTGTAGATATCTTTGTATTTATTCCCAACCATAATTCTGTGACATAAACGCCAATTGTATTTCTTAGAAGTCTAAGCAAATGTAGACAAGAGAACATAAATGGCCGGTAGTTTTCCTAAACCTTCCTACTTCTTGAGTGTACATCAAGGAATTTACATTCGGATTTGCAGCATGTACAAGTTTTCTCCTAGTGTGAGGTGCATGTAAAATTCTTTTTGGGATAATATGCATAATAAAATGATAGTTGATGGAACCGTGAAGCCAAGATTTGGGGATGTATACCAACGGTGCTTTTTTCCCAGTCTCCAGCTTCTCCTGAGGATGACTCATAGATCCCTCATCAGTCATGTGGGCAACCAATCGCCCATGGGAGGTCTTTATCTCTTTCTTCCCTCTGTGCATAAAATCTGTAAGAAATAAAATCAATGTCTTTTTTAATCATAACTTCCTGAGAATTTGGTTTTGATTTTTATAGAGCTTTTTTTCTTTATGGTGTGCAAGTAGTTTCCTTGTGTATACTCTTCATTTCTGCTGCATTAGAATGGAAAGGACAGGTTAAGTGATATTAGCAAACACAGAATTATGGAATAAATGGGATGAAAGTCTATTTTTATCTGAAAAGAAAAACCCCAGTTGTACCCAGATCTTCCTAGGTATGAAAGGCCATTGGTAAGAGTTGGAAGTAGACCTAGCCGTTCAGATTGTTGCATTCAAACCATGATAATACTCTTGGCCTCATGCATATCATGTTGAATCATGATTCATGAAATAGGTATGAGTAATAGTATTATTCATGGAAATGTGATGATTTTTCTAAGAAAAATTTGCTTTTGGTTTGACTTGATTATATTGACTATATCAAAATATTAATCTGCTATCAGAGAATGAAAGTTCGTGGTTTGAAATAATGTAGCTTAATTTTCCATGTACGTATGTGATTTCATGTGTCGCTTGATCAATTCCATTTCCTTGTCAAGAAAAGTAAGCAACCTGTAATTTCACAATCAAGAGAAATAAGCTTGGAAAATTTGGGCACATGATGTTGGCTGTTAATCCAGACCCACAGCAGGACTGTGAAATGCAAAAATTGAATTGTAAAACCACAGAGAGATTGAAATAGAGAGAAGCCAAACTCCTTTTGTAAAATTTAAAAGGATAAAATGAAATTTGAATGCAAAATTAACCCCAGTGAATAATTTAGCAAGATGTATTGGCTTCTTGTAGGCATGGAGTTTTAGATAGATTAAATGCAGCCAGCAGAAATGGACAGTGAGTGGATAGAATGCCTGAGAGGATGGGTCCTTTGTTCAAATATTGCCATGGTATTATTTTTTAGGTTAATGTGTCATAACGGAAAAAGTAGTAAAGGAAGTTTGCCATGGGAAATATCTTTTTTTGTTTCCAAAATGTTAACAACAGTTAGAAAATAACAGTTTCCACCATAGTTCTCACAGCTTATTTTCATAGTGTCAGTAGGTGAGGGCAGAGGACAGACTTTGAAAATCCATGGCCTGATACAAATCTGTGTTGTTATACTAATCCGGGAGTATTAGAATCCTAAAAGAGATATTTATCTTAAACATTGTCCAAGTCAATGTATGCTTTGGTATTACCTACATAGCAGGGAATGGTGTTGATTTTTGGAAGCTGTAATAATGAGAAAGTACATTGCATATTCAAGATGTTGAAAAAGTTCATGCAAACATCATCTACACATAGATGAAAATAATTCCCAATATGATAAGGTTTGTACAAAAGAGATAAATTATTCGATCAGTCATTAATTGCCAAGCGCATGCTAAGGATTGTCGACCTGATATTTACTTTACTCTTCAAACATCAATACTTAAAGTTAATTATTTTATATGTTTATAGTTCAACACATGTAAGCAGAAGAGAGATTAAAAAGACAAATGACCTCCCACGGGAATAGTGACCCAAGAAGGGGGAACCCACTTTTCCCTCCCAGGTCTCTCTGTCCCGGTTTATGCACTCTTTAGGTGGTCCTGAGATTTGACTCGACAGAATTAGTCCCCAGTGCCAGCTTCTGCCAGGCTGGGATGGCTAGATAGGGAGGCACTCAACAACATCTGTGAGGGCTGGATGGTTGAGTTGGTTAGATAGAACTAAGCTTTAATACCCATTGACAAGTACCAGAGCCAAATGGGATGGGGGACAGACTGGTCTTCTGCTACACATACTGGCAAACCAGGGTAGGGGGCGGGCTTGGTGGGGGTTATTGTGGGTCGCCCCGACTAGGCTGCAGCTCCCACTGGTTGATGTAAGGGCTGAACCAGACTGGGCTGCAACACCCATTGGTTCCAGTGCAACTCGGGACTGAAAACAGAACCAACACAGCAATTGAAACCACCAGCTGATCGGGGTGATGGACTGTGCCGGACCCTGTGCTTGCTAGAACATATAAGAATCTAGTCTGGGAATACCTCAAAGTATCTTTGGAGATCTCCCCAATCGAACTGCTGGACTCAGAACTCTAACCAAGAAATGACAGAAGACAGAACAGGACAATCATTCATCTCAGCTATATGTTGGCAGCAAATTATGGGGCAAATGGAGACTTTATGATGGACCATATCAATCAGTGGATGACCTCATCGAGCGAAACTGGCAGCGATTCATAACTGCAGAACTATTAACACCACTCGAGCACATATCTCAGAGCATGCCCCACATCCGGGACTTAGGGTGGGCGGGAAACCGGGTGGGGCTTCTCCCTCAATATCCCCCTTTACCTCAGATACGTGATGGAAACAATATGGACATAATAGCATTACCCACTTTCCTATCCCCCTAAACCTTTTTTTTTCCTTCTTTTTCCTTTAACTGTAATTAACTATGTAAAGATTGTCAACAACAATACAATAAAAAGAAAAAAAATTAAAAAAAAAAAAAGACAAATGAAATCAGACAACTGGTAAACATGACTTGTTATGTCACTCTTAGTATTTCTGACTTTATTAACTTTTCATGCATGATGTAATAAGTAAGGAAGATTTTAAACTGGTAGTTCCTGATAAATATTCATACAGCGCTTCTTTAAAGTTTCTTAAGGTAGCAGATCTTTGAGGATTTTCGTAGTTGAAAAGTTTTCTTTTGTGGAGCCAGTGTTGTGGTATGGTAGGTGAAGATCAGCAGGAGTCCTTTATGAATACCAGTTTATACCACAACTGGTACACATACCATCCAACACCTGCTAATGCACTGGGAGGAGCAGCAGAGGATGGCCCAAGTGCTTGGGCCCCATGACCACATGAGGGACACGGAAACTTTTGGCTCCTGGTTTTAGCCTGGCCCAGCCCTGACTGTTGTGGCTGGATCATCAGGGAGCGTAGCAGCAGATTCAAGATCGAGCTCTAAGATGTCCTTGCTCTCTCTGAAACTCTGACTTTCAAATAATTAATAAACCTTGAAAAAAAAGTTTTGTATAAAGATGTGTATACTCATATAATTTCAAAGGAAAGCATATCACAGGTTACTATAAAGTATGTTGCACATTAAAAAGCTTAGAAAAGATTACATCTAAAAAGTGAGAAAACAATTATGTTTCTTGTGTTATTTTATTATCTATTACTATTATGTTGTTGTTTAATTCATTTATAAATAGTGACACCATAAAAATATTTTTGATGATAACATTGAGATTGTACATTTCTTTTTAGGATAATATAGATAGTGATAATTTATTAATTTTCATTGCCAGTGTTTGGATATATGGATATAACTATTAATTATAATATTATATAGATACTTGGATAGTTTTCTAGTTTAGAAACATTATGCATAATACTGCAGTAACTATTTTTATACATAACTTTTGGTGCCCATATGCCTCCATTTCTGTTTGTAACTAGGTGTTTAATTGTTGAGTCATATGGTAAATTCGTGCTTGATTTTAAAGGAAACTGCCAGTTTCAAAAGTCGGTGCATAATTTCACACTTCCACCAACAGTATGGGAAAGTTCCGGTTGTTTCATGCATCTTTCAACACTTGATTTTTGTCCTTCAGATAATGTTAGGCCATCTGCTGGATGTGCATTATGTGTGACTCCACCTTGCCTTGTGTTTCTCCACTGGCTGATGGAAGCTTTGTTAATTCCTTCATTCAGGAAATTCATCCAGTTCCTTTCCACTGGACTATTAGCCTTTTTCCATTGATGTGTAGGAAAGTTTATATTATAAATATAAATCCTAGCTGCAGACAAGTTACTTGTTTTGCAACTATCTGTACTGGCTCTTGCTTGTCTATTCACTAGCTTAGTGTAAATTTTGATGAACAGAAGCTTCTAACTTTAATTAATTACCATTTATCCACCAGCTTCTTCATAGTTAATGCTTTTTTGCTTAAGAAGCATTTTCCAGCCCCAGTTGCATGAAGACATTCTCTTGCTTTTTTTGTCTTTGAGGGAAAGGGGTATTTAATTTTTCTGTCTTGTATTATCTTTATATGATTTTAGTGTTAAAGTCAGACTTCATGCTGAAAACAAAAAATAGGAGTTGCCTCACTTCCTGTCTTTCTATTACCCAGAACAATTTGTGTAAGACTTTAAGTCCTTAAACACTTGGCAGAAATCATAGATGAAGCAATTTGTAATGTAGGTTTCTTTGTGGCAAGTGCTTTTTCAAACTCCACTTTAAGTTAATAGTCAAAATCACCTGATATTCTATTGTGTGTTGAGTCAGATTTGGTAAGGTTTATTTTTTCTTTGCATCTAAATTTTCCTCTCTTTTTTTCCAGAAAATTCCCCATAACTTTCTTTCATTAACTTTTGTTTACAGCAGTGTCCTAGCTTTCATTCTGTATATTGATGCTTTAAGTTTTTTTTCTGTTTCTTGATTTTTATTTTTGGAGGTTGTCATTTCCTTTAGTCTTTCCAAAAAGTAATCAGTTGATTTGTATTCTAAAATTTTATTATCCCTTTCCAAAATTCTGTCATTTCTGTTTCTCTTTTTTAGATTTCACTATTTTCATCTAAATTATTGAGAAGGATACGCAGGTCATTGATTCTCGGGTTTTTCCTCTTTTGTTCACATATGATTATATAGTTTTCCTTGGTCAAAAATTGAGTCATTTAATTTGTTTTCTTATTTTAATTATCATCATTTCAAACTATTTTTGTGTTTTACTCACTGATGAGTGACTGCAAAAGGCACCATTTATTCTTTTTTTCTTTTTTTTTTTTTAAAGATTTTATTATTATTGGAAAGCCGGATATACAGAGAGGAGGAGAGACAGAGAGGAAGATCTTCCATCCGATGTTTCACTCCCCAAGTGAGCCGCAACGGGCCGGTGCGCACCGATCCGAAGCCAGGAACCTCTTCCAGGTCTCCCACATGGCTGCAGGGTCCCAAAGCTTTGGGCCATCCTCGACTGCTTTCCCAGGCCACAAGCAGAGAGCTGGATGGGAAGTGGAGCTGCTGGGATTAGAACTGGCGCCCATATGGGATCCCGGGGCTTTTCAAGGACTTTAGCCACTAGGCCATGCCTCTGGGCCCAAGGCTCCATTTATTCTGAACATACCCTGGGATCTTCAAAATGCCCACGGAAATGCATATGATGAGCAAATCTGTGCACAAGTTTGAAAACTATTCTGCACCAAAGTAAAGCTGTCTTTAAATTCTACTTTTTCATAAACTTGTCAAAGTACCACAGCGTGGAATTTTATTTTGTTACTGTTTTCTACTGTCCAGAGGATGTGATATGTATGATTTTAATTCCATAAAATGTGTAAACTTAGAATCCATTTGTGTATGTATTGTGTATACTTGGAAGTAATATTAATTAAAATAGTTTTGGGCACAGGGAATATGTCGATGAGGTCAGGTTATTAACTGTAGCACTTACTTTTGCCATCTTATTAATTTTTAATTCATTTTAAATTAACTTTTTTTCTTTTAGCCTAAGAAAAAATATATGTCATGCTTTTTGTCATTTCTGTAAAAATTCACTGCTGTTCATTGAAGATGTTATGTAAGCTGGAGTTAAAAGCCACCACTTTGAGAGTTACTCATGGCCTGAGCTTCTCCCATCTTATGTGTGACAGTAAGAATCTCATAGAAGAAAACCCACATTAAAAAATAAATTATTTTGTTTGAAAAAACTTAAAAATACATTCTTCGTCTTTCATATTATGTATTTCTATGAACTTGTCCCTGATCGTCACATAGATATTGGTGTATATAGAAATGCACCTGTGAATAAGATTTTTTTTTTCTCTTGTTAATCCGTCTTTTGTATGAGTATCCATTTTCCACTGTGAATTGATGAGGACTGAGCAAAGAATTATCTTTCCAACAAAACCTTGCTTGACATCGATGACAATCATCCTCACTCTCTTTTGCTTTTTATATTTCTGTTTTTTATGCTCCGGGTTGATTTAGCTTATCTTATTTAGCAGACGTTAAATGTTAGCTTTGTGTTCAAGTGATGACAAACACCTTTAATACCAAGCATGCGCAGACAGGTTAGACCAGGTGAGGCGCAGGAAATAAGTCTTGCAGCAGGCAATAAGAACCGCTCTGCCAACTGCCAGTGGTTGTTCGTCTGATTATTTGCAAGAGTATAACCAGAGGTTAAACCTGGCTCACAACTTCAAACTCTCTTTTTAATTGCAATGTTTTCCAACATCTGTAAATTAGAATATAGTAGGCAAAAGCCCCACAATGGCTGTGGTTTATAAAGCTCCCTTCTCTGTTTTTTTTTTTTTTTTTTTCAACAAAGTTATTACTTTGAGAGAGAGGTAAGATAGAGGGTAAAAGCTGGAATCCACTGCAACAGCTGGAGTTGGGCCAGTGCCTGTGGTCAGGAATGCAATCCGCATCACCCATGTGCCTTGTGGGGGGTCCAATTACTGCGCCATGGCCGCAGCTTCCTGGGGTCCCCTTGGAAGGGAGTGCAGTGTGGAGCTGAGCTGGGACTTGAAACCAGGCACTCCAGGGGATCTGAACGGAGCACCTTCATCTTTCGGTTAAATGCCCTTCTTCGCTTCCCATCTTTTTAGAAAGGATCAGGGTTCTCAAGATTTCTTCCTCACTCGTTTTGTTTTCCTCTGTAAAGCCTGACCAGAGTCTTTCTGGGTTTGAATTCCTTGAAAATGTGTGACAGTAAATGTATTGCTTTGAGAGAAAGTACTTTCTCTTACGTGAAATCACAGGCTGCTGTAGAATGGCTAGTGGTGAGCTGATCGATATCAGGGAAACAGCTAAAGGTTTGAAAAACAGGGAAAACGTATTGGTATATACATCTGCTTCTTGATGGTTCATAATAATTGGGTTTATTTTAATTAATACCTGAAATACACAGATGTCACAAATGCCTTAATTTTTTTTTAATGTAAGTAATTAGTGCTAACAAAGAGTCAACCTGACTGTGAACAGAACTGGGTTTTTTTTTGTTTGTTTGTTTTTTTATTCAGGGAAAGAAGATAATTAGCAGGAAATGGCCCACAGATGAGGAACAGAAAGAGGAAGCTGAGCGCACAAAGGATCTCTCGGAGGGAACCAAAGACTTCACCAATCGATTTCATTACAAATCCCAATAATTGCCGGGGAAGAGTTTCCCATGACAAGGGGTGAGTGCAGGTGACACATACCAAAAAAGGCTTGTTCTTGTCAGTAGAGTTGGAAGAAAAGAAAACTTTACAGATCCGTACGGTTAAGAACCTTGCTAATCAACGAAGAACGCCTTATGTTTTAAATTAGGACACCTTCTCCCATTTTTTTTAAGTCCTTGAACTTGCTAATACAAAAACTACTTTAAAAACCGTGGGGCTCTCACAGTCTGTGTACCAAGAAGCCTTCATCTCACAGTTACTGAGACACAAACCAGACAGACATCTGCTTTGGAAAGTTTAACTTTCACTCTCTTTGTCCGTTGAACTTGACAGCAAGCGCTCTTTCCAAAGAGCCTGACCTCAGAAGAGGCTGAAACATCCAGAGTTAGAGAGGACTAACAGGATTTATATGTATTGATAGGAAAGGGCCCCTCAGCACCTGGCGGTAACACCACATTCAATCAAGTGAAATTAAATTCTAACAGGATTAAAGGAGTCGGCAGCTAATACATAAGAGCCTGATTTCCCCCAAGCTGATATGCTCAATGGAAGCCTGTTTTGGGTAGGAGAAGCTGCTAAGAACGGGACACCAGGCATTAAGGAAGGAGGCAGCTTAAAATGTGTGCAGAAATTCTAGCTGTGCATTCTCCTATGGCAACACTGATCAGGCCCAGATCTCCTCGGATTTATCACCCTGCTTTCTAACAATGAATGCAAAAGCAGGCGTCAGTTTAGCAGTGTGAAACCAACCTAAACAAACTGAAATTATACATCAAGTTTGTAGAGTGACCATCACATACAGAGAGACGCATACATGTTTCAAAGGGAATGAGATGCATAAAATTTTAAAAGGGAAATCACGAATACGTGACATTATTCCAAATCAATGCGCTTTGTTAGGGTGCCTCAGAAAACCAGCTCTCCCTCTCCATGAATCTGTTTTTCTTAAAGTACAGTTTGTTTTTTTCTGGCATTTGAAGGAGATGCCCGTAGATTATGCAAATCAAAAATCAACACTTGACTGACAGCAGCTATAAGGGGACTTGTGCTTCCCCCAAAAGGCCTTTCTCTCCCTGAGAGAAACATACCATCCCTTTATGGGCATTGTCACTTCATCGGCTGTGTTCCTGCTAGAGATGCAAGGTTAGACAAAGGGCCCTGCTGCTGCTTGGTTATTGCTTTGTTCTTTTTTAAAAGTGACTGGCTAGCCCCAAAAGCCAGCGCAGATTGGTGAGGGCCCAAGCAACAGGACAGGCTTGTCCTTCTGGGTTCTCATGCTCCGTTGACTGCTGTCTTTGCCGGAATACAGTGGTTCCTAATGGACACGTTTGCTCTACTCAACACCGCTTTAACTAATATTACTAGTGTTGAGCTTTAGACCTGTATTTCACAGCTGGGCAAAGGAACTGCTTTCTGTAGCAGACAAATGGAATCAACAGCACCAATACATCCTGGATTTGCACCCCACACCCCCCTGCCTGTGCCTACACTGAGACTGTTCCCAGTTATGGGGCCTCTTTTTCTTTTTTTTTTTTTTTGCTAATAAAATATTATCAAATTTCATCCTGAGCCCATCTAAGCTAGCCTGCTGGGGGTAGAAAGAAATTGTAGAGTAAATCCATGCTGTTGACAATATCTTAAATCAGCCAACATCCAGTGGTGCCCAAATAGGGGACCAGCCCAACCACAGTTACAAGCATGAAGCTGGTCTTCCTTTTGATAACCTGTCACTTTTTGTGTGTGTGTGTGAGCCTTGACCTTCACATCCATTGTGGCATCTTCAACAACATTCTTTACAGGATAAAATGTTCCACTGTGTTTGGGGTGCTGGGGTGCATTTCTGACAATTTCCTTGCTGAATCACTAAATGCAATAAAATATAAGTATGGATCTAATAATATGTTATTCAACCTGCTTGGACAAGTCACCAGTATGAGATACCAGTAAATGTGTTATAAGGCTGGTAGAGACATCTCTGTCTCTCATTAGAGTAAAAGCAAAAGAACTCTTTAGAACTGAGATGGTCTAATAATCTATTTTTAGGACTGTGTTCTTCCAAGCTGTTCTGAAAGAATTAGGGTAGAAGTAAGTGAACATCTGTAAGTGGCTGATGCATCATTATGGTAATAATCAAGTATCAGATAATCTGTGCTCTATAATTTTATGATAGCACCCTCTATAATTTCATTTATGTAAAAATTTAAATTAGAGAATTCAAGTTGAAGATTTACAACTTCTTTGATGATAACTGACCCCTGAATTGTGGTCAGCTTGTATTTAAACAAAGCTGTCTACATGCATTTTAATAAGAGGTGCTGTTAAAATCTGAGCCATGAACATTAAATATGAAGATATGGGTAAAACATAAAAAAACCTAAGGCTTACCAAAGGAAATCTGAGATAACTGTGATAAAATAAACCAAAAAAGACTTTAACGTTAAAACAAAAGTGTAGAAAGATTTTTTGTATAATAACAAAAAGTTTGAAATACAAAAATAAAATTTTCTATTTGTATGTTAAAATTTGGAGAAGTCGATCTTTATTAGTTTGGAGAAAGAAGACTCTTTAAAAAAGGTTACAATGTGCTAAATGTAATAAAACAGATGGATAACTGATTAAATTAAGAACTTCTAGTTAGCAGGGATATTGTAGGGAAAATGAAAAGACATACTATATACTGGAAGAGTATATTTGCAACATGTCATATCTGGTCGGTCCATCAGATAAAACACAGCACAAGAAATTGTAATATATTTGCAAAATAAAATATTAGAGAGTGATGAAAATGAACTAAGTTCAGGCACTGCAACAAATATGTGGATTAAAAGATAAGAATTATGAATGAAAAATAAGTACCACAAAATCCATGCAAAGTGTGAAGCAATTTTAATAAACTGAAAATTAAGCAATAAATTGTTTAAGCTATCTATACATAGGCCAACTCATTTAAAAATATCAGGAAATGATAAAAAAAAAAGAATTAGAGTAACACTTCAAGAATTGAGGGAAGGACAAGAAAGAGGGAAAGAGAAGAAATATAAAATATTGACGTGTTAACACTGAATTTTGATGTGATAGATGATACTTGTGGGTCCTATTTTTATCCTGACTGCTCCCCTAACATGGTGAGGTGTGACTCAAGCTGGATTAGAAGCATTCTTGGCATTTGCTATTCTGAATGTATTTTCCATCTTGAAGCTACTGTGCGTGAAGCCAGGAGCAATTACTTTTCAAGTGGATGTACTGTCACCAGCTTTCAGGGTGTCATTGTCCTGCATTGCATCAGAACTACCTGAGCCAGCTAGAGGCTCACATACCAGGCATTACAGAATAAATAGAAGAGTGGATTTTTTTTTTCAGCAAGGCAAAGCAAAATTGAATTCTGACTAATGGGAGATTGCTCTGTGAGAAAATCATGCATCACAATGTTTTGATGTTGTTGCAAAGATTCACTGTGATAAGAACAGTGCTCCTTTGAAGTAATTGGCAGTCCTATTGTCTTTTTCAAAATGTCTTCTACTTTTCCAACTAAGGTTCTTTCTATACAGAAACAATGGAATAGCCCTTTTCCAATAGATGCTTTTCTTAATGACATTCTTTGATGAATGGCCAATTATCTAACGCTTGCCTTAATAGCTTATACTACTGATCAGTTGTACTCAAGTGACTTTCCCCGTGCACTGGTAACATTCCAAGGGAGCAGGTGCCTGAGGGCAGACATTCAGAATGACTTTGATTTGTCTGCCCACAGAGAAATCAGATGTCTTTTATTGGTTTGGAGAGGATACCAACCTTTCTGCCTTAGTTCCATTTGATCCAAGTGCTGGAATTCAATGCCTTTTTCTATTTTTTTTTTTTTTTTGACACAGTCTGATTCAAAACAGGATCTTAATGGTCCCTGAGAAATGACACTCCACTGAACCTCATACTGAAAACTGGCTTATGTGCCTCCAGTTTCTAAAAGTACTTAATTGCTTCAACTGAAACCTTTTGGTTTTCATTTGAGATGCAATATTCACAACTGACTACACCAGAGAGAGTTATTGAAGCATACGGTATGTATGCTGTAATGAAATTTAAGGATATACAGCTAGCTGCTTTATACATACACACACATATACACATAATAGCCTCCCCATATATATACACTTAATCTATTTAAAATCTGTTCCTCTAAATCCCTCAGACCTTTGGGAAATAAAACCAAGACTACAACTACATAATTACAAAGATTCAACCATGTCATATTAACTCAGTCCTTTCATGAGCTCATTCAGTGGCCATGGATGCAGAAAGTCTCAGTATGTTTAAGGTTTATAATTAAGTTTCAAAAAAGGATGCTCATCTTGCCTGCCATCTATGAATGCATGGACTGTATGGTGATCATAGAGAATCACGGATGAACTCTGGTCCCACGCCTACCTTTGCCATATGATTGTAATACCTGTTTAGATTCAAGACTATGTCATGAGTTCCTAAAATGAAATCCTGCTCAAAACTCAAGATAGTTTTCTTATGCTTCTGAAGAAATAAATCAGAGATACCTGCAATTGTTGTCTATGAATATTGGTGTTTTCATATGTTCGCCAGAGAATCCCGTAAGTCTGGAGCAGTGATGGAATAAGGAGTTGGCATTCTGAGCACTTGACTAACCTCCTACTCTTTGCAAATGGGTTCTTGTCCCCTCAAGGAAAAAAAACATGTGGGAGGGACTTGGAGAAGCCAGACCTTCTGTCAGACTGCAGCACACAGGACCTGGAGAGGAAGCAGCAATGCGGGCAGATGGAACAGAAGTATCCGGGGCCACTTGGCACTCTGAAGACATCCCTGCAAGCTTACGGGTTAGTCACTTTTATTTTAAACTAACAGATATGTGTGCCTGTTGGAGATACAATGTGCTACTTTGGTTCATGTACACCTTATACCTAGGTCAAATCATGATACATCCATCACCACAAACATTGATCATTTCATTGCAGTGAAAAGATTCAAAATCCTTTTCAATGGATATTATTATTGTTACCTGTATATTATAGTGCAACAGATCACCGTTTCTTATTCTTATTTTACTGTTACTGTGTATCCATTGACCAATCTCTCTCCATCTGTCCACCTACCTTCCTCGGCCTCTGGTAATCTCCTTCTCCTCTTTATGAAATCAAATGTTTTGGGATTCCATGTATTTGTAGAATCAGTCAAGATCTATCTTTCAAGGCCTAGCTTATTTGACTAATGTATGCAGATTCATACATGTATTGCACAGGGCACTATCTCATTGCTTTTTGTCGGTAAAAAACATCCCTTTGTTCCTATACCCCATTAAAGAAAAACTCTCTTTCATTGATGGACACTTCAGTTGTCTCCACAGCTTAGTTGTTGTGAATAGTGTTACAAAGAATGTGGGAGTACCCAGACCTCTTGGCTTATAGGGTGTTTGTGAGGCAGCTTCTGTCGTTAGAAAAGTCCTATGTCTCCCAGAAATGTACCTAATTCATGGGACTTCTCAGAATTGACTGAGAGCAGCCCATGAGACATGTGGCCTTGAGGGGTGTAGATGCTGTTAGCTAGAGTGTAAGTTCAACCTGATGCTGTCAATGTCTTCCAGTGTCAGAGTAGTTCACATGATGTTTAAAGAAGATGACTTGCACTGTGAAATGCTGAATAGCAGATGGCTCAAACCTCAGGTGCACACATGTCTCTGTGGATATGGGTCCCATGTACATATATACAAAAGGACATCATGTGTACACATGTATACATGTGTATTTCCACAAAATAACCTATCAAAAGAATCATGAGCGAAAGGAAAATACTGAATTGCAGAAGAAACTTAGGGAACTAGAAGAGCATTTGCCTATCTTTAAGAAAAATATGTAAACTTGGATGAAAAGTAAAAATTTTCTAGGAAAATTTTTGTTGCCAAATCTAAATATCAAATAATTCAAGAATATGATGAGAAATGCAGTAGTTAAATAAAAATAATGTCTGTTCTCATGGTTAATATTTCAAACACAAAATATAAAATATAAATATGTATGTACTTTTTAAAATTTTAGAATAAAAGGGCAGTATTTTTCTAGTGAAAAGCTTCTTATTATAAAATAATAAAGTCACATAAAGAGGAAGAAAAAAGACTGATCTAAACTGCTCAATAAACTAATTAAATGGAGACAGATTATATTATTAAGGTCAATGATAAAGTGAGGTTACTGCTTAAAATGTAAAAGCTTATATAAACTTAAGCCAAAGAAATGAATTCGAATGTTCCAGTTGACTGTAAAGGATTTTGCAAACACCTGTAATGCATTTCAGTGTTTCTCTAATACACCGATGAGCTTTAATAATGTGTTAACGGCTTGCATGAAGTATGCTTCACACAGAGGTGCATTTTGTGATACATAAGCTCTTGGTGTGCTTGTGTGTGTATGTGCTCATTGACAGCACACAGCGATAGCCAGCAAGGTGACTGATACTACAGTACTACCCAAGTTGCCATCTAAGGGAGAAACCAGAAAAGCGCAATTGTAATCACCACTATTATTTATGATTGTCTTGAAAATAAAATAGACATAACTACTTATATTAGGAAGAAAACAATTATTATTATTCACAAATTATGTGATTGTATATTTGGGAAGTCTTAAGAAATGCAGCAGTAATTAGAATTAATGAGAGAATTCAACAGTAGAACCAATCATAAAGTAGATAATCAAACATGGTTTTCTTATGCAATAATGGTTCTTTAGAAGTTGTAATTTTGAAAAATTGTATTCAAAATAACAATACTAGAAGTAGTAATATTAATGTTTTACTACTGGAATTTTTTGTTTGAGAGGCAGAGAGAGAGAGGAGGTAGAGACGGAGAGATTAAAGTATGACAGAATTTATACAAAAATATAAATCTCACACAAGAACTCAAGAAATTTCAGAGAACTTATGTGACTAGATGACATAGTACTGGAAATAAGTCAATTTTCTGAAAATGTACCAATGCTTTCAATTTGATATACAAAAAAGTCCCAATCTTTTTTTTTCTTCTTTTTTAATAATTGAAGAAATTTCCTACTATATGTATTTGAAAACGTAAACAGAAAAAAGTAATTAGGAGAAACTAACAGTAGAGGAAGCATAAAATTTATTCACTGATTTATTAGAATATTTTGTGTGATATCATACAAAATCATAGATTAGGAAAGTGTAGGAATCATCTCTCCATCAAAATGACTAGTAAGCATTCGCATCAACAGTGAAATGTCCAATAGAGTACTTGATGACAAAGGCAGTTGGTAATCCTCAGGGTTTTTCATAGCAGGTACCACCTCCACTCTCCCAGACCCACAGGAGGTAATCCCAGGATTATGTACCTGCATTCCTGGGGCAGCTTGCTGTTGCCAGGATGGAAATAGTACTTTGCTCAACAACAATTGGAGCTGCATGTGTCGATCTACCTGGTGGGTCACTGAAAGATTGGCAAAGGAGCTGTTCCTTACATTAAACCCATTTGCCTAAACATTAAACCCATTTGCCTATTCATTAAACCCATTTGCCTACTCATTAAACCCATTTGCCTAATCCTAGCAAATGTAACAAGGACTAAAATAGTGATGTTTTCCCTCATCACTTTCTCTGTTTTATTGGACTTGGACACTTGAGAAACTAAGTTACGTTGCCACCTGACCATAGAGAAATGGAACAAAGCCTTTAGAGAACAAACAGATTAGGAACAATATCTCAGCAAAAATAGTTTGGGGGTCACTGTCCAGATGACTGGAACCCTCAGCATCAGCCAAGCCATCTCTGGCAGGGAAGAGAAGACATTTCCCAGAGTTGCTGTATTATTGTATTCAAAATAGCCAGTGTTCAACAGAAAACCTCATGGCCCCTTTATACAGACAACAGAAAGACATCCCTAATTATCAGGAAAAAAACAACGACACAACAACCACCATTCAGAAAGGTCGGAGACTTGATGAAGACTTTACACTAACCCTCTTAAACATTCTCAGGATTGGAGGAAATTATATAAAGAAAACTTAAGACATCTAAGATTATCTATGAAAAAAATAAGGATTAAAAGAAGGAAATAGTGATTATAAAATACAAAAAAAAAATACAACTCTGGTTTGAAAGATCCAATAGCTAAAATGAAAACCCCTCAGCAGATTTGAACCTCAGGATCTGGCCATTCCCCAATCTACAATTAGAGCTGAAAGTTAAAAGGAGAAAAGAAAAGATGGCAAATGAGGAATGCCTGAAAGGCCTTTGGGAAACCATCCACCACACTCACATCAACAGTGTTGTAGTTAGAGAAGTAGAAGAGAGAAAACAGGCAAAAAGGCTGTGAAGAAATCATCACTATGAAGCTGCCAAATTTGCCATCGATTTGAGTAATTAACAGAAATAGGTTTTAAGTTAAACATTCGTACAAGAGACACAAATGCATTCTATATTGATAAAAGGCTTCCTTCATGAAAAAGATGAGTATCTATTCAGCAGTGATATACAAAAATAAATGATGTGATAAAGTTGAAGTTAGAAGTGGGCAGTTATATAGTAATAATTGGAGATGAGTAATCCATTTTTGAATGACAAATAGGGTATGTACGACAAAGACTATGAATGAGGAAGAGTACTCAAACAACTGTATTAAAAAATTATTTATTTAGAGAGAAAGAGAGAGATGGAATTTTCTATCCTCTCAACCACTCCCAGATCGTCTCAAAGGCCAGCGCTGGGCCAGGCCAATGGCAGGAGCTAGGAATTTTTTCCAGGTCCTCCATGTGGATAACAGGGGCTGAGGCACTTCATCTGTCTTGTGCTGCTTTCCCCAGATACATGAGATGGGGCCAGAATGTAAGAAGAGCAGGTGGGAAATGAACTCATGCCTCATGGTATGCCAGCCTCACAGGTGGTGTCTTAACTCACTGTGCCATGATCTGGCTCAAGCACTTTAAACCACACATCTAATAGACATACACACAACATTCTTCAGGACAAGTTGTGCATTAGACTGTTTTCAAAAAGTGAATTTAAAAAGAAACGAGTCATGCAAAGTGTATTTCACAATAAAAACAAAATAGAAGGAAGCATGAATTCATAACAGAAAAGCAACTCTATATCCAGCGATGGCATATAGAAATTAAACAGCCTCTGAAGTAACTGATGGAGAAAAGAAGTCACTATAGAAATTTAACAAATATATTTTGAGCCCTTGGAAGGAAAAGTACAGCATAGACGGGTTGCAGCAAAGACCCTTTCTCTCCCAGTAACACCTTTACTGCACAGAGGCTTAACATTTCAAAAAGATTTATGATTTGTTTGAAGTGTCAAATGGAGACACAGAATATAGAGAGAGCCACGAGGGACTTTGGGAGCATCCAGCTATATACTCTGTTTTTTGTTGTCATTATCTCAAAGTCTTTTCTAATTTCTTTAGTGATTTCCTCTCAGATATATAATACATGTTGAAAAAAAATTTTTTTGACATTAAGGGTGCTACTAGTGAAGCTACAAGGGCAACTTACTGAATAGAATGAAATATTTCCATAGTGTATGTCTAATCTAGCAGTCAGACTGCAAAAAGGACACTTACAGCTCATCAACAAAAAGAGAAGTAATGCAATTTAAAAATATGAAATGAACTTGAATAAACGCATCACTAAAATTGGTATACAGTGAACCACAAGTACATGGAAAGATAGCTTAACTGATCACTGAGAAAATTCAGATGAAAATCTTGAGGTGCAATTTCAAGTTCACTAGCACACTCTTCAACACCCTCAATAATAATAATAATAATAATAATGATAATAATAATAATAACAAGTAAGTGCTGGCAAGAATGTACAGAAATAGGAATCCTCCTTCATTTCTGAATATCAAATCCTGATATATAATGAGAATATTCCAAATTTGGTGTTGTTGTAAAAAAGGTTACATAGAATCATCATATGACCAAAAATTATACTCTCAACTCTAAACCTAAGAGGAATGAAGAGCCTATCCACACAGAAGCTTGAATGTGAACATAAATAGCTGTGGCAGTATTGTTCAGAGTTTCTAAAAGGCAGAAACAACCTAAATGTTATTAATAGGCAAGCAGGTAAATTAGTTGTGATTTAAACATGTAATATTCACCTTCCCAAATAAGTAAAATGTGATGGAACTCAAATTAACTTTGAAAACATTATACTAAGTGAAAGCTTTAAGTTAGACACAAAGGGTCGTATATTTTCTGAAAGCTTTTAAATAAAACACCCAGAATAGACAAATCCATGGTGCAGAGTGCATATGTAGGAAGGGAATGAAGACTGGTTTCAAAAGAATATTTAAAAAAATATTTGATGTTGAGGTCAGTGAAATGTCCTGGTTTTGTTTCGCCCCTTGCTATGATATAGTGATGGAGATACTATGAATTTAAAAGCACTTAAATATTCACTGAATTGAACTGGACTTTGGCCAAAATTGAGCCGCAGGCATAGAATACTGAACTACTGTTGGACCTCCTAATGCTTATATTTGGATTTCTTATTTATGCCTCTAAACCCCTGTATCACTCTTGTAAAAAATGAATCATTTTGGATGGATTTCCTTTAAAGCTCTGAAAAACACAGCTCAATGTGGCCCAGATTTCTAGTCAACAATCTCGGGGAGAGTTCACTCCAAGTATCCTGTTTTCTTGTGTCAAGGGTAACTACAGGAAGAAATATCTGCACTCATGCCTCATGCATCTCCAGCTGTGTTTTCAGAACAATGCACCTGTTAAGTGAGTGTCCTTGCAGTGTTCCTGGTTGCATAAGAAGGAGACACGCTGCCTGGCCTTCCTTCCATAATGTGGGAAGAAATTATTTCTTGTTGGATCTTGTGCCAGATACTTCACGTGGAACTTCAACTAGGCCGCAGATTCCAAGATGACAACGCTTTTCAGATGACAAATGAAAGCCAAGCAGTGGTGCACCTGCTTGGTTGTCTCCTGAGTAAAGTGTGGATTCAATGATACGTCTTAGCCGTGCTTGTGACACTGTTAATCTACCATTTTAATCCCAACGGCTGCTCCTCCCAAGCCAGATGCTATTTACTTTGAGTGATGCCTCTAAGAAAATTCATACAAGAAAAAGAATGGGCCAAGAAAACGATGGGCAATTGTCAGCCAAGAGGGTAGGGATGGTATTTTTTGTCTGCTTCCCCATCCTATGGATATGGAAGGCAAAGAACAAATTAGCCCTATTTGCATTTCTCCAGAGTGGTCCAAATTCAGCTGTAGTTTAGATTAGAAAAGTTAAACACTTGATGGAGAGTTAACAGCAAAATGACACATCTTCAAAAATCTGCTTCCTCTCAAGATCACAAGATACCATATTTTGCCTTATGCATGTCTCACTTGTATTTGTCAAGAGTTTCAGAAGTAAGTATTGTGCGTAAGCAAAATCAGCTCTCAACTGCTTGCTGTTTGCTTTACTTGTTCCCACTGACTGCAGTGCTTTTCCCTTTAGGCTCATTTATGCTGAGCTAATTTTCTTATCTGCTTTAAGCCTTTATTCAATTTTAACTGCTCAGTGAAGTCCACTTTCTATGCTAACTCTACTCCTCTACTTCACTCTGCAGTTTAATATTTCTCCACTGTGTTGTACTCTGTTCCAACTACTGCTTGATAGAGATTATTTATGTAACTTTACTGTACAGATTATTTACTTTGTTGTACATTGCTTCTCCTATGCTAGAATATGGTCTGCTTAGCATCCAGCTCTTTGTTCATTTTGTTCCCTGTGGTTGATGCAGGTGGGTGCTACCCTAACACCTGATTCTCTCACCTCCAGGGCTAATGCCATCAGCCAAACCTAGCTCCTGGAGATAGTGGAGTTTGTGAGCTCAGGAGGTTTCATCTTTTGGAACTTGAAGAAACATATCTTGCCCAGGGTCATGTCCTTGCTCATGGACAGCAACATCCAAGAATTGGTGGGTGCAAATGATCAACTGTGTAGAAGGACAATTCTGAAAGTCACTCAGGCTCCACAGCTCTGTGGCAGGTGAGTTGAGTGCTGCAACTGCTCCATGATTACACAACTCTTCCCAATATGTTTCCCTCCCTTTCTCAGATGTCACCACCAGCACCACTCGTGGAAGACCTTCTTCCCACCATTCCTCATTTCCATGTCTTTTTCATAAGGACCCAGTCTGTCAATTACTGATATATTCTGAATACCTAACAGTGTCTAGCAGGTAGGCATTGCCTAAACTTTAGAGACATGAGTTAATGAGAATATACCAACACCTTTATGCAAAACTTCAATGTTGATAAATTAATATGCATCCTTACTTCCTACTGTCCCTACAAGTACAATAGGATTTTTTGGTGTAGCATTTTTTTTAAATCAAACTACTGCCTTTTGTTTTTATTAAGCGTCTATTTGTGCTACAGACAGGCTTAGCTTGCTATACCATGGTGCCGGATTAAGCATCTATTTTGTGTTAGCTGCACTTGGCTCAGGTGAAGATACAGCCCTTTAAGGCTGGTATATATAAGGCTGATATATATATATATAATTTAACATATATCATATATAAAATATATTAATTTTTTGGAGCATCATAGAAACAGTTGACTCTTTTTTTTAAAAGATTTATTTTTATTACAAAGTCAGATATACAGAGAGGAGGAGAGACAGAGAGGAAGATCTTCCATCCGATGTTTCACTCCCCAAGTGAGCCGCTACGGCCAATGCGCGCCAATCCAAAGCCGGGAACCAGGAACCTCCTCCAGGTCTCCCACACGGGTGCAGTGTCCCAATGCATTGGGCCGTCCTCGACTGCTTTCCCAGGCCACAAGCAGAGAGCTGGATGGGAAGTGGAGCTGCCAGGATTAGAACCGGCGCCCATATGGGATCCCGGGGCCTTCAAGGTGAGGACTTTAGCCACTAGGCCACGCTGCCAGGCCCAGTTCATTGACTCTTAACAGCAACACAGACAACATGCCGCATAAACACGAGGGAAGTGCTACGTGGAGATACCACCGGCCGGGGCCAGCTAGAGGCTGCAAAGCATGAACATATATTATAGTTTATATTTTATATATTGTATATTATATATTATGCATATAGGGATGTATATTATATGTATCTTTTAAAAATAATCTTAGGGCTCGGCAGCGTGGCCTAGTGGCTAAGGTCCTTGCCTTGATCCCATATGGCTGCTGGTTCTAATCCCGGCAGCTCCACTTCCTCTCTATCTCTCCTCCTCTCAGTATATCTGACTTTGTAATAAAAATAGAATAAATCTTAAAAAAAAAAAATAATCTTAAATATGGGATGGGTAATTCCACATTCACCGGATGTGGAGTAATATAAGGGACTCGTGAATATTTTTCTTTGGATGCATACATTTCATCAAAAAGCAAGTGAGTTGAACTTTTGTTAATTCATATTTTGATGTTTTACTATTTCAGTAATGTATACTCTTTCATACCACATTTCTTGAGTTTAGGGGCCCTGAAGATTTTTGTTTTAAGAGGAATCCCATTCTGTAACTGCCCTTGGTACTTGTAAACATTTATGAACATCATGCCAAGTTGTCGGTGCCATATACAGTAGTTGCTCAGTGAGTAATCACAGGACCAAGCCTGCAGTGCCACTCACTATTCACAACCTTTCAGTTTCACAGAGCCCGTGGACACACTTAATTCAAAACTACATTTGTATTCAGCCAGCAATTTTTAAAAATTTATTTATTTATATTGGAGAGTCAGATTTACAGCGAGGAGGAGAGACAAAGAACTTCCTTCTGCTGGTTCCCTCCCTGAGTGGCCACAATGGCTGGCTGAGCCAATCTGAAGTGAGGGACCAGGAGCATCTTCCAAATCTCCCATGTGGGTACAGGGTCCCAAGGCTTTGGGCCATCCTCTGCTGCTTTACCAGACCACTAGAAGAGAACTAGATGGAAAGTGGAGCAGCTGGGATATGAACTAGTGCCCATATGGGATCCTGGCATGTTCAAGGTGAGGAATTAGTCACTAGACTATTGCACTGGGCTCTCAACCAACAAATTTTAACAATGCACCACAAGTCAAGAATAGAGTATTTTTTTTTAAAAGATTTGTTTATTTATTTGAAAGGGAGAGAGAAAGAGTGATTGAGAGAGATAGAGAGAGAGAGAGAGATCGATCATCTGTCTACTGATTAAGCCAGGACTGGGACAGGCTGAAGCAAGGAGTTAGAACTCCACCTGGATTCCCCTGTGGGTTGCAGGGACTCAAATATTTTAGCCATCTTCCAATACTCACATGAGATGCTGGTGTCACTGGAGGCAGCTCAACCTGTTGCTTCACAACACTGGCCCCAATAAGCATAAATCTTCATAAGTAAATCTCATTATCACATTGTAGAGATAAAAACTATGGGCTATCCTGAAGCTAAATGATTTAGTCAAGTTTGCACAGTGATGCAACACTGTAAATTAACAAGTTGGTATGGAACTGAAATTTGCTTATATATGCTATACTTCTTTATAAAACATAAGCACTTTGTTGTATAGTTTGAGATGGACTGGGATGTAATAAGTTCAATGACTGCAATATTTCTTTAGAGATTTGTTTATTTTTACTTGAAAAACAGATTTATAGAAACAATGGGAGATAAAGAAAGGGGGAGATCTTCTATCTGTTGGGTCACTCCCCAAGGAACTACAATGGCTGATTCAATACCAGAAGCCAGGAACAATTTCTGGGTTGTTCCTTGTGGCTGCCCAAGAACATGAGCTACCCTCTGCTGTTTTCCCAGGCCATAAACAGGAACTGGGTTAGAGGTAGAACAGACAGGGCACAAACCACTTCCCATATGGGAGGCTGTTACCACAGGGGCAGGGGGGTGGATTAGCTTGCCATGTTACCATGCCCCTCTGTGCAGCACGTCAAGTGAGTTAGATTATATAGCATTTGACTTGGCTCCCAAACAACTCTGAGTTTGTATTGTGGTTCCTATTTTATTACCAAAGCCATCACAGTATAACACCTTGAATTCAACTTGTGTCACATCACCATCCAGAAACAGCATAATCACCTGGGAGCTTGTTAAAAATGAAGAATCTGTTGCCTCGGTCCAGGAAATGGAGATAATGACAAATTCAGCCTGCATTTATTAGCCTTGCTCTTTTCATTGTATTTTTGGACAAACAGTACATGTCCTTTTTACAAATGAGGATTATGCTTCAGTAGGTCTGCTAACATTCCATTAATCCAAGTGGGTCATGTGGTCAAGTCCAATATTTGGGTGTGGATACATTCTGTGTTTACAGAGGAAAAGTGGGGAAGACAATTGCTGACCATTTGACCAAACTAACACAGAGGTTACAGATTGTTTACAGACTGTGGCCTTTTTATTTAGCCAATGACTGCCCTTAGCCAACATATGACAAAGCTTTTACTAGTGTTTTATGGGATGATTCTATAATTTAGATGATTGTCAAAGGGGAGTTTTCAAACATACACAATGGAAAGGATTGTGGTGAGTACAATTTTTTTTTATGTCTTCTGTCCCCAGGAAGGCCTTAGCATTGTTTGTAACATGGGTCTTTAAACAGTAGCCTAGATAGACTCTGTTAATTCAGCAATGTCCCTTTTCTAAGAGAAGATTAAGGGCTACTGTAGTATGAATTTAAATACTGGGGTATGCAGTAAAGCGTGTGGACACCTAGACATTTTTTTTCCTATGAAGTACGTAAATTGTACTGAACTGTAAATTTGCCCCAGACAAGATGCTCTTACCAGCATATATATGCCCTCTCTGATTCCCTTCTCTGTAGCTGTACCATTGAGTTATTAATGCCGTGGCTTCAGTAACACAGGTTACCCTTGCTCCTCTCTGTAGCTTAGAAATAGCACTGTGTTTATGAGATTGATGTATCTTTTTGCACATATTTACAAAGTATCACCTTTCATTCTGTGCACTACATACTTATCTATACACCAAACATACATATGAATATTTTGGGGGCTTCTAAACTTTAGTCATGAGGAATAATTTTATGAATTATTGAGTATCTTTTGCTAAATTAGTGTACATATTTCTTTGGATATACACCTAGGAGTGGACTCAAATAGGCTTTATGTGTGTCAGGCTTTAGATGATACATTCAGTTATTAGTTTAAGAATCTATTTTTATGTTTGATCGGGGGTGGTGTAGACTTAGTCATAGGTACCTGTATCTACACTTCACTTACATGCTTTTCCACTTTCATTCTAACTAACCCATTTCTTTCTGGGCCTAAACTCCTTTCCTGGTTGCAAATTGGGTCATTTTGACAGCTGCACTGATCTATTTAGCTTTGCAGAGTTCTATCCAGTGCATTAGATTGGTAGATGGGGACGCTTGCCACCAACTCCATCAGGCACCGGGAGAATAGCTAACAGGACTCCTACTTTATTCTCTGGGGCTAAAATGATGTTAGCTTGAAAGTTACTCTACTTTTAGAGATGGTCAGGCATGGTGTGTGGGCTTTCCTAATGGGATGAGTGTTCTGCCAGGGCAGGAGATGGCATGGACTACCTCCCAGTGGTGCAAGCTTGAATCACAAGTGCAGGATTTAGGGCGTGAGGGAGTTAAGACCCTTTGTGAGAAGAGAAAGCAAGAGAAAGACAATCCCATTTTTATATACAAGTCATACTTCTCTCTAGGAAACTCAAGCAAGTATTTTCTCCCCTACCCCCACTATCTGAATGGTCACAACACATCACGCCATCCAAGGGACACTAGAGTAGAAAAAAATGCTGCATTGGAAGCCACCTTCCAAAGGTCATATCTGTCCTATAGTAGGGGGAGGGTGTCGATGTAAAAGAAAACTCCAGGGGAAAACTCCATCACAGGATCTTGGTCAATACCCAGTTAAGTTTGTTTATTTTTCATTTGTTTTTTGTTTTGTTTTGTTTTTTAAAGTTTATTCAAAAGGTGAAGAAATCAGAGATGCTCATGAGGCATTTTCAGGTTTGGAGAGGATTGGGGCAGGGGAAAGGTAGGAAAGAGGAGATGTCTGCCTCCCATCCTGTAGCTCTGAGAAGAGAAAAATGCCCTCTGCACTGCTAGTCGTCAAATGATCTTGGGAAGGGGAGTGGTTCCACAGTATCTGAGGGGATTTACATTCTGGACATAGGGCTCTTTTGATTGATAGGTAGGTGGGTGGGACTGGCAAAGAGGAGGGGGAGTGTGACTTCCAGTTTGTGAACCTCAGGTAGCTCTCCACCTGTCCCATTTCATTCCTCCCTCAGAGATTTCTGACTCTTCATCCAAGGGTTGCTGAAGACTGTGGATTCGTCACATCCTCTGTAGTTATTTCAGTAGCAGAGTGAGTTTGAATATTCTTCACAGCTTCTACACTAATGGAGAGAAGTGTAAAATACACAGGAAATAGAAAGGAAACAAGAAACAAATGTAAAAGGAAATGAGGTATAAAAATATCAGTGACATTTTTGACCATATAGTTTATATTAACAAATGTGTGCCAAATTTGGCTTTAATAATATTCTTAAATGTGTGATTACTATCATTTATATATTCTACTTTTTAATATATATATGCTCTCCCACTTTAAAGGAAAAGGAATAAGATGCACACTAAAGTGAGGAATGTGATGATAATTAAAGAATTATGTTTACAAGGTGTGCATGTGATTAATACACCAGGAAATCACTTGGATTAGCATGTGTAAGGAGCTCTTTATTAAGCCTAGTGGGCAATGGGCTGGGTGGAAACTGTTAACACCATCAAGAGCTGTGGGTGGAGGACTTCTAGTGGGAGCCCAACTCCACTTTACAACGCCTTCCATCTCCAGCTGGTATTTGCCACCAGATGAATCCAGCTGGAAGCCAAGGGCAGGCGGTCTGTTGACAACATCCAGAAAAACAAGTTCTTTCTTTCCCCAGGTGAAAGGAGCTGGATGGCAGTGAGACAACGGTCATCACATTGATAGTTTCATTTTGTAAGAGAAGACAATGTCATTTTAAAAGGTAATGTTCTTCCCAAAAAAATCATACCTATTTGTTTACTCTTCATGAAAAACTTTTTACCTATTAAGTACCCATTAATAAAGGTCTAATTCTGCAAGTTCTTTTGCTCAACTCTTAAAATAACACACACCCCCCATCTAGGTGAGAGAATTAAAAAAAATAATAGCAGGCTATCCAAAAACTTTGAAAAAAATATCAACACTTGACTCAAAAGGTGAACACAAAATTTCCTCAAGCATCTATAATTATATTAGAGTTTTACAGAGAAGACAGTATCTGTTTCCAAGCTACACTTAAGGGCTAAAATACACAGTTGTATCACATTCAGTCTCAACTATCCATTTAGGAACTCATGCAACTATGTATTCTCCTACTCAATAGAAGAGATTGCTTCCCATAGCAACCCCTGAATTAGCATTCAGTTTCCTGGCTACAGAACAGCCTCCAAAGGAGGAGGTATGTCGAGGTGCTAAGTGAACCCAATTTTAAACTATGATTTTAAAAGAGCAAAGCTGTTACTGACACTCAGCAAAGAGGGACAACTCTAACTGGAGACCAGCAGCCTGTCTAAGTCTCTTTGGCAGTGATTTCATCTGTGTGTTTTTCCAATTATGGGTACTCCGTCCCTCTTGTACTTTTTTAAGCTAAGATGTATGAGAAATATTAAAATATTATGCACAACCCTTACCCAACACAGGAAACATGCTGCTCTCCATGGAGAATTTCAACTTGGGTCAGATTCTCCTTAGACCTATCTTTCTTCAATTAGAAAAAGCCCCTAGTCCTACCCCTCGGACGTACCAAGTGAAAATATTTGGTCTGATTTTCAAGTGTGTTTCTCTGATGTCCATCAGCTGTCTGAAAGAATAGTGGTAGTTTTTACCCTGTACTGTGAAGTGAGGTAGCGTGTTAATTAAGGGTGGGAAAAAAAAAAAAAAAAAAAACAGCAACGCTTCAAAAATGAGTGTCAAAGCTTTTGTGACTGAACTGAGAAATGGAGGCCTGAAAACCACGATTTGTGCATCAGGGACCATTTCATTTAAGGGCTTGAATGCAGTTCCGCTGTTTGCAAAGAGCTAGCTTGGAGGAAATTCTGTGGCACTGTTCACAGCTAAAGATGACACTAAATGATAACCCTGGGATTGTTAGGAACGCTGACATTCTGGAGACAATGGCTGACCAGGGAAAACAAATAAGCAAAGTCTGTTGTGGCTGTTACCTCAAGGGAGCTGACAGGAAACAGGGGTCACGAGAGATGAACAAGATACACTCTCTGGGGAAGTGTACAGAAGAAAAGACAGTTGGATAATGAACTAAATTCTGTGCCCAAGCACAAGGCCTTTCTTCCTTCTGCTTGTTGTCCCTAGCCCGCCCAGATGACCTGAAGCAGGATGCAGGCTTGAGTGAAAATAGCATTGTTTGCTGCAGCTGGGACAGTGTGATGGGCTTCGCAGGAGTCCTGAACACTTCTTGTTCTGGTACTCTACTTTCAGTTAGCCTTCCTCTTGTAGCCTTAATCAAAAGGAGAATATTGTCATACATATTGCAGTTAGTTTCATAGAGGCTTGAGCTGGCACAAAAGAATCTCACCTACTGAGATGACTCAGCGTTTGTGGATCTTGTCCATGAGATAAATGGACTGCCGGGACAAGGTGGGGAGAGGAACCAAGTCACATCCCAGGAGACCCGTGTTGCCCTCCTACAAGAATCTGGATTTTGCAACATCAGATAATAACTGCTGAATAGATTATGAGCATAGTTGATCATTTCAGCTGCCGTGGAGTTTCTACTCTCTTAATCAGACTAATGATATGTAAATTTCAGCAAACATCAGTATCATGTGGAAGCTAATATTTGTTTATTTTCATTCATTTGAGAGGCAGAGAGAGAGAGAGAGAGAGAGCTAGTTCATATTTGCTGGATCATTCTCCAAGGGCCTGCAACAAGAGATAGGTTCTCCATCTGGTCTCCCGCTTAGGTGTCAGGTTCTGGAAGCAGTAGTTGATGCTTTCCAGGCGAATTATCAGGAAATCGGATGGAACATGGAATGGGACTCTTGCTCCAATGCTTGTGTCCATAGTGGCAGTTTAACCGGCTGTATCACTGGGTCCACCTCAGAGGAACTAACAATGTTGAAGACCCCAGAGCTGCATTCTTAGCAGTTTGCCTTTCGCTGGAACCAGGAGCTTGCTGTAAGCTCACAGGTGTTGCCAATAGTGTTAGCTGAGAGCCCCAATTTGGGAAGTCCTGAGACTTCTTAAGCTGCCCAGCAGTCTCTGGGTGTTAACCCATTTGCATGTGAAAGTGATTCTCACAAACCCTTGAGAAGAGGTGCTGTAAAACACGAATTCTCAATCTCAGCTGCTTGAGGAGGAGCTGCTTGGACACGGCCATCCTGACATCTTGACCTCTTAGGAAATTGAGAGAGGGGTATGAGGATTATCTGGAACTCCCCATAGGTGTGTCACGTACCATTTCTTAGACCGTATCCTCATTTCTTGATTGTAATTTGCTGTGGTTTGGTTATGAACTGGTTTCCAAACACAGGCAGGACATTAAGCCCCAAAGTCTGATGGGAATCATACTGTGGATGGGGAAAATTCAATTACAGTGATTAGGGGTGGGGCCTGGTGGAAGGTTCATAGGTTCCCGGTGGTGGGCCCTTCAGAGGCAGGCTTGCATTAGAGGCATGGTATAAAATCCCGAGCTTGCGCACAACTTCTGCTTGCTGTGTGCTCTGCTGCTGACACTTGCCAACTTGTCTGCCCGCCCGCCTGTCTGCCCAACATACAGGACCAGTGGAGACACCCACACTTACATGCGAACCTTCAAAACTGTGAGTGAAGCAAATCTTTTCTCATAAAGTGTTTTTGTTGGGTAATTTGTTTTAGTGTTATAAAGCTGACCAATGCATAAGCTAGACTATCTGCATTCTGTGCTTTGTCTTGTGTTGTTATGGTAGGAAAAAGGGGTGGATAAAATTCTCTCATCTGAAGGCAAAAAAGCTTTCCCAGCTTTGTGTGATCTTGGGCTCTATTTACCTTAAGCTGTAGGGAATATGAGTAATGAAGGACTCAGGCCAGAAGTTCTGTGAGTGGGTCGTTTGGAAGGGGTAGAATTTTAGGCAGAACAGTAAATTATGTAAATCCATAGACCTGGAATACGTTTACCTCCAAAAGACCAAATGTGCTATTTAAAATGCTCCAATAGAGCATTCAATTCTGCATCTGTCTGTTGCTTTAAGGCCAACTTCTCATTCCCTAAAGTTAGGAAGCAGAAGTTGGAGTGTTACCAAAAAGCCACACATACTACTGAGATATTAATTAAGCCCCAAAGACTTCAAGGACCCCTGTTTGGCTCTCCTAAATGCAGTATTCTTTGCCAACTGATGCAAACAGATTTCTCTTGACCTTCTTCACACTTGACCCAGATCTCTAAGTCTGCATATTATTAACATAAAAGGATGCCGACATTTTAAATCCTAAGTTGTTGTGAAACAAACCCTCTTTCTCCTCACTATTTCCTCCTAATTTTGAGAATTGTTTTTAGAAATACTCTTGCAAGAATGTATTTAAACCAAAATAATTATTTCTTCAACTTGGGAAATCCAATATAAATTTTAAGCAGGAAATACAGGTATTACATCAAGTGAGCATTATAAGGAGAATCAGATATAGGAGATGCTTATGCTGGTTTTGTACTTGTTCTATGTTGTCAAAAGTTGTTTTTAACTCTGCCTGTTCTCACTATCGTGTAAAATAGTGATTTCTGCCTTGACTATAGAGACAGGGAACGTTTTCGGTGGGGCATGCAAAGCTGGAGAAACATATGGGACTAGTCACCTGCAAGTCTTTATAATCTTCATTTAACTGAATTATTACCTGGGTTGTAGCCTATTTGCAATGATACAGCTTCAGGACCCTCACCTGCCTTTGCATGAATATGAGTTAAGATCCATGAAAAAAGCAGCTAAAGTCTTCAAGTCCTTGCTTTTAGACTGAGATGGTGTTTTTTTGTTTGTGTGTTTGTTTTCTGTGATGGGTATACATTTCATTCTTGGTAGCCATGAATCCCTATTTACAGAAAGTTATCAGGAAGCCTTTTCCCCCAGGGAGGTCACCATCCTCTGCAAATAAAGTTCTATTGACTTTATTCTTGGAATATAAAGGCTATATCAAGATTGTGCTGCTGCTTCTCAGTTGAAATTGGGAACAGGTGTCTAGCTTGCTAGTGTACTGGAAAGTCCTGCAAATACCGCTGTTCAGATCCCGTGAGTTGTCAAACCGGTGATTAGCCTTTGAACTCTGTATTGCACTATAAATCGTAGTACTGCTTCCCATCTAGAGACTGAGTTTATGTTTGGAAGTAATAGGAAATGTTAGTGTCGGTTGAATTCCATGGCCACATCAAAGTGCCATATCAAAGTGCCTTAGTAGTGTGTCTGGGTTAACTTATAGAATCGAAGGTTGGCACATCAAATTAATACTTGTAACATGGTGAAACTACGAAGTTGAATTTATTATCCTGGTAGTTTGAGATTCAGAGAATTCAGGTTTTCTCTCAGACGTGCAGTTACATGTGAATGACAGGATTATTGGCAGTCCCAGCAAGAGCAAGCTGCCTGGTGTTCCTTTGGAGAAGGTCGTTTCTGGATTTCATTCCTCAGAAAACTAAACGTGGTGGTTATTCTTGTAGTGTGTGCTCAGGATGCCTTCGTCTCATGAAATGGAAAGAGGTGAACCGGACTGACCTAGCTCTTTGCTTCAGGAACAGAGAAGTACAGGTGGGAGTTTAGTTTCCAGAAAGTATCAATGCTTTCCTGTTGGGTGTCACAGTGTCTTTAGAAAAGAACCCTATAAAAGGCATTTAAAAACTGGAAAAATGAACAAAGACTTTTGGGATTACTATTGTCACAAAACAATTGTAAACATCACACTAAAATTGGAACTACAGTGAATTTTTGTATAGTGTCCAATTAGCAGCAAAACCAATTTAATTGGAATTCAGGTTCCACTCAGTTGAAGTCTAGTCTTGAAGCCATCTCTCTAGTACTCAGATTTCTTTTCCATGAAGTTAACTATTGGTTGAGATAGTCAGATTTCCTACCTGCCCTGAAAATATTTGATCAGTTTTCCAATTTTTTTCTTTTTGGCCAGGGGCAGGGGGAGGCGGGTCTATTCACAAACTCCAAATTACAGTTCGTGCTCTTATTTTTCTCATTTAACATTCTTCATAATCAAGCCTTTGCCCTTCTAATAGTCTAGCGCAAAATCCCAACTTAAAACCTTAAAGCTGAAAGACATTAAGGTGGCCCAGGATATAGAAGCCCGAATGGGTTAAGGACATGCACACCTGTTCCTTCTAACTTGCATCTTGCTGAGTCTGTTTTGTCAACCAGTCATATTCTCTATAAAAGAATCCTCAAGCTGGCCATGAAAATGACCTTCTAGGATCCATTTGAAGGTATCTAGCCTCAAGGAGGCATTCGAAGAGAAATGAAATGTGTTATGCTGGCACTACCTTGGCACCTAAAGCCCCGTGTGGTCAATGATGTGTGTCTTTCAGCACTAGACCAGTGATACTAGTAACAGGTTGATTGTTTACATTAGAAACACTTGTGGCATGAATTTTGGCAAATGCTATACACTAGCTCTTTTCTTGGAGTTGATGAGCGTTACAACTAGATACCATACGTGCAGAACTTCTAAGAATAACACCAGAACTCCTTTACCCCAAGTACCATTCATCATGATTTTTTTTTCTCTAATCCAGGATGCACTTGATCTTTTTAAGTTTAAAATGTATCATTTCATGTTATAAAATTCATACTCATAATGTTTTGATACAGACCAAAATGGAAAAAGAAGGTATATTTGTATTACTCATAGTATAAATTTTAGTATATTCATGCTAGGGTATGTTTTTACAGTAAATACATGGAAATGGCCTCTTGGCTTTACCATTTCCCTCACATTTAGGTTTCTTAATTCTGTGTTACTGTGAATAATAGTGGTGAATAACTTTGTACCTTATATGCCGAAGAATGCTTAGAACAAAAATAAAGTGTTACTTTTTTGGACCCTAAACTCTGTCAAGGTTGAAGATGGCAGGAACAGTATAATTATCGCAAAGGAAAATTTAGCCGTTCATGGAGCATTTTGCAGGACCTGGTGATTTAGAGAAGTCATTCAAATGCTAAGGGAATGGTGAATGTGGAGTGTTGATGTGCTGCCAGGTGCTATTGAAAGCATTTTCCAGGGTAGAAATCAAGCCCATCATCAGGATCTAAGTAGGTGCCAATGGTTTTTTTTATACTCCAATTCTGGACTGGAATTGGAACTGTGTAGAAATATTTGTTACTTGATAAAGATTGAAACAACCAGGTAATAGCAAAAGTAGATCCTTTTGTTGATAGGTAAGGCCAAGTGTTGTTGGGAAACCCTGATCGCCAAATTATCTCCAGATTTCTGGGCGGGCATATTCCTGAACTTGCAGCCCAGGCAGCGAATCATGCCAACTAATCTGGTACATAGTATTCCCTGAGAGCTCTGTTTGGAATAAATTTTTGTCTATCTCCACCTGCTCTGTTCACTCCAGTGAAGGTTCTGCTGAATACATTGGATTTTGAATTTATTGAATTCTCCAATTCAGTTCCCCCAAGATTTAATGTGCAGTTGCTCACTGCAAGGTCAATTGCTGTAGTTACTTAGAAAGCAGATAAGATGTTCTTGTCCTTGTTCCAGACTGGCTATTCAGAGAAAATAATATCATAGCACAAGGTGCATGGTATGGGAGCTAATATGAATCACCACCAAGATTTTTGAAAACAAGGGCAAATATATCAGAAATAGGAACGATGTTTGCATGGGGCAATTGTATGACTTTTTACCTGGTGAGCATAAAATAAGGAATTCCAGGGATAGAAAGTTGACAGGGAAATAATCTAATAGCAATTGCTCAAGATCAAGCAGAACTTTCTGACTCCAACTGTGTTTCTGCACTAAGCAATCACTTCTTTATCTGTAGAAAACAACTGAACACAATGTGTTATTGTCCAGAGTTAGTGCAGATTTCATAATAGGCTCCGTCCCACAGGACTGCCCCTGACTGTCAGTCCCAAGTAGTGAAAATCCCCAACTTACACATATTCTATGGGACTAGAAAAATATTCTGGATTTCTATACCCTTGCTCTAAAACATCATTTGCATTATTGATCATGGAAAGATAATAAACAGGATACAACTGAATATTCACATAAACGGGTAAGTAGGTTAAGGTCTGGGAGGAACCCCAGACATAAAAGCATCTATCCCCAAAGTGTTGGAGTGTATCCTCCTATCACATGCATGTGTTCTGTCACCCAGGAGCTCATCAAGTCTTGTTGTTAGACACTTCATAGTACTCAGTGTCCAACTCTCACCCTGCTTCTCAGTGGTTAGTTGATGGAAATGAAAGTTCCATCACCAATGGCTTGAGTTCCCTGTGACAAACTGCAGCCCCATCTTAAGTCCCATAATCCAAGTGTGACAAGGAGCCCCTTAAGACACTCCCATTATGCAGAACATAAACGGAATTCTAGGTATTCTGTTACAAGAACCAGGGACAAAGACCAAGCAAATTTCTTCCATCAGTGTTATACTGATTTTTGGATAAAAGGCTCTCATGTTAGTGTAGGAATGGACAGCATGCAAAATTAGCTCAACACAAGTTGGACAGCAGTGGATGGGTTTTTATCCTGTCAGTTGTTACTATGTCAAAGTATATGTTGCGGTGAATTCCCTGGAGCAGACACCATGATGACAATAGAAGCAGTCTGCCTGGGTAGTGACCTGCGCTGTGGGTCAAGGATAGTGGTGACTGAAGCATGGAAGGAAGCAAAATGAAAAAGTAGTGCATGAGTAAATCCTTTGAGAAAGGCCAGGTTGTGGCAATATAGGAGCATTAGTCTAAAACACATGATTTCGAGTTTTTAAACACTCGGCAATCAAGGTAACCATATTTTAATATTCTGTAAAAATGAACTCAAATATATTGTAAAGAAATTACCAGCATTGTAAATGAAGACAAGATCTGACACTGCTGTGCTGGGGCCATATTGAAACGTAAGGAAAAAAAAAAAAAAAAAACTTGGCAGAAATACATTCTGTGTAATTTTAAGTGTTTCTGCCCCAAAGTATAATTGGAAAATATTACAAAGCTGAAATGCAAATGCAGGCGTTTGAAAAGTCACATCTTAATTTTAAATTGAAATATCTGTAGCAATAGGTTTAATCTTAATTCTACTGCTTTACATGGTAGCAAGCTGTTGTCATTAAAACCACTAGGTAACTAAAAGCTCCTAACAGATGCACATGAGCACACTGCCTTTGCCTCAGGGTTGTCTGTGGCCTCGCACAGGTGACCCTGTGTCATTAATCCACTGGGGAGCCTCGTAGAATTGTCCCCAAAAGTCAGGAAGCTGAGGCCTTTCTCCATCTACTCCTGTCCCTCACTAAGCACTTGGTCTGGGATGTTTGCTGGGACAATTCTTAAGTTACTGAAGGAAGTGAAGATCAATAGGAAAGCATTTGTCCTCCTGCACTATGCAAGGCTTTGAACATCAAGGAACCAGAGGCTTTTACCATAGGTTCTTTTTTTTTTTTTTTTAAATTAATATTTAGCATTATGTGACAGTTTCATAGGCTCTGGGAATCCTCCTCCCCCTCCCCCTCCCCTCCCCCCTGGTGGATTCCTCCACCTTGATGCAGCATTACAGTTCAAATTCAATCAAGATTCTTTCCTTGCAAACATATACCAAGCATGGAGTCCAGCTACTTATTGTCCAGATGGGTTGAACAGTTTCTTGGGGAGACCATTTCTGGTCCGAAGTCAGAGCTGGTATAATATTATCACAGTCAATTAAGAGTCCCAATATAACATCAACAGCAATTTGCAATATTATGGAATTGACATGGTTTTGAGTAACCAGTATGTTTAAAAAAAAAAAAAACCCTAAAATAGACAAACAACAGAAAGTAGAGCTTGAAATCTGACAGGAAAGAGCTGGCATGGATTGGCTCATGCCTTGCTGGGTGGGACACAAAGATTAGTCACTCCTCACCATGGTGTTGAGGATTTTCCTGCACACCCCCCCCCAAAAAAAATGTTCTGCACATTAAATGTCGACAAATATCTTGTTAGAGTTACAAGCCAGTCTAGATTATCCCAAAATCTGCCAAGATCAACAAAGTTATACTTCAACACAACAAATGGAACACAACAAATGGCTAACTACTAAAATGAAATAGACATGAGACAGCTGAATGGTACCCTATAGCCTTTTCAAGGTATATAGCAGCCGGTCCGGTCCTGTATATAAACTAAAATTGAGATGTCAATGAGCTAATCATAGGTTGTGGTTAGGACTTGTTTTTTGTTATTTTGTTCTTTGATTTTTGTTTTTTTTTTGTTTTTTTGTTTGTTTGTTTTTACCATAGGTTCTTGTACAACTCCTAAAGGTTTGTGGAGAGGCTTCACCTACAATTATTTTTTTTCTGGAATGAACTTGTGCAGTGGTTTTGGGAATGTTGAAATCTAGAAGCAGGACTAATGCAATAATTTGGCTTAGAGATAAAATGGAGTTAAGGGTGCACCTGTGGAGTTAGGAAAGTATTTTGCAGCATATGACTCACTGGGTCCTGGCAACCCGGAGAACATGTTGGGCCAAAGGAAGGAAGACACACACAAGGGTGTGGCTTCCCGTCAGTGGCTGAGATGACGGGGACAGTGTCTAGTGTGGAGAGGGAGAATCTGCTTAGGGAGCTTTGGATTTGAACGTGGATGTAAGCATGACCTGCTCTCCCACAGCCTTCAGCAGAAATGATTTGGAGGTTCAGGAAATTGCAGGATTCTTGGCTTAAGATCATGTTCATGGGAAGAAAAACACAGAATACTTCATCTTGAAGCAGCTTGTTTCCCAAGAGCAAAGGGCAAGCCATGGGATTCTGAGGGGATGAAATGCTAAGGTATGACACTATGTCTGGATGACCTAAGACATAAGGATGGCGGTTTGGAATGATAATGAACTTGTGAATTTCACACTTGTTGTTGGACTTTGGGAATATTGATATAATCATAGTCATATCCAGGTGGGTCAGTCTTGAAGGACTCTGTATCTTTTCTAAGACAATGTCAGTATGAAATAGCAAAATTGAGGAGTTGTACATCCTGTGCATTATTCACACAGAGATAGTTACAGTTGAATCAGAGATAAGACCTACAAGTACAAAAGGAATTTTTGGAGTACTGGATTGCATTCCCCAATTCCCCCACCTCCCCACATACCTCCACCAAGATGTAAGTTGAAGTCCTAGCCTCCAGTACTTTGGAATGTGACTGCCATTTGGAAATAACTTCATTGTACATAGAATTAAGATGAGGCCACACTGGAGTGGGATGGGTTAATAGGACAGGTAAACATACAAGAGAAAAATTTGGACACTGCCCAAACAGTAGAAGCGTAACACCACTGCAACAGACTGGCACAAAGCTGCTTTAAGCCAAAGAACACCAGGGGTCCAAGATGTTGGACACCAGCACCAGAAGCTGGGAAGAGGCAAGCTATGATTCTAACCAGAGCCTCCAAGGGAGTGTGGCTCTGCCAGCTCCATCGTATCCGCTTCCAGCCTCCACACTGTGGAATGAATACTGCCACCTGGCTTATGGCACTTTGTTAAAATGCCCCTGGGAAAATAGATACTCAACAAAATTTACATTCTCTCTTTTGTGTGTGAGAAGACAAGAGGAAAATCGCTGCTGATACAGGTAAAGCACAAGTAATACAAGAAGTTACAGGAGGCAATCATTAGGTGACTTAGCTTGTAAGAGTCAGAAAAACAGGCTGTTCCTCACAGGCGAACTAGTAGAAGGTTCAGAAAAATAGGATTTAAGCAAATTGTTTGGCATGAAAGAGGGAAGCAGTAATAAAAAGGTGGTAGGACATCGTAAACGACCCGTGGAGGCAGAAAGGTACACATTGGGGGAACTGGAAGATAAAATGGACTCTGTCCACTGTTATGTAGTCCTTTAAAATGTCCTGCCTCTCCAGTGCTATCCACCTGTTAGATAGAGCCTTCTAGAATCTTCACCCCCAGAGAGTGATTTGAGTTTATATCTAGCAAATGGAATACAGAACTAATGATGGGATGTCACTTCTGATAATAGGTTATAAAGATTATGGCTCCTGTTTGGGTATTCACTGACTTGATGATTGGCTTGCCAAGCAAGCCACCTTGCCACATGAGGAGGTGACCTGATGGAGGAACCTATGGCAAAGGTTTCCCATCACAGATGGAAATGCATCTCTGGCTGAGAGATGCAATTTAATAACAAAGTTGTGTCCAAGGGCACCTATATAAACTATAGTTATTCTAGAATTGTGCAGACAGTATTTATGACTTTAGGCTGCTAGGTTTTGAAGCATTTCATTAGTAAGCTTTGGATAGCTGACATACCATCAACTAGCATGCTGAAGACTGTTTTCACAAGGGCTTGAGGAGCAGATAGAGAACAGATGATTCTCCCAGGGTTTTTCAGAAACACATGTCCATCTCTTGTATAACTTAGACTTCTTGCCCAGTGAGTGGGCATTTACGTAGTTAAAGGACACGAGTTCCTACAGAAATTCTAAAAGGAAAGGTTGCTGTCTGCTTGGATCCAGTCTGAAATGGCCATCCCCTGTTGCCTGCTGTCATGGTCTTGAGACTTCTGTGACTATCCTCCAGTTAAAGCATCCCAGCCCCCAGCAGTGGCAGAGGACTCTTCTAGCTGGGGTGTTCTGGAACCACCTGACACCATCAAAACTGAGGAGCATAAGCCAACCAATCATTTCGTATGGTGTTACATCATGCATGTGTCACGTGGTTTGATGTGGTAAAGTCTTAGTCTTGGTCTTGTCTCTTACCAATCATTTCAATGATGAAATTCTCTTCCATCTTTAGACTTAGCCCCCAACTCCCTTCCTTGGAACCGTCCAAAGGTCTTGGGAAACTGTATAAGGAGTTTTCCACATGAAGTAAGCTGATAGTTGACTCAGCAATCACAAAGGTCCAAGGCATGCTCAAGGGGATCTTTAAGAGATGCAGAAGAGGAACCACAAACGTTGTCCTCACATAAAGTAGCACTGACTGCACTGCCCTGGATGTTTGTGGAACCTCTGCTCACGGGAGCTCAATGGGCCGTGGGAGAGTCTGCCTTTGATTGGGATTAAGGCAGTTCTTGGCAGAATATTGTTCAAGTCTGAGCATGGCTCCACCCAGCACTACAGGTTTCCAGCTTGCCATGTAGTCTCTGTCTCCTGTATGAGTGCCTGCCATTTTTATCTGCCATGATGCGGCAGATACCTGAGTGGGTCCTTGTCAGAACTAACACCACTCTTGAAAGCTCCAAAACTGTGACCCAAGTTTATCTCTTCTTATGCAGATAACTGCTTGAAGGTTATCTGAATAAGGTAACCTATATAAAAAGCAAATGTGCTGCCTAACTCGAGATGGAGCTGATGGAAGTGCCTGTGATGTAACTGTCCTTTTAACCCTCAAAACCTACCTACATAGTGCGCCTATGCTTTGGAGAATTCTCCCTACTTGAGGGGAGACTTTTCCCCAAGGTGAAGACCTCTGCCCTAGGTGTTGGAATGAGTGAGGAAAGAATAAGAGCTGACTTTTTTCTTGCACTTCTATATTTTCACTCTATTCTTTCCCCAAGGTCTCAAATAGACTAGTGGGCTACACAGAGACGAGGCCAAGGAATAGAAGAAATAAAAACAAAACTGCCCGAGCTTCAAATACATAATCATCTCTCAAATACATAAACTTTATGGAATCCAGATACTGCTTATAGAACTAGTAGCATCATAAATAGTGACTTATAAATAACTGATGTGATTTCAGCTCTTTTAAACAGCATGAAGTTCTGTGGCTATAACAGTTCCCTACCAGTCACACAAGTTATAGCATCACAATTTCCACACCTCTAGTTTCCAGGTTGCCTGTTAGACCTGCTCAGATAGCAATAATTGCTGCGATTGGTGGAGCACTGATGCTGTGAAAGACCTTGTGTGAAGGGTTAAAAGCTTTTTATCCATAATCAATATTCCCCATACAGTAGTCCTGCTGAACAAATATTTTCTCCACCTTAATCTTACCAATGAGATAACTAAAGCTCAGAGGTCAACTAATTTGTTCAAGATCTTGCAGGAAGGAAGTGGCAGAACTAACTGGTGAGCCTGAGTCTGATTTTGGAAGCCCCAGGATTTGCTTAATCATTGAATAAGCTTGTGTTTGCTGCAGAAGTAGAATGTACCGTAAGGATTTGTGTGCAGATCGTTTACTGGATGATTCCAGAGTTGAAGAAAAAGGAAATATGAGGATATGCTTTCTTGAGGTCACTGTTGTAAAAAAAAAAAAAACTTGGGATTATTCATTTCTAGGGTTTTCTGAATAGTTGACAGATCTCTGCATTTTCCACATGAGGCACAATAGGGTGAAGTGATTTTTTATTCCTTTGTGTCTGATGGTTCCCCCTGCAGTCACTACCACTGGTTTTATGCCTGGCTTTCGGAGATTCTGAAGCTGCACCAGAGAAAGGGAAAGATGGGGAGTGAGATGAGATGCGATGAGAAGTGAAACTCCAATCTGTAAGGGGTTGCTTGTGGTGGCTGCACCTGCGTTCAGAGGTGAGCCTAGGAGAGTGTGAGTTGCGAGTCCATGGGCCTCCAGGTTCAGACTTTTCAGGCCACATGGACATGGAAATACTTCTGTCACTTTGGGTTTGGGAATTGCGGTGAAACTTGGACACTGACAGTCACACCCAAAAGATAAACCACGCCTTCCAATCAAGTCTCTGGAAGGAGAGCATTGTGAGGAGCAAAAACTGGAAGGTTTTCTTCATCAAGTGCACAGTGACTAAAGGATGCCTAAGTTTGCTCTCAAAAAAGGGCCATTTTCCAATGAGTAAGAGTGAGCTGGAAAATCTAGTTAACATGCTCTTCTTAAGACAGAAATACTTTTTGCCGGCCAGAATGGTGCTGCCATGAGAATAAACAATGGTGCAGCTTTGAAGCACTGAAAGACATGAAATTTGCTTCATTTCCAAGCTAGCGTACTGATCTGCCAAGCTTATGAATGTGAGAAGGATACAAGAGATTCTTACCAGACAAGATACTTGCTCAGGGTACAGCATGCAGTGTGGGCGTTAACAGTTTTGTGTCAGTTCTCCCTACTCTGTGCTACAATAGGAGAAAGACAGAGGACCTGAATGTATACCAGTCTATTGTAGTAAGTTAAGAGAAGCCTTCAATTGAAAAAAATCCAAGCCTTGTTGAGTGCCGAAGTCCTCTCTTTGCTCAGAGGGAGCTCTGTGTTTCTCTTAGAGAGGAGGAACACCTTGCCTTTTCCTCAGAGCCTCCAACTTAGTCTTCCAAGAATCCCTGCCCTTTGCTTCAGATGGAGACATTGTCTTGAAAGGTTGCGAAGTTCAAAGACTACATACACTTTAATAAACCATGAACATAGGTTGCCTCCTCAGTCTCAGGAGGTAGAGAAATCCAGGAGACTCATGCCAACGCTGGCATCTTACACTCAAGTAGCAATTTTATGCAAACAGGATCTTCTCTTTATGTTATCTTTCTGCAATCCATAATTATTGCTTCTGAATGAAGCTAAGGTTGTCTTCATCTCCATAAGATGAGGTCACACTACTTATACAGTAAATTAAAGGCAAATTGAGCAGATGATATGTGTAAAAAAAGGAACATGCAGTTTTTGGAGCCATTGACATCTTGCTAAATGAGTTGGTTTCCAATCCAAACTGAGTATTTATATAATTTGTTTTAGCATCCCCACATTCTTAACAGAATTGCTACTCTTAAACACTTCCCAGAGTTAGCTTTAATGATGAGGAATTACTTCTTGAGTAGTGTGATCCCAATTTTATACCCAAGCACGTAATATTTTACAGCTCATTCTTGCTCAGAAAAAAAAAATGTTCTTGCCTAAGTTATTTTGGTATATCACATTCTGAAGAAGCATTTTTCAACTAAAATGACGTGAAAAGCATAACCTACAACGTTGGGCCTTATTAGAACACATCCAGGACTCTTTTTCTGGGCTGCTTTTTGAAAATTTTCTTCATGCATCCGAGCATTTCCACTTCAAAATATTTATAGAATTTCTAGGACACACTTAATTAGTAACTCAGTTGTAATGAGAATGAAATAAGTAAAAAATTGGGATTAAGGAGAATTATTTGTAAATGTTCCTTTACATTTCTTAGTTCTTAATTCTGGTAATTTTATGAGTAAACAAATAGCCAGATGGTACAATTTACAAAGCAGCATGACAATGCATGTGAATACATATGAAAATCCTTTCTTATCCCTTTTGTATTAAACTTCCACACCAGTGTTTTCTGTTGGCTTACTAGTCTTCTCTTTACAGATCCTTAAGGTTTATTTTTATTGACAAAGCAGATTTTACAGAACATGAATGAGATGGGAAATCTCCCATCCACTGCTCATTCCTCCAAATGGCCACATTGGCTGGAGTTTGGCAGATGCGAAGCTGGAAGCCAGAAGCTTCTTCATATGGATGCAGGAGTCCAAGGACTTGGGCCATTCTTGAGTGCTTTCCCAGGCCATAAGCGGAGAGTGAGGGCAGAAGTGAAGTAACTAGGACATGGAAAGTACCCACATGGGTTGCTGTTGCCAAGTGCTGTGCTGGAGAATTAGTGTGCTGTGCAACTGCACTGAGCCCTTACTGGTTGGTTTCCTTTTAAAATGTACAAACTGAATGGAATCTGAGTCTTATCTGCTTCACTTGTATTTTCCTTTTTAAGACTCACATCAGAGGTTGTTGAAACTAGTATTAGTGTTGTGGATGGAATAATACAGTACATCTGAGGACAGTCAATTATTTCTTTGATCAATGGTTGATCTCTTCGTATATGTGAAACTGCTATCCTACTGAGTATATAGTACAGACAATCCTTATGGAAACTTGTAATATACTTCTTAGTTACTCATGTTTGAATAATCAAAGAATTAGTAACAACATAACGGTGACCTCAGTGAAGGAGAATGACAATCACAGTTTTAACCTAAAGCTTCAGTAAGAAGGCAGAGAGGACTCAGATCAATTTTCTGTAAGTCGTGGTGCACAGAAAGCTGCTGCTTAAAGGAGCACTTGCTCCAGGGCAAGAAGTGGACAGTGCTGTACGTGACAGTAGTTCAGTAGTCCAGAGCTGGTACAAAGATGGAATACCCAATGATCACTGGGCCCTGTTTTATTTGACATTTTGTTTTCATTTCACTTAATACAGAGAGGATTTCCAACTATTGGTTCACTCTTTCAAGGGCCTGCAACAGCTAGGGATGGGTCAGGCCAAAGCCAGGAACTGCAATTTCCATCGGATTCTTCCTTACAAGTGATAGAAAAGCGTGTATTAGAGCCATTACCTGCTGCTGCCTAGGGTACACATTAGTGGAAACTTGGAACTAGAGCTGGGACTCCAACCCCAACATTCCAATATGGGATGTCGATGTCACAAGAGGTCTACTAACTACTGTTCCCAAGTTGATTTTTCTTCCCTCTGCTCTGTGGGCTTACTAATGATTTAGATACAGCATTTGTCTATATCCATACAAGACCTCCTCATCATTCATCTCCTACACTTGAACTCCGTGTCTATTCTGCAGCTCACCGCATGCTTGTCTTGTAATGTAGAAGTGAGTATGGTTTGTCTCTTCTTAGATATTCCACTCTTTAATCTCAAGATCTAATCTAAGTATGTACTCAATAAATGCAAACTATATGAAAAAAAACCATTAACAATGCCCTGAGGCATTGTCAAATAAGGAAATAAGGTCAGTGGGAATGGTTACCCACGAGGGAGATGCCCACTATCTCCCTACTAGACCACTCCAACTTCCAACAGGGGAGCCCTCATTCCCCCTGCTGGCTCTGCCCCCTCCCTCCCTGGTTCTCATGTGTGCTGTTTGGGCACTGCAACCACATCTGGTATGGCTCATCTCACCTTGGCATTCCTGAATGTGTTGCGACTGAAACTGGCCTGACCCACACTTTGTGCTGGATTCGCCAGCAGTTGATGTGAACAGGTTCAGCCTGGTCTGCCCCCCACCTATGCCTATGTATGATGGTGGGTATCTTCCTCTGGCCTGGTCTGGGTTGCTCCATATTGTGGTTCTTGTGCTCACCTGTAGGGGCTATTTTCCGGCAGAGGAATTTCCCAAGCTCCTGCTTCAGAACCTCTCCCTATGCCAGGTCTTGCGTGTACTGGTGGTTCTACGGGCCAGCCCTCATTGCTGGCTTTCAATCAATTCCAGTTATTGGTGTTGGCTGTTTCACCCCAGCCAAGGCTTTTCCCTACCCAGACACTGCGCACACATGGCTCAGTAGGGGCAGAGACTAAGCCTAGTCCGTCCTACAACTACCCAGGTTCTCCAGAGCGCCAGATAATGAAGGCATCTAGCCTAGCTTGGTGCAGTTAGCCCCAGTCCACAGTTGTGCCTAGGGGGATTGCAGCCATATCCAGACCAGAATGCAGCCCCCACTGCAGCCCCCGCACTCTCCCGTGGGAATTCCATCCCAGCAAGGGTAGTATACTCTCACAGCTCCCCAACTGAGTCTATTCCCAGCCCTAGATTGTGCATGTGTCAGTGGGTGCTCTGATCCAGTTGGCTTAGCCCCTCACCTGTCTCAGCCTTTGCCTTCATTGCTGTGGCATAGTATCCCTGCCTCATGCAGACCAGTTGATGTAAGAGCCTAGGTCAGAATGACATGTGTTCGATCCTGTGTGTGTGTGAGTTGAAATTTGCTTGGCCCTGCCCGGTCTGCCCCCTTCCAGTTGCAGCTTGGCCCACCCCACATCCTATTTTAGGATGTACCTTCAGGTGGTGCTGCCTTGACCTGCCCAGATTTGCCATTGGTTCCTTTACCTGTAAGTGGTGGCAGGTGCCAGGGTCACTCCTAGCTTAGCCCATCGCCACCCCAGCTCGCAAGCTAACTTGTGGGACTTGTATTTCCACAGGATTGGGCTCACACTTCCCCCACAGAGTTTACCCCTGGACTAAGTTCTCTCACATGCTGGTTAATGTCTTGACCCTGCCAAATGTGACTAGTCTACTATTCCTCCACCCAGTCAAGTAATGGTACCTAGCCCTGCCAGACAGGCCCCCATCCATAGCTTTGGTGTGGACTGGTGTGTGGCAGTCAGTGGTGGTCTATGCTAACAGCCCATCTCAGGATTCCTAATTTGGCTGGTGAATCAGTCTGACCCAAACAGATCTTATGGACACTCCCCATCCAAACCATCAGGTCTTAGTCCCCATGCTTGCCCGAATGTTTCATGACACTGTTACTGGGAATCACCCAGAATTCATCTCTACCTACACTAGAACTGGCCTTATTCATGGGTGTTCCTAAGCAGCTATTTCATATCCTAAAAACCCCAGAGCTTGCTGCTGGGCAGCCAGCAGGCAGAGCCTGGCACCATTTGGTGCACTGGCTGCCCAAAGCCAGGGACTCAGTCACTGCCTTTCAGCAGTGGCTTTGACCTGAGTCAATGGGACTTCCTAAATGAGAAATCTTTCACCATTGTCCAGTGCTACTAGCAAGTGAAGTAAAATAAAACCGGGTGAGTCACATAAAGGTCAGGAATGATCAGGCAAAAGCTTTGTTAAAATGTGTTCAGTAGAAAAAGGGGAAGATTGGTGTGTGAAATAAGCATATTCTCAATTCTATGAAAGTTTTTCTCAGAAGGCTTCTGGAAAGCTATGGAAGGATAATTCTTGATAAGAACATAAATCCCATTACAATAAGGAAAACCGCAAACTTAGACTGAGGGCCTTGACTGGCAACGCAGGTGGATTTTGTGCAAAAGGAGGGGTGTGTGATTCTTTGAGGGGAGCATAGGCTTTCAGCAGGTAATCAAGAAGGCCCATGTGTTGGGACATCCCTGGTCACCTCCGTTCTCTCCTTTAGCAGGAAAACATTGTTTTCTGAAGTCAGCTTTTATACCTCCTCCTGACCTGCCACCAGCAAGGCACCCTGGTGGAGCTGTAATACTCCACTAACTCATAATGAGTTTAAAACCCTCAACTAGAAACCAGAGACCTTGTGGGGAACTACAGAGAAGGCCTGCAGAAGCCTTGGTGAGTTGTGCAATGGGACTATAAAGCAAATTTCTTGTCTCCCTGAAGCTTTTCAAAAGTGTTAGTCACACGAGGCTGCAATTTTCCTTCCTTTGCTGCTTGCTATGACTGTATGGACCTGGAAGGTGAAGAGCTTAGGGCAGCTGTTAGACCTGTGCGGGGAAGAACAGAGACAAGTGTTACAAACCAGGCTTGTTAGCACTCGTGTTGCTCAGTCACGTGCTGCTGGGAGTGGCCCTGGGGTGATCAGCATTGGCTGTCTTGCTCATGGCTTTGTAGGTTCTTCATGTGTTTGGCAGCCAACCTCTATCACCTATCTTGATGATGATGTGTTTCCATTCTCAAACTGCTCAGAAATTCCTTGAGAGCTTTTTTTTCCCCTATGCCAGTTAACTAAAACGCGGTGATCAAGTGACATTTCAGAGCATCATTTCCCATCTACATTATCTTAACTTTGAAAGCAGTGACTGTGTCTTTACCCCTTTTGGCATTCCTTGAAGGTCCACCTTATAAGCACTTAATAAATGAAGGAGTGAATGATTATTTGAGTTTTTCTAGACCTAATTAGAATGTACTCATGCAATCTTTTCCTTAACTAAAGTGTCAAAGGTTACTATCAAGTCTATTTAAAGCAATAGCAAAGCTAACTAATTATGAAAAAGCAACTTTTAATCTAAAAGTGTGTGTTTTTAATTACTTTCTGGCAGTTTCTGTTTAATTCTACCTGCCTTACTCCTGGCTTAGATGACAGATTTCTATTTTAATTATGTAGTCAGTGAGTCTACATCTGTGCTTATCTTTCTCCCTGCCCCCATTTTTATTCTCTTCACTCTTGGACTTGGAATTGGAAGTGAGCAGCCGTCGGGCATTATCAAGTTCTCCGGGAAGTGGCAGTGATACGTAACTAAATAATGAATGACTGCCAAATGGCTGATGCTCACAGGCCTCATCATAGCCTTGATGTATAAAGAATACTAAGCAAGGATGGAGGCACCTTGAGTGATTGTCAGAGCTTGGCTCCCTTCCTACTTGCCCTTGCCCATCTGGCAAGACTGAATTCACTTCCTAACAGGTTTTGTGGATCAACAAAGCACTGACTTACTTAGTGATTTAGAGCAACAATCATTTCATTAACTCCTCATATCCCAGGCTGTTTAGGAATTTGGACTGAATTTGGTGCTGCTTCTTATCTTTGCTGTGGGGTCACTTAGGAGTCCCTTACTTGTCTGTGGAGCACAGTCAGCTTGGCCAAGGCTGTTTCAAAATTGCCTCCCTGCACACAGCATTTCTTTTTTTCAAGCAGACTAGCCAAGGAAGGCTTCCAGAAAGAGTAGAAGCATGCCAATTCATGTTAGGCTTAGAAGCAGAACTGATATGCTGTCATTTCTGCCACATTCTATTGATCAAAGTCTCAAAACCAGTGACATGCAAGGGAAGTAGACTGCATGTATTGATTAGAAGACCAGAAATGGAATAATAGAAACCCTGGATATGGAAGGTCATGTTTGCAATCTAGCCTTTCCAACATAACTGCCAAAATGTATTTTAAAAAATTTACATATGCAAAGCAAGCACATAATTTGACTCTCCAGGTGTTAAGAATGCCAACCCACTCTGCATTTCATGCTGGAGCCAAGATCTGCGCCCACTTTCATTAAATATAATGAATGCAGTACTTAGAGTACATGTGATGGATTGTTGATTCTGAAATGGGAGTTCTTTCTGCGAAAGCTTGCAAGCAGTTTGGAAGCATAAAAACTTGAGTAAGCCAAGCCTGACCAGGATAGTGAATAAAGCAAAGGAACTTGTGTCTGAAACCAAGTGTGTTTTCCTCCACTACAATTTCTTTGGTTTTCTGGACATGTAATTCCTCAGGTTATTGTTGCCCTATCTTTTGCCCACTTGAACACAGTTGTAGCTGTGGTATAATTAAAGTTTTCTGGGGAAATTACTGAGGTATTCCCATTTTTATAAACATCTGTTCACATCCAAATCAAGTATCGGACATAAAGTCACAGCGGTGGGAGCACAGTCAGAGACCATGTGCTTCAGAGCGGAGTATACTGCTTAGGTCTTAGATAAATACTCCTTTGGTATAGAACTGTATCTCTATTGTCCTGAATTCAAATAAGCAAGATGACATAAGAGGCATTTTCTATATATGCCAAATAGTCACTCAAGATGCTGCCTGAGATGTGTCCAAGGCTGATAGTGTCAGCAGGAACTTTTATTTGGATGTTGTATACTCTGCCTTATCTTCTATGATTATTGCAAGTAGATTTTTCCTGGCTTCCCAGCAGATCTTAGTGCTATTTGATGATGAAATCCTTTCCACAATATACACTTGGCTGATCTCTCTGCTAAACTCATTATAATATTTAGTTGCTTGCAACCAAGAAAGCTATGGACTCATTTTAAAATCAGTCCCCTTTAAATCTCCAATAGGTCTTCATTCTTGTTTCAAACGTCTAATTCCAAGCTTGGAATTAAAGCTACAATGATAGACTCACAATGAGTTTTCAGTGCAAATAAATGACCAACAGTGGTGCCCAGCTCCTAGCCTCGTTCCTGGACAGAAGCTGCAGGTACTGGCTGCTCAGATCTCATTGCTTATCCTCCTCCTGCTTCCTGTCCACATGCCCCAATTAAAAAAATCGCCCTCAGTGCTCGGGGCCCACCACTCTTAGCACTCTACAGAAGGCATCTTGTTGTCGATGACTGATACAGAGGGAGAAAGAACTCTTGTTACCACAAGAGGAGAACACTCATTAGTGTTTCGGGAGTCTCAAATGAGGTCAAGGCTAGAGTCCAGTGGAGATCATGTCCTCAATCGACTGCTTCCCTGGCTGTCTGCTGCTGTCTTCGTTCGTTCTTCCCTGAGAAACCTTCCTTATTAAAGCATGTGCACCTGCAGCCCTGTACAGCCTGCTGTAGAAAAGCAACCTCAGACAGCAGGTCTGAATCTAGGGCACAGTTCATCAGTCATGTATTTTAAAGTCATACCAATGAAAAATGTCACTGGTTGAAAAGAATCACCATTTCTAGCTCACTCTGGTTTTAGGGTGGTTTAGATGCTCTTAGGACCATTAGACAGGCATGGAAAGACAGTGACTATTCCCTTCTCTAACTTCTCAGCACCCAGGAAGTTTTAAAAATGACCCCAGTTTCAGCTAGATTCCATTAGGTAGAACTCCCAACACTTGTGCAAAGACAACTGGCAAATATGATGCAGCAACGTGCCCAAGTAAGAGAAGTGTTGCTGTCAGGCCCCTGGGGCCTAATACAGGAAGAGAGCATCAGGAAGCAGAGCAGGGAAAGGGCAGCACTTACACCTCCAACTCGTAGCTCAGGCAAGCATTTGACAAAAACATGTCCTCTGTGAGAGTAACATTGGCGTTTAAGTCAGGATCCCAGGATTAAAATGGGACTGTTGAGGCAAACCATAGAATCCTCCTTGCTGGAGTGTACTCAGTCAAATAGGATATGACTGATGCTTACAGTGTAGGAAATCAAAATGTTTTGCATTTCTTCCTGCTGGTGCAAAATAATGCTGTGTTAAAGGAAGACAGAGAATTTGTAACCCTCATGGGTCACAACTGTATCTTCTCAAAGAGCTCAAAATATTCAGAACTACTAAAAGGGCCCAACCATCATCCCCACCTGTGCATCTTTGCTGTTTTTCTGTTGGTCATTTGACACTGTGGTTAGAAGCCTCACATTAAGCTTGCCATGTGGCCTTAGTTCCTTCAGCTCTCTTCTCTGCTGAGCTAGGGGTATGGACAGATCTGAGGCTCTTCTGGCATAAAAACTGATTGTAGGAAACTGAGAGACTTCAGGTCGAACAAGAGATAGAACTCGGACATGCTCACAAGAGCTGGGAATCCAGGAAATGGAAGAAGAGTCAGTGATGGGATGGGAATGATGATGGTAGATCGCAGTGGAGCTGTGCTCAGGATGAAGAATGTTCCTGCTGATTTGAGCCTGACTCAGACTCCCAAGAACAGAAGGAGGAGAGGTTAAGAGTGGAACTTTATATTTTAATTTTTCTTTGAGTCTGCTTTTCCAAGAAGACCTTATCTTCCCTGGTTCACCCCCCGCCAAGTGGGCACAATGGTCAGAGCTGAGCTGATCTGAAGCCAGGAGCTTCTTCCAGGTGTCCCACACAGGTGCAGGGTCCCAAGGGTTCACTGCTTTCACAGGCCACAAGTAGGGAGCTGGATGGGAAATGGAACAGGTGGGACACAAACTGATGCCCATATAGGATCCTAGCACTTGAAAGTGAGGATTTAGCTGCTGAGCCATCCTGCCTGGCCCAAGTGTGACCTATTTGTGTCTCCTCCCCTCCAGTTTACTTGTCAAATTCCCACTGCCTGGTGATGGAGCTTTGGGGGGTAGGTTATAGGGTGGATCACTCAGAGATGCAATTAGTATCCTCGGAGGAAGTCTTTCCTTCCATTCCCTTTGTTACTGCTGCTCCCACGCCAGTGTGAGGACACAAGAAGACAAACACCTATAAACCTGGAAAAGGACCATTTCAGGACTCCGTCATGTGGGCACTATGAACTTGTGCTTCCTGCCTCAAGCTGTGAGAGCTATCCAGTGTAGAAGCTACCCATTCCAGGGTTTTCTGTTTGAGCAGCCTGGGGTCTTCAGCCATCTATAGATATGATCAGCATATTTCCATTTCTATTCTGTTAAAAATTAAGAAATAAAATAGACTGTAAGATGTTTAGGTACACTTCTAATTCCTTCTAGCCTCCCTTCTCTTCCCCCACCACCTCCCGGCCCTTACTGTCCTTTTAGTTTTTGAGACCACACTTACTTACATCACAATGAAAGGCTTGAGATGTCACCAAATAACAGGTTTAACAAGTGTAAAGCAGAAAGGCCTTCCTGGGAATGCAGACAATGGCTATAAATGATAGAATGGAAAAATGACCCTTTCATTCAGACCATAAGGCTCTATGTAGTAGGTGTTATGAACTACCACCCAAATCCGTTCTTCAGAGTGGTGTCTCCCATTCTCAAGCTGTCTGGAATTTCACCTCTGGACTGCCTGCTACTGGGGTCCCACCAGTTTTCTAGATGAACCAATGCAGGGACAAAGGGCCTGATTGATGGACTTCCCTGTGAGACCTCCCCCAGGCCTGCTGGGAATGGTCAAGACCTTCACCGTGTCCTCACTCAGGACAGCCCTTCTGAGCATCTCGCTTTTCCTACCACCTTAGATTTGCATCTTCCAAGAGCTTACCCAGAAAAACCTGAGTATAGCTCTATGATCCAAAGCCTTTCTGCAGGGAGTAGGAATACAGGCAATCTGATTCATAAAAATTTAAATGAAACATTTAAGGTAGGCATTGGCAATTACAAAGCAAATCTACCACCCCCATTCCCAGCCCATTCTTCCCTAATGCCCACCAGACTTGCCTACACACAAGTGTTGGGAAAGATCTGGTATCTGAGGAATAAGTAGCGGTTGTGAAAGTCACCTTTCAGCTTTCTTTTTTGCTGTTCAGCTTCTATTTTCTCCCCTTCTGCCTTCTGTTAATGCTAATTCAAGTGCTTAAAATAGATGCCTTTCTTTGTGAGGTATGTAGTGCAATTTATCCTCTTCTGCTCACATGTGTTGGGTTTCCTCTGCCTAGCTAAAATCCTCTAAAACAAAATGAAATATATGTCAATATCCTATAGGAGATTCGTTGTCCTGAATTGGAAATCATGAGCATCAGGCAGATGGAAGTTGTAATATGTCCAGGCTTCCTGTCTCCCCCAACAAGCTTAGTTGAGCTTCCAGTTCTCCAGTCTCTGAATTACCAAGGTGCACTTTGGGATATTCTTTAAGGTTCTACAGATGGGGAGCCCAACCACAGACAGCCCTGCATTCTACTCTAGTTTACACAAGGTTCCAAACCCAATGGCAGTGTTCTCCCTGGGGAGATGCCCCAGCACAGTCACTTACGAAGGGAGCAGCGGGAATCTTGGGACTGTGGGTATTCATGTTATTGGAAGGAATTAGCCTGGCTCTCTAGGAGCATCCTCCTGCTATGTGACTATAAGTCTTGTTCCCACACCAGTTTCAGTCCTTCATGGGCTACTGCACAACTGTCAGTTTGAGGGTTCCAATACTTTTGCTAGGAGTATTTCAGGCATCATGTATTTCACTTGTTCACTCAAGGTGCACTTTGTGTTACACAAGAGCAGTGGTCCTGAAAAAGAGCTTATCTGATAACTTTCCATGTGACCCTGCCATCCTCTATAACCTCTCTGCCCTCCAGAGAGGATGACATGAAGTTTGGAAACAATAGCCATGCTTTCTACATCTCACTTTGGCTTGACCTCCTGTATTTCTTACCTTTCACCACTTAAGCAGATTTCTTTGGCCCATGCTTGCTGGATAAAGAAAGATTATGCAGTTTCAAGGGGAAACCTAGTCCCCCCAAAGCATTGAGTGCGGACTCATGGCACAGTGGAAAGGGAAGCTGGAGCAATGCTCTTGCTAGCTTCATTCTTCCTTCATTTTGTCTTAATTTCTATGTGGCTGGGTCTCTTTCCAACACCTCCATCTCGGAGGTGACTCTAAGGGCTATATTGAGCTGTTGGCTATTCTTCCCCAGGCCCCTGGACTATTAGACTGCCTTCATTTTCCAGTCAACACTGACTTGTGTTGCTCTGCCATCAAACCTTCCTTCCCTTTCAGCACTCTATCAGGCTTCAGGTACTTTTGAAACATAAATAGGCAGACTCCCAGATTCCAGTAATTTCTCTAGGACAACATGTCTCTCAATTCAGGTTTAAACCTTAACTACCCAGCAGAATACCAGGTGACTAGCTATACGTAGAGTTGGTTGAACTAAAAGTCCTCCAGGAAATAAGTGTATAAGTCTCCTCAGAATGAGGAGCTCTATTTTTAAATGCAGTTATAAATATGGTTTGTACCTGAGGATTTTGTGATAAAGATGGGGTAGACCATAACCTAATGTGGATTTACTGTGGCCTTTGATTGGCAAGAAACACCAAGTGAAGGGTCACAAATCCATGCCATACTCACAATTGTAGGAGGTAGAGTTTGAGCTCTGAGCGGCAATCCAACAACCTCATTCCTCCTGGATGCTTACCAACTATGCTCTAGATTTTCTGTTTTGTTTCCAGTGCTAATGCTCTTGGGTCAATATGCTAATTGCAAATCTTGTTGAGTACATTTGCATGTTATGCATATTCTTGACTCCATAGAGACGAAATTGAAATTAAATAGGCTTCTACCAATGTCTGTAGCATAGGGTAGCTTGGAATTCAATTCTCTTTTTTTTTTAAATTCTTTGGAATTTCAGACAAAGCCAGGTTTAGCAGGTAGCTCTTGTCAACGTAGCTGGAATGACCCTTCTTGACCTGGATTATATAATCTGGCAACCAGATGATTTCTAGGGGTTCTGCATCTAGGGTCCACATACTCGAATGATAGTTGAAAGAATACATCAGGACCTTAAGCCAAAAACATGAAATACACCTCATAAACATCTAACGTTTTCTTCAAGTGGGCATGTAGGCAAGCCACTGAAATAGAAGTAGCAGAATAGGGTTTTTAGGCATTATTAGACAATGCTCCGTAAAAACCAAAAACTAATTAATCCAGATACCTTCAAATGTTTGAGTCACTAATTCTAAGTATGCTATTTAGACTATCTACTGCTACTTTTTAAAATATTGTTACAAATAAAACACTACATATTGGCACTGTAATTCCATGTTTGCTTTGTACTTTGATCATGTGTTTGAAAGCATTTATCCGAGGGAGGGCTCATCAGCTCTAGGAAATAGCCAAGTACAAAGACAAGAAAAGCTTAGAACTTGAAATTCACTTATTTGTCAATATCCTCAACCTTTATTTATCCCTGCTGATGCTGCAGATTATTTGCTGGGCAGCTTTTCCTGGTGTGTTCCATGATACCTCAAATTCAGCAAAAATCCTGATGAGGAACTAGTTCACTTAGCTGTGCTGGGTGCTCTACAGGGATTATGTGCTAGAATGAGGGCGAGATCTCCAAAATAAGCATGCTCTTGCTCTCTTATCACATGCAGATTCCCTAAAAATGGAAACTCTGGGCTCATGTAAATCAGAAATCTTTGGGCCAAGTTCTAAATACAGAACTTGCATCGGAAGGATGGAGCTGGTTTAAATGATGTGTCATCTGCTGACAAATTCTGAGCTGGAATGATTCTGGACTTCCTATGAAACAGATTCTTGCTGCGTTGACAGCTGGCTCAGGCAAAGTGAGACAAAGAGCATGAGGACTGCCGTGTGATTCCAAGTGGGCCTTGCTCCACTTAGAGTGGATATTTAACCAATGAGAGACTCGGATGCATTGGTTTCATTCGTTAGTGGAGCTCTAATGTGATTATATTCTTGTGTTTTTTTTTTTTTCTGGTCGGAATTCAGTTTTATTGCTGCAGTAGTAATAGACCAATCATAATCTAAAGATTTGCTAAGGAAGAAAGCATTGAAATTCTTCCCTTGGATGGTCAAACCATTCAGAGGAAGGAACACTCCCCTCATGGAGGTTTTGGATCTTTTTGCCTCACTCAGGTGGCCCCAAACCCACTGTCCAGGTTGCTGAATCATAACAGTGCCATGGCACCAAATCCATTGAAAATCAGCTTCTGGGCTCTGGAATATTCTCTCAGTATATTTGAAGAGGCAAAGGCAAGCCAAATATTGGCCTTAGGCACAACTGTTCAGTAGCAACCCTAAATCTGATTTTCAAGGTCTCCCCTCCATTTCCGCTTGCATTTTTAAAAATATTTTTTATTGATTACATTGCATTATGTGACAGTTCTACAGGTACTGGGATTCCCCTCCTGCCCCTCCCCCTCCCCCATGGTGGATTCCTCCACCTTGTTGCATTACCGCAGTTCAAATTCGGTTGAGATTCTTTCATTGCAAACATCTACCAAGCATGAAGTCTAGCATCTTATTGTCCAGATAAGTTCAATGGCTTGTTGGGGAGACCATCTCTGGTCTGAAGGTAGAGCTTGCAGAGTATCATCCCGATCAATTAAAAGCCCCGACATTACATCAGTAACAATTTATAACGTTATGGAATTAGTTGACATGGTATTGAGTAGACAATATGTTAAAAGAGAAAAAAAAAGAATGCAAGTTGTGTCTTGCAAGTATGTCTTGTTAGAGTTATAGAGTTAGACTACCCGAAAAACAGCCAGATTCAGCAAAATCATGCTTCAACGCTATGAACTGCTGAATACTAAAATTAAAGTAGACATGAGACAGCTGAATAGTAACCTATACCCATTTTAAGATGTATAGAACCCGGTTGTATATAAACTAATAATTGAAATGTCAATGTAGAATTCACAGGATGTGGTTCAGAACTTCTGCTTGCATTTTTCTCATGCATTCTATGTTTGTAAGTTGCTTTTTTTTCCTCAGTAGCTGATGTATTGATTCACACAGAGCTAGCTGGGCAGTGTGCCTTCCATAGGGAGCATCTGTCAGCTGTTACCTGCTTCTAAACAAGCATCTTAGTATATGTGCTGCCAAAGCGAGCACTAAACAAGCATCTTAAAAGGTTGTTTCTTTTTATATGAATGCTTAAAATTTGTTTCATAAGGTGAATCAAATTCATGTATCTCAGATTTAGGAGCAAAATGATAACCCTACCCTCTCGCCAACGCTCCCAGCTTCCTGCGTCATGTTTAAAATCTTTACTATGAAGTCCTTTCAGTTTCCTCTACAATCTCAGGCTTAATGTTCCCTCAAGAATACTTAATAAGTAGAATGAAATACTCTTCTTCAGGAGTATAAGATTATAAACATTCAAATCTCAAAATGTCAATGTCATTCATACAACACATTTTTTTTTGTACTCCATATTTTAGGTACCATGGTTCAGGAATTGGTTTATTTCACAAAGCTTAATGGCTTAATAGTTTCACCCATTTTGTTGCAAAACCTGCATTTTTTTTATGACAATCGTATTCTGTAGTATGTATAGTCCACACTTTCCTGCACATCTGTGTATTGCAGCTCAATTCACAACAACTAAGATGTGGGATAAAACCAGAGGTCTATAAACTAGTGACTGGATAAAGGATTAAATTCTTAATGTGAGTTGATTGTAGCTAACAGCACCTAGGGACATTCATTGTTAGCCCATTTTCTATTGTTCGTATTCTCAAACACAGTTTGCTTTAAAGCCATACCTTCTCTTCACTACATGAGGATACTACTGCTTTTCTTCTGCCATAAGAAAGTAGCTACTAGCCAAATATGGGTAGATAAGTCACAAAAGAATAAAATGTAAGACATTAAAATGTCCCTAGTACGAGTCCCATTTTGTGTGCTTTGTTAGCAACCTGTTAACTACTATATGGAACAGTATAGAAATAGGGCATCTTCATTCTCACAGAATGCCCTATTGCAGAGATGTGGAATGCTGTGTTGGGCTCTTCCTGGCTCACTGGGAAACTGATTTATATCACTCCCACTTTCCCATCTTTTACCTCATTGCCTTGTGCACTTTGCAAATCTGGTTTTCCAAAGGGTTTTTTTTTTTAAGAGAAGAGATGGAGAAAACATCTCCCATCCGCTAGTTCACTCCACAGATGGCTGAAACAGCCTGAGATGAGCCGATCCAAAGCCATTATTCAGGCATTTCTTCCATGACTCCCATGCAGATGCAGAGTCCCAAGGTCTTGGACATTCCTCTTCTGCTTTTCTAGGCCATAAGCAGGAAGCTGGATGGGAAGTGAAGCAGTTGGGACATGAACAAGCATCCACATCCAATCCTGGTGCTTAAGGGAGGATTTAGCCAATCGAGCCATCCCACCAGTCCTGAGTACCCTTATTAAATGAAGGTCTGATCAAATCTTAAGAGTATCCCATATCATTTTGGATACAAAATCTCCATCCTTATTCTAGCTTACCTTTCTGATGTTCTCTGTCTGTATTGCTTTATCTCGCTAGCATGGCTCACTCATGCTTCAGGCTTCAGTAAATCTTCCATGCTCAAGGTAGCATTTGCTTGATATTACAATGCAAACATTATTTCCTCAGGGAAGCTCAATTACTACTTGTTAAATGAATGAATAAAGCAGCATAAATAAGACATCTCCTCCAAATGTTGAATACCAGACACTATCACATCTAGGTGGAATAGATTACCAACTACCATGGGAGAAAAGTAATTTCAGTAGTTAAAATGAGCTGGAATCTATTAGAAAAGTGATTGGGGGCAGGCATGGAGTAGAGAACCTGTCAACTTCCAGTACAAAAATTTGTGATTTCTTTGTCCTCTAATGCATGGTGTCCTGGTAAAGAGTTTCAAGGTACCCCCTGGGATGGGCACATCCTGGGACACACATCTGCACAACCATCTCTTTCCGGAGCTGTGAGCTGTTTACTCCCAGAAGTAGGCTTTGCCATGTGGCAAGGGTGAAGAGATTGGTCATGAGAAGATCCCCAATCAGCTGACTTTGGGTCAATGAAAACACCATCATTTATGGGATGATCTCATCAGCCAAACTGTCATGCATTTAGAGGTCAGAAATGAAAGAAAGTGGAGGCAAGTTGGTGCCTCTGACTTAGAAGGTAGTCAACTTTCATGCTAGGAGGAAGACCAATCTGGAGGGAAGCAATGTGTGACCCCAAGTGGCTGAGAGCCTCAGTACTACTGTGTCCCAAGGAACTCATTGTTGCCAACGACCTGAACTACTAACCTGGGATAGTAAGATGCAGATCAGAGCCCTAGACCAGCCAACCCTGAGAGTCCCTGATCTGAGGATCCAGCTAACCTGGATCTTTATCCCTGACTCCCACAAACCAGTAGATCACACGTTATGATATTTCAGGAGCCAAGGCTATAGTCCTTTTTAAATGCTGAAATAGAAAATGAACAATGTGATTTCAGGGGGCAGTTATTTTGTGTTATGAACTCTGCTGTTTGAATGTCACTTCTCCATGTGAAACTCGTTGGAATTCAGTGCTTGCTGGGATGCAGTAAGAGAGTGGAATCTTAGGCTCCAAGGGTGAGACCTGAGGCCTTGGGGGGTGATTAAGGTCAGATGAGGTCTTTGGGTGCTACCCTCGTAGCACACTGCTGCTGATTGTACAGAGAGAGGGGGCAGAGAATATACACAGCTTTGCTCCCTGTTTCTTGCCATGTGATGCCTTTCAACACCTCAGGACTCTGACTTGGACCAACACCATGAGCCAAAGCCAGCCACATCCCCCTTATAATTTACCCAGTCCATAACACTGTGTCGATAACAGCAGAGAACAAATGGATCCTTGCAGAAAGCTATGGACTTCTCAGCATACATTATTAAGTGTCTCCCGCCCCACCCCTAGAATACATAGGGTGACAAAGGAATATGGTTTCATGAAAGTGATACAAATATGAAAAATTTAAGGCTCTTCACATTAAAAAAGTGAGATTTAGTGACATATTAAGGATTATTATAAGATTGAGGTAATGAGTATAAAACATTTTGAAATCACAGCAACAGTTAATCAATCCAAAATGACCTGCCATGTCCGTGAATGTCACTGTCACAATACTGTTTGTGTTATGGCTGGTTGTTTTCATAGCTGAAAACAAGAAATTTCAGATAGAACTCAAGTTTTGTTTTTCGTTTTCATTTTGGCGTATGGATCCCAGCATTTTATCTATATGAAAAATCCCTGGATGAGAAAATTCTTGAACTTTTACTTTGAAGAATGAAGCCAAAAGGTAATACACAAAAAAACCCTCTCTGGGGTCCATCAGGTGGAACCATAGATCTTCGAATCTTGTGCACACCCTTAGGTGGGCCCACCCTTTTATCTAACACCTTTTTCTTTAACAAATTATTTGATTTCTCATGTGATTCATGCGATTTTGACTATGAGAAATTAAATACTGCTGTGCCAAAATAGTTTTAGGTTTTTGAAAATACCTATGCTGAAAGTGCCCTCCTGTGGGAGGTCAAAGCTCTAGATGTGAGTGGCTAAGCCAGGGCTCTGGGATCAGCCCCTCTTTGGACTACCTCAACCCCTCCCTGCCACTGCTGTTTCCGTGGGCAGGCAATATGTGTTTGTGAACACTCCTCCACCCCCTGCCCTCCGTAATGTCAGAATTATAAATGGATGTTCTCTGCTCTTGGCCATGCTGTAAATCAATGTAATGTGTGCTTTCCAATCATTTCCTTATTTCTGTCTTTATCTTCCAAAAATTACAAGCATGTGGCTTTAAAATTTAAAGACTACTTAAGAGTTTATGGAACGCTCTCTCTGTGAGCTTAACTCCTGTTCCTGTTTTCTTTCCTCTTTTTGATTACCTCCTTAACTTTATAGAACATACCTGTTTGCTTGATTTATTAGCTTTACATGGTCTGTAGACTCACTGTTCTGAAACATGAGAATTTACCTCACTTGACTGCCAATTTCCCATGGATGCTTGCTTTATTGCTGTAGTTCTATTGCTCCCCCTTTTCATACCTTTATTGATATCAGCCTCTGTACCACATCTGCCTGCTGTAGCTTGCCTCATTTCTGTTGCATTGTCACAGATAAATTTGCTTTCATATTGTCAAACCCAACATTTCAACTGCAGTTGAGTTGTCTGTGTGTTCTGGATAGACTGACTGTAAAACCTGGGAATTAGAAAAGGGCTTTTCTCTTTCACCATGAGAAGACAGGTGGTAGCTGGGTGTGTAGAGATGGTAGAATGGATTACAGGTCTACTGCGATATTTTGTGTTAAATATGTGTGTTTGAGTTTACAATTGCTGTGCTTCTGTTATGTTGAAAAATTAATGTTTGTTCTCAGCTGTAAGGCCTCTTCCTGAACCGTTTAAATCAGTGTCTCTGCACAGAACTTGAGTAGGGCCCAATATGATAGTACAGGTAATACACAGGATTTCCCAGCCCTGGGGAGAAGCAGTCCAGTGGATTGTTTCCTTAGGGAAATATGTCCAGGCTCCTCCACCCACATGCTTTATGTAGATTCCTGTTGCCAGTGATGGCTAGAGCAGGTGGCACAGACCTGGCCTGTTGGCATAGTCCTTCCTCCCAACAGATTCGTATTTCTGCTTTGGTTGCAGAGGTTTAACGGCATTTCAGGGTAAATTCTTTAACTGATTTGTAGTGAGATAAGTAGGACTTAAAGACAAAATATGTGTTATCTGATTTGTGAAAACCAATATAAAGAGTACAAAACAATAGATGCATATGAAAACTGACTTCTTGTAGGAGTAAATTGCTTATAGCCTTTGGGCGTATCATTCACTTGTGGTCTCATTACTTTTTACTTAAAAGTTTTATTTAGCAGGGTATCAAGCTTGTTGTAAAGACGTAAAATAAGAACTGTATCAAAATGAGGGAGGACTAGAGGAAGTAGCATTTCTACAATTATGAATTACATAATCCATTTGATATTAAACAAGGAAAACCTATAGTGTTGGCCCTTTAGAATCGAAGAAGTCTGGGTTCTCCATTTTGACTTACTGTTCTAATGTTCCAGTCTGGGATGTCCCTGAGTTTCTTCTGCATTTCTTTCAGTAAGAATGTCTAGAACCTGAAATCACACTGAGTTTTCAAGTGTGGTCAGTGTGATGGCATAGGTGAAGGTGTCTACTCCAAGACGAGCATCCCCTGTGGGCACAGACTGGCATTCCACTTCAGATCCAGCTCCCCGATGATGTGTTTGGGGAAGTAGTGGAGGATGAGCCAGGGGCTTGAGCTCCTGCACCCATGTGAGACCCAGATGGAGCTCCTGGCTTCAGCCTGTGCCAGCGCCTGGCCATGGAGGACATTTGGGAAGTGAGTCAATTTCTGTTGCTGAGGTAGAGGCTTCGCACTGTTCTGAGTATCACTGTCTGTTTTGTAAATGATCCCCAGACTGAAGTGAAACAGAACTGTTGATGCGTTTTTGATGAATATTAAAAATTCATGAAAAAAGTGTGTAAATATTCAAAGGAGCACAGTCTTCGTTTTCCTTGGCTTGAAGGGATTTCCTTTCTTATCCTCTTCCCGTACAAACAAGAGCATAAAACTTCTGTGTCTTTCTACATTACAGAAAGTCCATTTGATAAGAATGCCTTCATGTCCATAACCTGTCAGGGGTAAATTGAGTAGAAAATTATGCAGTACCCTGGCAAAACCAATGTGAATATGCAAATTCTCATTAAGTACTCTAAGAAGCTACAGCTGTTTGAGTAAATTCTGCTGATTGCTTCGGCATGACCTCTTCAGTATACTGTGTGAGGGGACAGTAAATTGTCCTCCTGATGTCACCCTTCTTATCATTTTCAGACCAGCAGGCTTTTTAAGACTCAGTTGCTGTGACATTAAATCATTTTTCTCCTTGCCCTGCTCTCTCCCTGGTCCCCACCTGCTGACAGCAGCTCTGCTGTTAGGTGGGTGGGGTCAGGGGGGACATACAGCAAGGTTCTCCTTCAATAAAGAGGGCATCTCATCCAGGTCATGCACGCAGTACGTTTTAAATAAATTGAATCAATTTTTGCCTATTAGCTGCTTGTCCTTGAACTAAGATAACACAGTGTGGTCAGGTGTCAGTCAGCGAAGGAATTATGAGAGCGACACAACCTGAGTGTGCTCTTTGGCCAATTTTGACAGAAGCTAGAGTTGGACAGGGAAGGGAACTCTTAACATGCTACGTCAGTTTAGTTAATAATAGTATACAGTACCCTTGAAGAAAACCTTAAAGCTAGAAAAGTTAAGTATAACTTTGAATTCAATTTCACTTCTATGAATTGGATGAGATACCCTGAATGAAATATGATAAAAGAGGTCTAGAGTGATGCTCATCTGGATTACTTGGCATGCCCTATTGCTTTGCAAGGGCCTGAACAGAATTGGCACATCAACAGAATCAATAAACCTAGTTGATACACAGGAGTTATGTAAGGAGTGGACGACAAATTGTTGCACTAAAGAAAGGCTTAAACTGGGTTGAGGTACATAATCTTGGAGCTTCCCTTTGCTGATGATGGATTTGTTCTAATAAGGTTATATCCTATGGGTTAACTTGGGCTGAGGCTTCATGTATTTCAGATTTTGTGTTATGGTGTCTCAAGCATATTTCAAGCTCCCTTGACTGTCTTGGTGCATGGGATGATGTGATTTTCTTGCCCCTGCTAGATTTGGTCACTGTTGTTGGCACAGATGAGCTGTGTGTGACTTCCAGGCTACAGAGCAGGATTGCTGGGGCTTGGCTCCTGAGTTCTTGAACCTCTGGGTCAGTGCGAGTTCAGGCAGTTGACACAGAGGGTTAGAATTCCTACAGTCTGAAAGAGTTCCAGATCTCTGGCCAGTTTGGAAAAAAGTGAGAAATAGGAGAATACTTCCAAATGTTCATTTAAAAAATGGGACTCAGAGTTGATTCTAGTACAAAGAATTCTTGAAGTTCATACACTAGTACTTATTTTAAGACTTGTTTACCTATTTGAAATGCAGAATAACAAAGTGTAATTTTTCATCTACTGGCTCACTATACAAATGGCTGCCAAAGCTGAGACTGGACCAGAGCAAAAGCCAGGAGTAAGAATGTCACCAAGTGGGTGGCAGGGGGTTACTTGGGCTTTCAGTTGTTCCCCAGCAAGGCCTGAAAGCAAGAAATTGCAAAACAGAGCAGTCTGGATTCAAACCAGAGTTCCCACCTGGAATGTTGCTTTGCTATTGGAGGCCTAACCTGTTGTGCCACAGTGCATGATGATGCATAATCAAGTAATAATACACATTGTCATGGATTTAATGATCTCCTCCTATGTATGGTTTATCAAACCAATAAATTCCATGTTCCACTAAGTTGGTGAATACCCTTGCAACATCACATTGCCCTAAGCCCTGGAAAACCTGGGATTACCATTACTGGAGTATAACCTAAGCCTCCCTTTCTGAGGCAGGCTGCATGTTCAGATTCTCACATATGAGATCCTTTGAGCTGCTGAGGCTTTATTTTGACGCATGTATTTTGGTAACTCTGGGCAGAAGCACTGAGTTTCTATATGGAACCGGATGCTGCTTGGAAAGTGGCAGGCTTCAGCTGCTGACCTGCTGGGAACAGACAACTTAATGTTTCATGAGTTTCTCTAATGGAGAGGAATCATACAATATAATGAGATCCAGCCTTGGCACCTGGTTCTCCCAGGATCTCTGCTTGGGATTGTGGAAAATGAGAAATGCCTCATTTACTTGGCATTTATTAATTGTTCTTGGATATCCATTAGCTCACTTTGACACTGTACATTTAATTTTAAAAAGGCCTGAGTATAAGAGCTTAGAAATATTTTTCCTTTTAAAAATACTGAATCTCTAGAAAGTGAACATCAGGTATATTTTGCATAAACCCAATGCCACTTCCCTGAATGGGGTAAAGCTGTCCAGCCTCAGTGTGGTTCACACCTTGTTATATACCCATGGAACATCCTAAATTCACCAAAAGAAGTCAAGTGTTAAGAATCGCTATATTTTGTGTTCTTTTATAAAGGAGAAATGTATTAAGGCAACCTCTAGTCACAGGCAAGAACTTTTAAAAGATACTTAGATGCCTTTCTCCACAATTAGGCATAGGAAAATCTGTTTGCTTGAATTTTGCACGTGCTTAATAAAAAAATTTTGGTAGAATGAAACTTCTGAAATAAATTTGTTTTCCATGCTCTCCTCTATTGGCAGCTGTAGTATTTTATTTCCCCCATGACAAGGAACTTTTCTTTCCTTTGAAGTGAATTCAGTTGCCCAAAGCTCAACTTTTTTTGAATGAAGTTTATTTTTGAATTAACGGTACTATGAAACAGGAAGCAGTACAAAACTAAAATAGCCTGCCAATGCATCATGAAGGCTAACGGAGTCAATTACCCAAGTGCTGTGTTCATCAGCAGTATTTATTGCTGATAAATAGGAAATTGTGTGAGCTGGAAGGCTTCTGGTTTTGCTCCCTCTTTATGAATGCCTTACAAAGAAGGGTAAGCTTATTCACGGTGCCTTCACTTCATTCTTTAGAACTCCTTGGAATGATAGGCTCAAAGATCCTAATGTGCACCCCAATTAACCGATTGAAATGCCTCAGTCCATTCTATTAATGATCTGTAAGTGTTCCTTGTGACTGTGTGTGTATCATTGGATTAGTCTCCTACTCTGTGTATTCTACTAAATTACTTTCTTGGAAATTATTTGACCTGAACTTAGCCTTGATAACCTGAGATGCTCTCTCGAGGTAGGTGCTCCTCTTAATCTACTAAAGATCTGTGTGCTTAAAAGTAACTAGGCTGGAATTGTTGTTTTTGTAGGTCAAAATGTTGAAATACAAGACACATCAACCTTCCTCACTTGTTAGAGGCTGAAGGATAATTTACAGGACTACCTAATAGGTGTCAGTAATCTTCATCATTTTTGTTCACTAACAATAGAAATAACAATCTCATGAGGTAGTATATAGAAGTGGCGTGATATATATAAATTCGTTTTACTCCATTGTGATCCTACTGTAAGCTAAGGGTATTAAGAAAAGCAGAGTAGGGGAAAAAGGATGCTCCATGCTTGTGATTCAGCCAGCATCAGAAAACATTGTTACAAATATCCACCTCCTATTATTGAAAAGGATAATCGTTTACATTTTAGCATTTCATAGGAAGAAAATGGAATACAAGTAATTAATCTCCACATACTGAAACAAGATGTAGTTCTCACACCTGAAAAATAACTTTCTAGACCTGTCCTCTGCCGTATCAGCCCTCAAAACAGAAAGTAATGGCAAAACCTCAGCAGCCTTCAGGTCTTCCTGTAACCACGGACTAATGGAGAAGAGGGAGGAGCGTTTAGGTCAAGGTAAATCTAGGGAAAGTAGAGGGTCCCCACCTTTCCTCCTTACCTACTCTGTCGCAGGTGCTTCGTTTGCTTATTAAAAGCCACAGACTCCTTTTTGGTACAGAGAACATTTCTCTTGAGTTGCAAAGAGGGGCTGAGGTTGCCAGTCAAATTGCCAAAAATTAATGGTGAATAATTCAAAACAACTGGATTTTTCATAATGTCTGTACACCCTATAGTTGTATAGCAACTTCAGTTAGGATTCCTTTCCCTTTTAAATGTGACCTCACTGAGAAATGATTCAAATACTAAGAAATTTATATAAACAACATAATTCAAAGGTGCAAAGAAAGATTTGTAAACATCACAAAGATGTGAAGTACGGAGTCCTCAATCTTCGTTTCTGGCATGTATATCATTACACCCATATTAAGAATGTCTGAAAAATTCAAAGCAGCAAGGATTTAATTTTCTCCAGGAATAAACCTTCCAATGATTTACGTTAAGATGCTTTGCAGCTAAGTTGATGGATGTTATCAAGCTTAATTTATTGATAAAATTTTATTTGGGATTTAAAAGCTGTGAAGCTTATTTTTAATAACATAGTAATTGAGTTAAAATTAAGTTAATTAAAAATTCTTCTTGGAGGCAGGCACATTTAAAAATGAACAGAGAAGCAGAACTTCATTAGGTTTTAGAAAAGCTTTATTTTTATCCTATTTTTCATTGTGTATGGCATTATCTTTCAAATAACTTTATTGCCTTAAACTCTTGTGTATGTGCATCTAGTCTGTATATTCAAGATACTTACATAGGAAAATTTCAATGATAATTAAGTTTATTTTGGTTTAAAAATGTTAAAAATGAATATTCTTCACATGATACCTACTTACAAGTATTAGAAGTCACCTGCTTTGAGTGGATTCAACCACGCTTTCAATGAACGTAATCTTACCTTTTTACTATATTTCTCCATGAACTACTAAAAGAAACTTGATGCGTATTTGATAGAATTTAGAGTATCTTACAATGCCCATTAAATTTAATTTATGAGATTACTTAACTCCGAAAGTCAGTTACAGAGGGACGAAGACCTCTTCCATCTGCTGATTCAGCCTGACAGTGGCTGCAAAAGCCAAGGCTGAGCAAGGCCAAGAGCCAAGAACTTCTTCCAGGTCTCCATGTGAGTAGCAGGGACCATAGCATTTGACTCGTCTGCTTTCGTAGCTCATTAGCAGGGAGCTGGATGAGAAGTGGAACAGCCAGGCCACAAACTGGCAGCCATATGAGATGCATTTTAGGCTGGGCTTTTACCTTCCATACCACAATGGGTTTGAGCAATTAAATAGTCCAATTGGTGCCAGGTGGATTATGACAAAGGCTCCAGGAAGCACCTCACAAATTGTCATAAGACATGATCATTTCACTGACTTATTTAAGCTATTGCCTGTGTCAGACCCCCTTCCCATGCTCCTATCGTTACCCTATCATGGATGTTCAGTCTCAACCGGTGGGGTGTGTCTACCCCAACAGGCTAATACTCTGGATGTTTCCGTGAACTGGTGAAGGACATCAATCTTCCCCTCTTAGGTTCAGTTCTTGCTTATCAGTATTTCAGAGTTATTAGTGCCAATCCATTAGTCAGATTGGCTTTCTGAAATTCCCTGTGGACTCACGGTGGCTTCCTGGGCTCCTCTCGCTACACAGGTTTCAGTTTGCTGCTGTTGTCTGTTTTAGCATGAGTTGCCTTCACAGATTGAGAATTCTATCTTGACTTGAATTTGTTTTGCCTTCTCTGCCTCAGCTGGATCTTACATCCCCACTCACCATATCCCGCCTTGACCTAACAGGGTACCAATCACACTCACTAATATGAGTATCTTAGAAGGTTAGCTAACTTATTGAACCAGAGGAGTTCAAACGTTTGTTAAAAATATGAAGTAAAAATAGATTTCTTGGTCCAAAAGGTCTTAGAACCCATACATGGTGTTTTTGTAGTTGTTTCTAAGAACCTTTGTGTTTGTTCTTAAAATCTCCTTGTCTTCATGACATGCAGTAGCATTCTAAAAGTAGTATCTTATGATTATCAGAAGTCGCACAGTAATAATGGCAGAAGTTCTGTTTCAGGCCAGTCTGAGCCACTTCCACAGAATCTGGAGACTAGTTTGAGGACCATTTGGGATAGATCTTACCTTGACCAAGTAAATTCGGTAGAAAATCAGTGCAAACAATCACCTATTGATGTTGGCAAATAGGTTATCTCCTTCTATCAGGAAGACCTGACTGTGCAGATCGACTTGGGTTTTTGCCATCCCATTAAATTAAAGGTAAAGTAATTAAACATAGAATGTATCGTGGGATATGGGATCCTGCTAGTTTGATAATTGGTAATGAGTGGTGGTGTTTGTTTTAGTAAAAATACTATTTCAGAAAGTTTATTTTTTTCATTATTGGAGAGCCATTGGGCTATGTGAGACCCTTCACATGTGGTGGTCTGTGACCCACTTCTGTCTGAGTTTTGGCTCGAGCTGGGATTACACACTTCCTTTCCCATCTTAGATAGCCTCGGCACTAACATTACCTATAAGATGTTAATGCAGCCATAACTTCACATTCCAGTATCTGCTCCAGTTTTTGACAGCTCAGAAATTTACACAGTCTAATTGTTTGGCATCAGTATTAGAAACTAGTGGAAACAGCAAGTATAAAAAAGCTTTATGGAGAATAATGAATGAAGGACACGCTTTATAGGACTTCCTGTCATTCATGTCAAGAACACTGATGGGTTAAGGGCTCAAAAGAAGGTATGAATTAACTAGTGTTGGCAAATTTAATCCTTTTATGGTTTTTGTTGTTTGTTATTGTTGAGCAAAAACATCCAAAGGCTGTTTTGAGTGTATGTCACCACATTTTGTATCAAGATACCTAGGATAGTCATTTTGTTGAAATTTATACAAGTGTTACCTCTGCTTTGGTAGTGAATTACTCTGACCACATCAGGAATAATCCCTCTAAGTGTAAGTGCGTAATGCATACATGCGTGGATTCGCTCCCCACATGGTCGCGATAGCCAGGTCTGTGCCAATCTGAAGCCAAAAACCAGAAGCTCCATCCTGGTCTGCCACAAGCACAGTAGGTGCTCAATTTTGGGTAATCCTCTACAGGAACTGGGAGGTACATTACAAGCAGAGCAGTCAGAACTTGGCTAGCACATGCATCATTGCAAGAAGCTGTTTAACCAGGTGGACCACAACAGCAGCCCCAAGATGTCTACTTTCAGTCATAACTGGCTTGCTACTCTGAGAGTTAGGAAAAGTCATTTTCAGTGGGTTTGTAAATGGAATAAATCAATGCTTGAACACTATCTTTTCATCTATTCCCAGCTTTGATTTCACCATACTCCTAATGCTACTTTGTCTTTCCAGACAAAAGCTACTGAGAAAATTACCTGAAATTTCCTATGGATGAATCTTTAGTAATATTTTCCAGGCATATCATCAAGGAAGTTCAGTCTGTACCTGTGTATCTTGTTCATACTCTACATTGCAATTCCATTCTTCCTCAGTGATAGGAAGAGAAATGAATCGTGTGAACACTGGAAGCCACGTTTTGGTTGATCTTGCTAACATCTTGGTCATCATGGTTGGCTGGATGGTCATCTCCCTCAAGGTTTAAATCCACATATCCCAAAATGTTTGGGGTATATGCTAATTTATCCCAAAATATTTGGCTAAAGTTACATTCTCCAATTATAATTAAGCCGAAGTTCTTAGTAAGAAATCATTGTAGATTATCCACATGTACACTAGCATGGCAAGTGTTCAGAAGTGCACAACGAAGGAGGCAGAAGCTAGAGAGATCCCAGAAGCTGAAGCTAAGGATCAGACTCCCTGGTTAGAGCCTATGCCGGTGCCTTACTTGGGGATATCTAGGTTCCAGAGCAATGAGAGAATATGCCTGTTCTAAGTCACTGAACTTGTGCTACTTTGTCATAGAAGCCCTGGGAAATTAATACAGTCCTTGTGAGGTTGTGGACTCAATGATAAAGGCAAGGCCCAGGGTATACCTACCCTGATATGTGTGTGCCCTCTATGTGAAAAGGGAGGATTTGGTGTGATTAAACATGAGTGTGGTGCCAAATTATAGATGCATCTGTTATGGAAATAGCTTTTCTAACATTCGCATGACACAGCAAGTCAGTATGTCAAATGTAGACAGCTTTCTTTTAACAAAAGAATCTGACATTTGTTGGGAGTTGTTCAGTTACGTAGCAATAATTAGACCTGGTAAACCTGGAATGCAAATAAGATGAATTTACATCTATGATTTTCCTGCAGGTGTTATTTCTTAGATTTATCCTAATGTACTGTAAAACAATTTGTCATCCCAGTGGTAATTCCATCTCAGATCATTTAATCAGTGCAAAGATGCTGTATGGATTATCAGTTTCATTCCCACTGAAAACACAACCTTGAAACTCTGTTACATCTGAGGCTTCATAATACGTGTGTGTGTGTGTGTGTGTGTGTGTGTGTGTGTTGATTGGCAGAGCACAGCCCAGTCCAACTGCAGGTGATTGTCTCTTTCTCCCAATGCTGTTGAAAGGTTTGTTTCATGGTAATGCAGTCTCCAATTTGCTAGGAACAGCTTTTCTCTTCCCCTCAGTAATAAAATGGTACTCCCTGGGGTATGCAAAGGCACTGCAAAGAATTTCTCAAGGTACATATGTTCTTGCAAGAAAACATAACATGGAAGCCAGAGATGCTGGACTGCAAGATTGTACTTGATCCTGCTCTCCCTTCTTTCACAGCCTCTGTCCAGGATGGGTGTCATAGGCGCCAAGGACATCGTACTATGACTGTAGAAAGTCATGTGCTATAGAGTATTCCTTCTTCCTCCATCATGCCTTCCTCAGCATGACTCCGTTTCACTCTGGGCTCTGGAAATGACTCCAGTGCTTTCCTGGGATTCTGAGAACAGATTCATGGTACAACTGAAGGATGACTTTGGCAAGCATGAACTCTGTCCTCTCCTGCTAGCCAAGCTCCAAGGGAGGGTTTAAACAAGTTAGGATGTTCCTAGATGATGGAAACTTTGTTAGGGCCTACTGCAACTTATTTCAACTGAAAAGTGTAATCCATCTCCTGAAAAGTGATTTTTGAAATTAATAGCTTGCGATGAGCAGCTAGCACTGACAAGTTGCCTTTTGACAGAGTAACATTTTTTCCTCTTGGGCTCCTTGAGTTTGAGTCCTTGCAATACTCTCAATTCCAGCTTCCAAGTTGCATATACCTTGGGTTGTCACAAGGTGTTGCTGAAGTAGTTGGATCCCAGCCACAAATGTAGGTTCCTTGCTTCAACTTTTGACCCATGGTGGTGGTATAGGCTGTAGTGGAAAGAAGTAGCAAAATGGATTGGGAATCTCTTCCTTTAAAATGAGTAAAAACTTAAAAACCCACAATTTTCTCACATCCTAATGTGCTTGACTTATTGGAAATAAATCATTCTGAAAGCTACTGCAACTGAACTCTAGCTACCAACAGGTCTGAAATATCAGGACTGACAGAGTGAAAGTGTTGTTTCCTTACCAGAGCCACTTCAGGAAATCTAGCAATATTAGAGAGGAAATCACCCATTCAGTAACATTTTTATAACATTTTGTAATGTTTTTTAAAAGCACATTCATCCTAAGAATAATCCACCTGTGTACTCTGAAATACACAGAAGATGGAGTACAAATGTCTGTCTTCTACACTGTTCAAGCTACCTGTAGGTATCAGGCATACTACCCTAAATTGAACAAGCAAAAAGCAGTCAAAGAATAACTTGTGTGGTTATTCATTACACAATGAACAAGTTCTGCTTGTGGTTTATATGACAGGGTGACTTGCAAAGTGGAGCAAACCTGGCCATGTTTGACAATCAAAGCATAAGCTGTTGCTTACTTGTGTACTCGGTAAGGTAGCTGGGTTCCAGCCTGCAATGTACGTTTCTGGCTTCAAGCTTACACCCATGGCCTGGCGTTTCTATCATAGCTGGCAGGTTAACAACACTTGTGAGCCTCTAAATCACAATATCTGTCCTAAATCAATTTCAAGCAATTTTACAGACTTTTATAAGTACACATCTTCAGGAGATACAATGTGCTGTTTTCTTAATGTGTATATGTTGAATAATGTCCAAACAGGTTAAATAGGTTTATCTGTTTAAGCATTTGTTCTTACCAAAGCACCTGAAAATCTGCCTTCCAGTTTTAAGAGAAATCTAATCATTTTTTTCTTTACCCTGCTGTGGCATAGAAGCCAAGGGTTTCTTACACCTATCTGGCTACAAATCAGTAGCCATCAATCAGCACTCCCAACTATGCCTCTTCTAATGCTTCCTTCCCACTCTCAAGTAACCACAATTACACTTTTAGTTTCTGTTAGTTCACCTGTATTTTTTGAATGAGATCATGATTTGACTTTCTGTGTTTGACTTATTTTCCTTAACATAGTGACTTCCAGTTCTATTTGTGCTGCTGCACACCATCTTTGATAAAATGATATTCCATTTTGTACATGTGCATGTTCATCCATTCAGCAATACACTAACACCCAGGCTATTTCCATTTTGGGACTGTTGTGCTTGGTGCTTCAATAAACATGGAAGTACAGATGTCGGATGTCATTTCAACAGATCAGTTTCATTTCTCTTGGATGTATGACTACAGTGGAATTACTGGGTTATGTGTTGTAGTTTTTTGGGTCTCCGTTAGGATTTTTATCTACTTGAAAGGTGAAGTTAGAGAGGGAGATATTTGAGCTCATTGCCAAAATGGTTGTAGTGCCCATGGTGAGGCCAGGGTATTACCAGGATCCTGGAATTCTATCTGGGTGTCCTGTGCCAGTGGCTCAGGTGTAAATACCTAGGACATGCTCTACTGCTATCCTAGACTCAATAGCGGGGAGCTTTGTTGGAATTGGAGCAGCAAGGCCTCAAACCAGTTGTGTCCACATACCATAGTATAAGTTTTCAGGAACAGCAATACTCTATTCCATAATGGCTGTACTGATGGAAGTTCTCAACCAAAGTATGAGTGTTCTTTCTTCTATGTTCTCGTGAACAGCTGTTATCCATTCTTTATCTTCTTGGTAATAGGCAATATTTCTGGAGTGAGGATCTGCCTTATTGTAGTTTTCATTTACATGTACCTGAGTAGTGAATTTTTTTCCATATACTTGTTGGCTATCTAATACTTGTCAGAAAAATGTCAGATATATAATGCAGTATATTGGTTTGCTTCATTTCTTGCTGAGTTGCTTGAGTTCTTTGTATATTCTGAATATTAACCTTTTGTCAGATGTAGAGCTTACAGACTTCTTGGCTAGTATTTTATAAGCTGTTTCTTCACTTGCTAATTACTTTGCTGCACAATGTTCTTTGGTTTGGACTACCATTTCTTTTTATTTGTTTTGATTTCTTGTGCTTTTGGGGTCTGATCATTTAGGGACCTTATTCACTCCAGTGTCTTTTTTTTCTTTCCCAGTATTCTTCCAATAGTTTCAGTCTCAAGTCTTCTCAATTTTTTCAATCTATTTTGAGATGATTTTTGTAAATGGCAAAGGAATGGTGTCATTCTCGTTCTTTCTGTTTGTGTGTGTTTGCATGAACAGTCAAAGAGCTTTCACCCACCTTAGATTTTCATTTCTTTAGATTCTAAAGAAGCTAACACAACTGGGCACTGGGAGTCTTAGTTTCAGACTAAGGGAGAATGATTGTTCCAGATTCACCTCAATAAAGGTATGCGACTGTTACAGATGTATTCCCTTAAATACTATATTGCTTATCCTTGTATTGTTTGCACAAAATGAGCTATGACTTTAGAACTATGCCCATTTTTTTTTGAATGGAAAAGGTAACAGATCTTGCATCTGCTGCAGTGACTTCAATGGCTGGGTCTGGGCCAGGCAGCAAACGGGAACCTCTTCCATATCTGTCATGTGAGTGGTAGGAGCCCATTTTTCTTTCTGCTGAACTCCCAGGTATATGAACAAGGAGCTGGATGAGAAGTAGAGCAACTAGAATTCAAATTGGTACCCTGTATGCTGCTGGTGCCACTGCAGTGCTGTCCCCCTCAGAGCTTGACTTTTACAATTGGAGATCCCAGCTTTATAACCTTTCTCTACACCAAAAGCCCTTATAAATTCCTGATTTTTTTCTTCTGTTCATATATATCCATTTTTTCAGAACCATTTATTAAAACAAATTTTTCTCTAATGTGTTTCAAAAACCTTTGTCAATCATCTGACAAGAGATGTATGATTTTTGTCTAAGGTTTCTATTTGTTAGTCTCTGGATCTATTTTTATGCCAATTCCAAACTTTTTAAATTACTAGACTTTTGTGATTTTAGTCAGGTAGTATAATGCGTCCTGCTTTTTTTTTTTTGCTTTCAGATTTCACTATTGATTTTTTTAAATTCCATGTCAGTTTTACTAGTGTTTCTAGTTCTGGAAAAATAATCATTGGGACATTGATAAGAGATTGCACTGAATCTTCAAATTGCATGTACTTTGTATTCTCAAGTTATCTGACCAATGATTTACGGTTTTCATTGTATAGATCTTTCATCTCTTGGTTAAATTTATTTTCCAATTTTTGAAAGATTTTTTTTTTTTACTGGAAAGGAAGATAAACTCTTCCATCCACTGTTTCAATCCCTGAGTAACTGCAATGGCTGGAGCTGAGCTGATCAGGAGCCAAGAGCCTGGAGTTTCTTCTGGATTTGCCGTGTTGGTGCAGAGTCCCAAGGCCTTGGGCCACCCTGTACTACTCTTCCAGACCATAAGCATGGTGCTGGAAGGGAAGGGGAGCAGTTGGGAAAGTCAGCACCTATATAGCATCTTGGCACATGCAAGGCAAAGCCATTTGGCTGGAAATGGGATCACTTTTGTCAGATGCCTCACCATTGGTGAGTAACGATGCTACTGATTCTTATGTACTAACTGTATGCTGGCACTTTGCTGTATTTATTAGTTCTGCCAAATTTTTCAGTGGATTTGAGGTTTTCTATAAAAATCATTTTCTCTGCAATAGGTGCCAGTTTGAATCCCTCCTTTCCAATTTGGGTATCTTTTTAATTTTCCTCTTTGCTAATGACTGTAATAACCTCCAATAATATGTTGAACAAGTAGTAACAGTGGACATCTTAGAAAGCCTGTATCTTTTCCCCATTCAACATAATGTGAATGTTACAATGTCCCTACTGTGCCTAGTTTGATCTGTTTAAGATAATAGGGACATTGAGTTTTATCAAATGTCTTTTCTGCATATATTGATGACTTGATGTTGTCTTTCATTCTGTCACTGTGGTTTGACTATCTCATGTATGTCATGGATAGCTTGCTTTTCAAACTCAAATCTTAAAAACAAAGCCACAGATGAGGAGAAAGAGGGATGGAAGGATGATGAATGGGGGTGTTGCGGGGAACCAAAGAAAAATTTTCATTCACATTCATTTGTTTTCCAAATGGCTGCAATTTCAGGAGCTGTGTTGATTCAAAACCTCAAGGCAGGAGCTACTTTCAGGTCTACTAAGTGGGTGCAGGGGCCCAAGCACTTGGGCCATTACTTGCTGTTTCCCCAGTGTATTAAAGAAGAAAGCCAAGACTAGAACTGGCACCCATATGGGATGCCAATATTGCAGGTGTAGGCTTTAAGCCACAGCACTGCCCTTGTCCTAGGTCCTTAGTTGTTGGAAAGCTTAGATACAAAATAGTCATCACTTCAATGAAACAGATGCTCAAATGTCTGTTATATTGTTGCTTACCTCAATGGACTAGAGTTTTCAAAAGAGGAGACGAATGTTTGATCCCGTTCTGAGGGATTATTTAAAACTGACTTTTTTAGTGTCCCTGGGAGAGCATTTTTGACACAAGCAGATGTGGTGAAAGGGAAACTTTTGATTCATGAAACAGTGTTTATCAGGGCTTCTGATCATCCAGATGCGCCAAGAAGACTACCACGCGTCTTAATTAGCATATATTTGGCGCTATTCATCATTGAATTCTAAGTTGAGGCCAAGCAAAGTTTTCTATGGAAAATCCCCTTCAGATCCAGATTTAAAACTGTGTTCGTAATTATAGCCTGCGTACTTTGGATTTTAGTGGCTTGGAATAAACTTAAAACTAAAATGGGAAATTAAAGCTAAAAGGCACTGTAGGAAAAAGAAGAGCAAGCAAATATAGCTGCCTGCTTGCCTAGTATGTTTGTTAGTGTTGATAGAGCATTAAATCAGCTCTAAGCTTCCTGGCACCCCAGGGAACAATGTAAACATAGCAGATGATGCAGTTTTCACTGAATGAAACACAGGGATTCTTCCTGGAGATTCAGTTCTAAGATTGAAAAGTTCTGACCACTCAGGAATAAGAATAAACGTACAACCTGCATTTCGATTTCCCTGCTCAGTGTGGACTTGACCTCTGCTCGCACTGCTGACCATGAACTTCCGTACAACTCTGACCGGGGACACAGAGATAGCCAGTACTGAACGGAAATACACAGAAATGATGTTCACATCTATGACAGATTAGAAATAGAGCCAGGTGTAAGAACTATGTGTAGGTATCTTCTACTTGGTAAAGCGTTACGGAAGTGTCAGAAGTAGATGATATTCAAAGTCCAGAGACCAATGTGAGAAGAGTGATATGGATGTTAACTGTGTGCCTGTGGTATTGTTTTTAATGACAAAATGGAAACAAGGAAGACACTGGTTGAAATACAACTAGAAAAGTTGTGACGCTATTATAGACGCAAGTTATTTGGGCCCACCTAGACAAGTCTTTTACTTCCTCAATGACTAAAAGAGTGAACACAGCCATGGTTGCCTTGTTCAGAAAGTAGGGCTTTGGAAGGAGTTAAGTTGTTGCTTTAGTTCACACACAAAATTGAATTATATTCTGTAACTTTTCATCTTAACAAGTAAAAATGCTGTCTTGGAAAAATCATGGTCAAATTAAAAAATGTTGTATACATAATGTACCAAAGGCAAAGCTGTCGAGTGGTACCTTCAGATAACCCTTATTTTACATAATGAATAACTAGAAATGTTACTAGTCACTTAGTATGCAAAATGCCTGGTAAAAACATCTTCTGGCAGTCTTTTTGGTGCCAGTTAGATGTGGGCAAAAAAATAAAGAAAATAACTATCTGTTTCCCCTATAGTTGTGGTTTGTGAAAAGTTAAATATTCCACAGGAGTAGTTCTCTTGTAGGGAAATTTTCTGCAAGTTGGTTCCCAAAGATCTGACATTCAGGTCCCTGCTTGCTGCATTCCAACATTTTTCAGGGTCTGTGACCAAGAGCATATAGCAAAGTTGAACTTGAATCCTGAGAGTTGATCAGAAGAGACGCTGGTTTCTGCTTTACTTTTGTATGGCCAAGTCATGGAACGATCCATCAGCCTGTGGGGTACCCTATCGGAGGATGAACTGTCAGTCTCAGCATGTGCATAAGGCATATTGAAAACCAACCTTCAATGCCGTGCTGTTTCTCACATTCTGACTCTGACCTGAATAAGAAGTTGCTCCCTTAACTGAATTGCTCTGAAATTCTTGACTAAGGAAATAGACTTCATTTTAAGTCAGTGCTTTAGGGTGTTTTACATATGGCAGTAAATAATGAGCAGATTATTTTTGAGTGAATCAGACTTGATAAATACTCAATATATAGTACAGAATTAATGTGTGTATAAATATGGAAAGTTAACTGATATTGCTGGTTTGATTTTTAGCAATATTAACATGCAATTAAATAGCACCTGTTCACTTTAAGCATTTAAAGCTTTCAATTTGCATTCCTGAACTTCCAATATACCATACCATTCCATTCTCATCTAAAACTAGTGCTGTCTGAGCACAAGTACCATGATACTGCAGCGGGATCTGTTACCCTAGGAGCTACTAAGTGACTAAGTGAGGGTAGTGCATATGATGTGGAATCCACTACACAGGCAAAGGGATGATTCATGTTGTGGGGCTGGAGGGCCTGATTTCATCTCACATAATAGTACCTAACTTAAAATCTATGGATTGTTGATTTGTACAACTTCCCATTGAACATTTTTAGACCATAGCCAAACACAGGTAATTAAAATCCTTTCAAGAAAAAGTGCAGAAGGGAGTACTGGGATTGAAGAGTCATTCATCTAAACTTAAAGGTTAGGGAGTGTAGTTGAGGGTATGGGGTAGCTGGAGTGATAGAGCTTGTAGCCCGGGCAAGCAGAAAAGGGTATCTCTATTAGAAGGGCCATGCAAGTGATAATCCTGTCTGCGAATAGGACTTGGTGTTTGAGTCAGAAATTTGCCATAAGCGAGGGATGTAATAGGTGAGGTTTTGAAGACTGGGAAACTGCAGGTCGATAGGGTATCCACAGCACACATTTCCATGGAACTAGACAAACTACATTTAACAGAGAAGAGGAAAAGTCGTAGAAATCTGTATTAGCAGGTGATAAGGGGAGATTGTTTATAGACCAAGGGCCTGTTAAACCAAAACAAAGGAAAAGGTTTTGAGGAAAGGCAGAGAAAGATCAGATAGAACCAGGATCAAGAAAAAAGGGTAAAACTTGAAAATGTAACAATTTGAGACTTTTTGTCCTAATAAACAACTGTAAATTTACTTCCCAAATATAATCCTAAAGCCTGGTGTGGTAGGCTAGTGACTAAAGTCCTTACCTCCTTGCACTTGCTGGGTGCCGTTTCTAATCCCAGCAGTCCCGCTTCCCATCCAGCTCCCTGCCTGTGGCCTGGGAAAGCAGTCGAGGATGGCCCAAAACCTTGGGACCCTGCACCAATGTGGAAAACCCGGAAGATGCTGCTGGCTCCTGGCTTCGGATCAGCTTAGCTCTGGCCACTGCAGCCACTTGGGAGGGGGTGTCTGTGTGCATCAGCAGACAAAGGATTTCCTCTGTCCCTCCTTCATGTATATCTGACTTTCCAATAAAAGTAAATATTTAGAAAACTCTAAAATCCAATTCCTGGAGGAAAGAATGAACAAAGCAAATTTTACCTTTTAATCCAAAAACTACTTGAAGTAATAATAAAATAAAAATCATTAAGTTCTTCGGTGGGCTTAAGTGTTATTTTGCACCTCTCTACCTTTAAGTGTATTTTTTATTGGAAAGGCAGATGCAGAGTGAAGGCGAGACAGAAAGATCCTTCATCTGCTGCCCTACTCCAAGTGGCTGTAACAGCTGAAGCTGAGCTGATCTGAAGCCAGGAGCTTTTTCTAGGTCTCCCACTTGGGTGCAGGGTCGCAAGGCTTTTGGGCCATCCTCTGCTGCTCTCTCAGCTCCACAAGCAGGGAGCTGAATGGGAAGCAGAAGGGAGCAGTCGGGACACAAACTAGCACCCACATGGGACTGTGGTGGTTGCAAGGGGAGTATTTAGCCACTAGGCCCCACTCCTCTTTTAAGGAAAGTTTTAATGCAGGAAAAGCTTAAAGATTCAAAACCAGAAAATGAGCAAAATAACTATCAGTCTTTATTACCCAACATCAATGGGTAAGTCATTGATACTACCCTACCACAGCTGGTTAATATCGCTGCTTACTGTTCCTCCCATTCCTGGTTGCTTTTAAGTAGATATATTACTGTGTTTTCTCCCAGATATTCCAGATAATGACTCTTTAGAACATAATTATAATTCGATTACTGCATCTGAAGGTACAACAATACTGGGTCAATCTGTTGATTTTTTTTTCTGGTTTATTAAATATTTTTTCCAACCAATATCCAAAGTTGTTTCTCCATATTACAGTCATGTCACAAACCATAATCCTTTTATTTCTTTGGAATTGCAATGTAAGAGAAAGAGTTTGACCTGTATGGTCCTTTTGGTAGCATTTTGGCAACTACTGAGTTACAAAGTCGTTCAATGTTTTCCTGTCTTCTACAGTAACTGCAGCATTATAGTTAGATCAAAATAATTAAATATTAAGTGTTTTTATTTCAGAATCCCAAATAGGGCTTTTCTTTTTTGCGTAAAGGATATTTCATCCATTATTTTACTACAGATTGTAAAATTGCTCAAATTTTGTGATGTAGTCTTATATATTTTTCCTTCTTAAAGACTTAGTTATTTGAAGAGCAGAGTTGCAGATAGTGAGAGACTTCCACCTGCTGGTTATTCAAGTGGCCACATGGCAGGACTGGGGCAGGCTGTACCCCAGGAACCACATCCCCATCTCCCACGTGGGTGGTTGGGGTCCAAGCACCTGGACCATCTTCCGCTGATTTCCAGACATGTTAGCAGGGAGATGGATTGGAAGTGGAACGTCTGGAATTGAAACGATCACACATGTTATAACAGTCATGAGTTACACCAGTGTCTGTTACAACATAATGGGTAAATTCTTCATAGAAAAACTTTCTCAGAACTGTTACTATATAATACAGTATCTATAGAAAAGGGAGAATGAAGGCTTTATTTTATCGGTTTTCTAAATAGGACTAAAACAGTTTTGTGTAATCTAAACAAAACAGTAATAGTTTTTCTGTAGCTTCTATTAATTCATAAGCTTTCCCATTTCTGGCCAGTAGGCTGCCTTTCAATCATTTTGTCTATTACTATCAAAGATTACTGGCATGTCAGTCTTTCTTCCTTTATAACCTTTCTTTTTGAAATAGATTTACATGAAGCTAGAAAAAACAATTCAATAAGGATCCTTTTACCTTGCTTTCCACAATGGTAACACATTGTATAATTACAGCGTATAATCTAACCAGGAAATTGACATTTGCACAATATGAACTACAATCATTACTTCAATTTACTCACTATATGTGCAGCTCAATGAAGTATTACACATAAACATTTGCATAACCAAAAACGTATGTCACATGTTTGGCATGCTAATGCTCTGCCTGCAGTGCTGGCATCCCATATGTGCTCCAGCCCTACTCCACTTCTAATTCAGTTCCCTGCTTATTACCTGGGAAAGCAGCAGTGGATGAGCATGGTCCTTTGACCACTGACACCCAACTGGTAGACCTAGATGGAGTTTCTGGCCTCAGGCTGTGCAGTCATTTGTGGAGTGAATCAACTAATGCAAAACGTTCATTTTTCTCTTTCCTTCCATCATGCCTTTCATGCTGGAGACACAGAAGCAGCTCTGGACTCTCAGCTTTGGATTGGCCCAATTCTGGTTGTTGCAGCCATGTATACAGCAAATCGGTGGATAGATCTGTCTTCACTCGATGTAAATCTACATACTTATATATATATAGATACAGATTCTCTGATTTTGGCATAACAAAGTATCCTGCTTATTGTTTAAATTAAGAGATAGACAGGAAGAGACCAAGACCTCCCATCCTCTGGATCACTCCTGCATCGCTACAAGAGCTGGAACTGAGCCAAGATGAAGCCAGGAGTTTGATCCAGATCTCTTCCTTGTGGCAGGGCGCCTGCACTTTGGGAAGTCTCCACTGCCTTTCCAAACAGGGAACAACATGAGGAGGGAATCACCCAGGACCCATAGGGATGTCCATGGTTCAGGCAGCAGTATTACCCACTCCGACACAATGCAGGCTCCTCTAAAGTGATCTTGCCCATTTCTTGGCTTGGCCTCACATCAATTTCCTAAGTATCTCCGTGTGTTACTGGAGGCTGACATAGGGATTACAGAATAGTTTTGTTTGTTCCCTTTGGTTAGGTAATGCTTCCAAAACACTGTGTGTGTGTTTTTCTTTTACAAAGAACACTGAGATGACTTGATTGCAGCCCCAGATTCAAAACTACAGACATTTCACTTAAAACCCTGCAATTTTCTGAAGCTCATTTATGAAGCTCATTTATGGAACAAAGAGTAACTTTTTGTTTGAGAACTTTGAAATTCATACAGGTATTTCATAACACTTGGTTCACCTGTTTAGACTCCCTCATTACATAGATTTAGTTTAATGTCTTTCATTGCACTGAAATAAACTTTTACTCAGTTTTCACATGATATTTTGATGTGTTTTATTTTTTGCTCCTGGACCTAAGGAAATCTAATTTATCCTTCTGAACAACATAATTATCCATTCCCTTTGTTTCATAGTATCTACACATTTTCAGGATAGGAATAGCAGTACTGAGCAGGAAGACATTTCTTTAAAATAGGTTCAAAGTCCTTCTTAGACAGGATATATGCCTATAAAGGTTTACAATTTCAAATTTAATTCAGCAGTGCCACCCTGCACTGTTACATTGGATACCCAGCCCACAAATAGATCTTTGCTTTATTTTACTTTCAAGCTCTGGGGATTGCTTTTAAAATTTAATTGCTTGCATTTAAACAGTATTAAATGCAATCATTCAAAACCAGAAAATAAGTTAGTCATAGAAGTATGATTTCTCCCCTTCTCCCATCTTCCTGTCCTCTATTCCTTGTATATGGATACACAGGTATATTTCACAAAGTTTGTGCATGAGGCATATGAAATTGCATAGATCTGAGAATATTTTTGATAAAAATAAGCTTGTCACTGAATTCTCCACACTTCCTGAAGTACCCTCACAAATGCATGCACACATATTCTCTATAAAGGCACATGATGTGTATGCAAACTTGTATGCATATTTTAATACTTTCAGAATCAATACTTGAGCATGACTGTGGCAATACCCTGCCCCGCCATTAGTTCCCTACTGGTGCAGTTCTAGAATTAGCTATTATACCTGTGGGATCTCTTAATAGTTTAACAGAGCATCATCAATCCACCATATCAATTTTTCAGTTGTAAGAATTTGTTGCACATTTTCATTATTTTGTGTCTGACACTGTTGCTCTTGGTTGCACTGTCAGTTTCTCTGCCACCAACCCTAATGAGCACCTTCCATCTCAAGTATTACCAAAGAAATTACACAGTAAGCATCCACAGTGGCCTTCAGGAAAATAGTTAAAATACAGTGACATGATAGGACCAAATACCCTCAGTGACGGATGCTAATACACACACGTTTTACAGGGATTTTCAGGTCTCCACATTCCAGCAAGAGTAGTCTAGCTGGGAGTGGACTGAGCCAATAGGAAAGCTGCAGACTACTCTGTAGCTACTGAGTGAGAATAAACGTCAGTTCACCAAAACTGTTTATGTGCTACAAAATTATGATCCATGAATTCTTCATGATTTTCTTATCCAAAGGGCCGATTTTTCAAAGTTCAAGAATGAGGTTGTTGAATTCTGTACCTCACTACCCAGAAATTCCCCAAATTATATTGAGATACATGGATTTGATGAAAAGGAAAATTTTAGATATTTATACAATTGAAAAAAAGTGTTTCCAGGTCACATGACTTACAAATTTGCTTTCAGTCATGATGTGATACACATCAAAATGCAATTGAAAAATAAGAAACAAAAGCAGAACTTAATGCCTTCAGAAAATGTGGAACTTACACATAAAATTCTAAACATGAGAAAAAATAAAACAAATAATACAACTTTAGGGTGTGAACCAGCCAGTAGAAAGCGAATGCCCTAGCTTACTGGCTCTTTGTCTCCTTTGTCTCTGTCCCTTCTCTCCTACTCTGACTATGCCTTTAGAAATGGCAAAGTGTAGAGTGTATCTCCTCTCTCTTTTTCCCAGATCTTTCCAACAGATGACCATAGAGTCCAAAGTCTCTCCAGTGGCTTATTGTTTATCTCTGCATTTCAGGACTAGCTTATTCCATCGTGATCAGATGTGGGTGTCCTCATATCTTGGGACTGGTCCATGTGCTACTGCCCTGAAGGGTGTTCCCTAAGATTGTCTCATGGGGAATTAGTTCCTTGAAGCCTTAGATCTTTTATCCATGACGTCTAAATTAGCAGCCGTTTCCCATAACCTATGAGCCACAGGGCTTGCCCCTTTAGGCTTCTTTGTTGTTGTTTTTCATAGCATGCATTACTTCGTACACTGTGGACTTTCTATCATTCCCTACCAGACTCGAAGATTCACAGAGAGCAGACATTTTGCTTGTTGCTATATTCCACTTAAAAATAGCAACTAGTATAGTTACATTTTCATTATATTTTAAAATTCATTTTCTTTTTTGGAAACTGTCATTAATAAATTCAAGCTCCCAGAGTGATTTGTCTGGATTAAGTGAATTTGCTATTTCTTCTGATTCTATTCTGGGGCTATTCTTGACCTGACTGCAGTCATTGAACTCTTAATTTTTGCTGTAATATTTTATTTTCAAGGCTCTGTAGTGCTTTGATTTTTCATACAGTATCCTATTCCTATTTTTTTCTCAATGTTGTAGCTCCCTTTGTCTCTAGAAAATGCACTTAATGTAAGATTTTATGTATAATTGTAGAAACATAGAAGATTGATAATGAAATCTTGCTAAAATTTTAAGATCTGAGAGGCAAGGCCTTCTTTTTATTTTATATTTTTGTACTGTTTTAAGCTATTAAAATTTGCATGTATTTTATTTTGATAATAAATGAAGAGAGGAAGAAAAGCCATTAAACAGATATTGACTTTTGACTAATACCTTTGAAACGTTCATACAACATCAAGATTAGAAATATGCTTATTATCAGCATAGGCTCAAACAGAACTTGGGTTTCCTCAGGAAACTAAATTCCTCTCTGTATTCTAAAGTAGCACTTCAATGCATAATTTAGTGCCCCTGTAATGAGTTCTAACCAATGTGACTACCCATCCTTATACTATCTATTACCAAGTAGAGCTATGATAAGGAGTTCTTAAAGTGATCTGGGCTTTAATGCATCACTAATGGTGTTACATGTGCCTTGCTCAGCAATCTAGAGTCACCTGAGCCCATCAAGCTGTGATCTGAAGGGTAAACCCTTGGCTAACCTTATCAGGTGGTTTCCGCTGTGACCATTGAGCCCCAGAAGGGATCTGCCTGCTGGTGTGGACTTCAAGTGTTGTCTTTACAAACCTGAGCTGGGATAGGGGATGTGAGGCTGCAGAACTACTTGTGGCCAGGAGCTTCTATATTGAGATCTGTTTTGAGTGTCTGGATTCAGATTTGGTATTTTGTGTTATGTTTGGGGTACTTGACCAGTATCCCACTCCAAGCCTAAACCTAACCCCCCTTTAAGCATTTTTGAGTACATCCTATTAAAATCATACACCAGGATCACAATGTTTTTGGTAGCTTCCCTTGAAATTCTAAACACATCTGGTAGACCTCCCAGCAGAGCGGTTATGAATGTTGCCAGGAGCTGATTGATCTTGGAGATGACTGAGATTCTTGGGTCTGTTACTGTCCCCAACTCCTGGGCTTCCATTTACCTGTCAGTTTCCATACCATGTGCCTTTTGCAGCCTGCATGTGGTCTAAAAAAATATTCTTGCATCTCTCTCCTTTCTGTTCTGTTTTTCTGCAGTAGACTGGAGGTAGCTTGGTCAGCATTGCTGGAGGGCTCACTTTAGTGTACCCTTGCCAACACTAGAAAAAGAAGGCTCTTTATGTTCTCCATAGCACTCAATGTTGAGATTATCCTTTGAGATCTCAATTTCTGGTAAGGATCCATGGATTCAATAACCATTAATTGCCAGTTACTCTATGATAGTCACCTTGCTAAGCCCTGGGCTATTGAACAAAATAGCATGCATTTCTGCTACCAAAGAACACAGAGCTTTATACATTTATTCTGAATGGAATTATCTTTGAATATGTGCTCACAAGACTATCCAAGATCTCAAAGAATTAAGTAAATAATAAATTGGAACAATTTGTTATAACCCATTTATAGGAAAGGGGATGGCTGTAAGGAATCTTGTTAGACAGTAACATGATGCTTATTAAAATAGTTTCATTGCCTTGTCCAAAAGCAATTGAGTTAGTGGAGAGAGCCCTGGATTTTGTACCGAAAGGACTAAGGTTGAAATTCTGCCTCTACTCTTCATCCGGGGTTGCTCTTTGCAAAGTGTTTACTCACTCTGAGCCTAATTTTCCACCCTCTCCTTAAAAGGAGAATCCCAATACCCACAGAGAAGACCCGGACTGCTCTGCAGCCCAAACTGGCCTAGTACACTAGAAAGGTTCAGCACAGAAGTCTTCTCCCCACCCAAGGAGAGACTTTGATCTTAGCAAAGAGGGTGCCCTGCCTCCAGCTCCCACAGCTGATGTCCGGCCATGCCCCTGTCCTGTGCAGAGGCAGCTCAGGGCAGAGAGTGGAAGCCACAGTGGCCTGCAGCCTCGGGAGACTGATCGCCACTTGCCTGAAGCAGGAAACCTTTTATTGAAGTTGCTTTCTTTCATAACAGTCTTTGTCCATCCATCAAAGCACATGAGGACTGAAAGTGTGTATTGACTCTCTGCAGATGACAAACTCAGTGTCTTTAGGGAAAACACACGGAGAAGCTATTGTAGAGGAACAAAAGGAGAGTGGCAAATTATGGGCAGTCCAATGTTCAATTATGCTGCAGTTGAAACACACATGCATTTTATAGACATTTAAATTATTTTTACTGTTATAAAAATGAACTACGTTGTCTTTGTTTCCCTAATTCACATGAAGAATAGCTATTAGATACAAAGTAAAAGGTCCATTAAAATTATGGCATTGTTGTTATTTAGGATGAGGTAAGGAGGATGAATATTAGAGACATAAATTTGGCGCCTCATGAAATGTATTTGTAACGGGTTCAGAGGGCCAGTGATGAAGTCTGATTTTTATAGATGACATAGGGAACTCATTTATGCTGACCAAAAGAGAAAAGGAAATATCAATACGCAGATAATAGAGGATGCTTGTTGCTGCTTAAAATAGGATGAAATGTGAGTTTGAAGGCAGGGGTGATTTTGTGTGGGTCCCTTCCCTCTGCTCTGATTTGATAATAGTTGATGCGACTCCAAAAGGTACAGAGTTTTAACATCCCCAACTCATGTGTCAATGATATTGTGGGTGTGGAAGTTGAATGCAGTGATGTTTTAGTAGATGCAGCAGATCTTTCAGCTGCTTGGGCTTCACAGAGGGAAGGTAGCTCTCCATTGTTGACAAAAGCCAGAATTGGCCCCAGCCCTGTACCCTCCCTGCTCCCTCACGCTCCTTCTTTGTCCCTGCTTTCTGGCTAACTATGTGATCTCTCAGCCACACATACTCAGCCCCATCATCCAACTGTTTCATATCTAAAACCAATGGGGATTCTTTGTCTTGGACTTATAAGTTATTTCACACAGCTTGGAGTTTTAAGGCCAGTTTTACCTCAAGTGATTTTTTTTTTTTTTAAGGTAAAAGGCCGACTAATACAGCTTCAATCAACAAAGAGCAAAAATGCTAGAGAAATAATTTTCTTCAGAAATTTGTGTTAAACTCTAAGAGAAAATCTGTAAAGCTATTCATTCTAATGATTAACTTTGAGATGTTGACAACCGTAAAAATGGGTTAAAAATATTCTAAGGTGTTGACAGTATATCCTAAAAATACTGGAAACCATTACTTTGGCACATTGCCAAAAACATCTAACCACTAATATCTGCAGAACAACTTTTTATGTAACACTGAGATACCTCGGTGAGTTGGATAACCTTGCAGGACAGGCATTTGCATATGACGAAGCTGCTGCTTTGGAAATCCACTTCTGCTGGGGCTCTGCTCTTGACTCCAGCTTCCTGTTCAAGTGCACCCTGGAAGCCAGCAGATGAGGGGTTAAGTCATGGGCTCCCTGCCATACATGTGAAAATTTCCTATTAGGTTTCGGGATCTAGTTCAACCTGCTTGAGCCCTGGCTATTGTCAGCAATTGGGGAGCGAGGCAGCGGATGTGAGATGCATCTGCTTCTCTTTAAAAGAGTTCAGTGTTTGTTCACCTTTTAAATGACTGAGACCTATTGTGATGGGCTCTGATGACCTCAGTCTAAATGCTTAAAGTATCTTCAGAATACGTACATTGAATTTTTTGGTACCTGTATTCACTAGTATAACCATCAGCAGGTGGCAAAAGGTTTTTGACCAAATCATGGGAATTTTAAAACAATGAGATAGAACTCACTAATCATGATTAAAAAAATCTCTTGGAAAGTATTTTGAGAGTTAAAAAAATGTGCTTTCTGCCTGTCTGTAATCACTTACTGCCTCATTTTATGCATTTACTCACCTGTGTTTCAATGGTAGATGGATGGATGAATGCAGATGCTTGCTTGCTGCTTCCCAGCGGATGAGAGAACAGGGCAAAATAAACAATATTTACTGATCTGAAATAATCTCTTCATCTTTAATTAGTGCAGTATCTGGGGGACAAGGAAGGAAACCTACCTAAAACACTGCTTCAACTAAGTTGCTGAAGAATAGGGCACACATTGCACTGCTGTCATCCAATCTAATACTTCACTGAATTTAAGCACATGCAACTTCAAGTATGTGGGATAACATTTACAAAGAATAGTCGCAGGGTACTAGGTGGACCATGGGTGTCTACCAAATGGCTTGGGAGAAATTTAGGAAGTCCATAACAGATGATAAAAGTATTGGGCTCATACGTAATTTCTGTGTTTCAAATGTTAAAGGAATTCTGTGAAAATCAACAACTTACATTCTTAGTGTATTAAAACTTTGCACATTCTTAATGAATGGATTGGCCAGTTCATCTCCATTAGCTGCAATAATACAGTAGCATTTGCAATATTCAAATAATAAAATCAACCACTTATATAGCTTAATCTGTTAAATTGTCATTCATTCTTACACTAGTTGTATCTTCAATTTATTAAAATAAATGGATGACGAATGTTTCATGAAAGTAAAAGTGCAATTAAAAGTGAAAAAATTATATCCAACAAGGTTATGTTAATAGTAGGCAGATCTTTAGTATGAATGTAAAACGTGAAGCTAAAATTAAGACGACAAATGGGAAATCATTATAAAGTGAAATGACTGGGCTCATGAGACTCATCTGCTAATATTCCTTCAGAAAATATTTTATGAAGCCTTCTAGATTTTCAAGTCCTATTTCTAGGAGGCAAGAAAGGAAATGCAAAATTTTAAATTACGCTATTTTGTTTCCATCAGCTCAGTCTTTTTTTTTTCTTGAGATAGCAACAAAGGTAGGTTTGTTTTTCTCCAGATGAATTCATATCATACTTCCTCATGATCAAACGGTGTGGAGCTTTCGGTTTCCTTTTAGAGTTTGATTTCATTGACACCGACAAAGGCACCTGTCTCATCACCTTCTCTCTGGATCTCAGGCAACACCTGACTTTCTTTATTGAGGTCTACTTTAGAATATTATCTGAACTTGAACACTCCATATTTTGTTCTTCTGGCTCTCAACACCTTTCTCTTGTGGGTGTCGTAACGAAAGTTTAAATACAGCTCAAAATCTGGTATAAAGCTAAATTTTAAAAAATGTAAATTTTGCAAACAGTTGTTCTCAACAAAATTCAGCAATGATTACACTGAAAGTTATTTATGTAAAATATGTTTTATTCAAAATTAGGACTTTTTAAACTATTGAAATTCATGGTTCTTAGAAATTCAGAATAATAGGCTAGTGATGTAAGTGTTTGAAAATGTCATTTTAGCAAATACATAGTTATTGAAGTATAATCAAACTTTAGTAAATCAATCACCTTCCTTAATTTCACTTTTCCATTTCAAAAGGTGAATGAAGTGCATTTAACACACTGCATTGATTGAAACACTGCATTTATGAATTCAGAGAAGAATCATAGAGCTGTAGACTGTGAAAATGTTCAGAGGAACAAAAGATACGATGCTAAAGAATTCTGACCATTCTGGAATCTTAGTTGGGGAACATATGGCTACCTGGGCAATGACTTCCATGTGAGTGCTGCTTGAACCACTGCATTTCTTACCCTGGTCATTGCATTATACATCCAACATACATATATTGATGATCAATATCAATAGTTCAGTAACATCCTGTGTTTGACTTGCATTTTCCTGTCTAATGATGTTTTATCATCTTCATATGGTGCTATTTATATTTTTGGAGCAGTGTCTAGTCAAGATTATGATCAGGTTGGTTGTGCTTTTCACTGTTGCAGGCTTTATCTTTTCTATTGCTTTTCAGTTTAATGACTTCCAAAGTATCTAGATTTTTTTTTCAATGCATTAATGACCTCCATGCTGTAAAATTTCTGCTACTGTTTCTCACGGATCTCAGTTGCCTATTACTACAGCAAGAGAGGATAAATATTGGGGGCGCCCAGAAAAACACTTGCCAAGGAGATGACTTCTATGAAGATAAAGGATAAAGGTGACACGTTATAGAAGTGTATCTGACAGAAAGTTGGTGCCAGAACCACTTCTACCCCATGGCATAGTCAGGAAGTGAACAAGCCAGTATAGTCTGAATGTGAAGAATGTACACACAGGTGATGGAGTCAAAGACAGTGCATACAGCCATGGAAATGTTTACTAAACACTTGATGAGCTTAATATGCTGCCTTAAAATGTGGAATTCTGGCATTTAATCTTTTTTTTTTTACTATCTTAAAAGTTTTAAATATTGGAGAGATACTTACACTCTTTCCCCCTGTTAACATCTCATATTTATCTTTGTCATAAACAATCATGCTTGCCTTCCCCTATATGTTTGAATGCGAAAATCTTTGGCGCCAAGACAGTGAGGACAGCAGAAACAAAAACCCAGGAAATAAGCTTCCTCTTCTCCTTCCTGATTGATACACTCCCTGTACTCAAAGGAGAGAATCAGGTTTGTCTCTGAAGACTTTGTTCCGATTACTTTGTTTCAAACAGGCCTTGCTAAAATCCCCTACCCACAACCAAGTTCATTTCCATTTGTTTATGCCTTTTTGTCTTTCAAATAAATTTCTCCTTCACTATGGACTACTCATCAAAACCTAGTATTAAAATACACAAATTGATCTGTGTCTTTGGGTGATCAATTTGGAGACTCCTGTCATGAAATTTATATTGAAAGAATTCATATGCTTCCTTTTGTTGATCTCTCATGATTAAGGCCTCGCCTGTGTACCCAAGATTAAAGTGTTTGTAATCACATTCTCAAATATTTTAGCTTTTTTCTAAATAATGTAGAGCCTCGGGTTGAGTGGAAATGTTGCATATCTATTAGGGATTGCTCTGAGTACATGCCATTATCTGACTTGAATTTTAGTTGAATAACTGGGGCTGTTATGGGGAAGGAAACCAATTTCTAGCTAAGCTAGATGAATAGTGATAGTACGAGCAGTTGATGACAATAAGAAGTGATAAAAATATGTATATCCATTTTAGTGGGAAATTATTCAGTATTTGGAAAATTGGATGTCCGCTGCAAGATGAAGGGATGACTCAGGATGATGAAAGGTTTTGGTTTGAATAACAACGGGTAGTGTGGCTAATAACAAGCCCGATTGCAGGTAAAACTTGGAAAGAAGGAATTATTTTAAGCAGGATAACAATATTTCTGATATTAAGTAAGAGCCTAAACATGACTGTATTTTGAGGGTAAGATATTTCCATGTAAACCGTCTATTTAAATATTGAATAGGAACTTGCAGATATTACCCAGAAATAGAAGACATTGATTTAATTGGAAATCATCTGTGAAAGATATTAAGAAGTAGAATTGTGGCACAGGGGATTAACCTATTTTGGAAGCCTGGATCCCATACTGGAGTGCTAGGGAGTGAGTCTGCTCACTGCAGTTTACTGCTAATACACCTGGCAGGCAATTATTAATGACTCAAGTATGGGCTTCTGGTGCCTACATGGTGATCTAGGTGGAATTCCTGGCTCCTGTTTTTAGCCTGGCCTAGTTATGGTTCTATAGGCATTTGGACAATGAATCAGTACATAGAAGATATCTTAATGCTTTCAGCCTACCTCTTAAATTACATTTAAAAAGTTGTATATAATATATATATATATCAACTAGAAAAAGGGATTTGCTATGCTTTAATTGAGAAATACTAGCATGTGTGGTATGATGGAAATGACCCAGTAGACACTGAATACCTCCCTTAACCTTTGTATTTCATTTCAGACAGATATTAACAATGAACTGATACTGTGATATGGTTGGGATTTTTGTCTAGACCTAATTTGTAGGGGTCTATTACACAACAGTAGCATTAAAGCTACTCATAAATGGCCAAGACACTAAGGAAACTGCTTCGTGTTCTTTGGTGCCTTCCCTCTCTTTTTTCTTTCCAAACACTGAAGACTAAATCTCATTAATTTTATTAAACATTAAGTCTGAAAACAGAGTGCTTTGTTTCTCTAAAAAGACAATTTCAACTTTTAAAAAGTCATACTTGAGAAATTTTGAAAGTCGAGTAGACCTTTACTACCATGAAATAATCCTATGAATTGAATGGACACGAGTCTGGATAAATCTGTTTTATTGCACTACCCAAGACTGGATCAAAAATCATGGTTATAAGGCCAGGGACCCGAAGATGATAGTTCAAACCAGGCATTCTTATGTGTAATTTGTGGAGAAGGGACTCTTCTTCAAAGAAACCTGTTGGAATGGGAGAAACAGGGTAGGAGGGGATAAGAAACCAAGCAAAGGTGTGAACTCCACTCGTGACTAACTTCAGGCTGATCGCGCATGCATCAGGGAAGTATGGATTTGATCAGAGTCCGTGAAGCAAGGGAATCTTCTATAGGCTGTGCTGACACTGAAGTGCTGTCACTTCCCAGGCAAGGGTGTTCTTCTGCCAGCCAAGGTAGCTCTCAGAAGAAGGGGACATTTGAAAGTTGTCAGCAGTGGCACTTGTATGCACCGTTCAGGAAAGAGGACCTGAATGGGGCAGGAGCAGTGATCCCAGCACTGAACTGCAGTAACTGCCATTGGATCCTTCCCTGTTCCTTCCAGGATGAGTGATGAGATTCAAGAGAGGAAGCATGTATCTTGTTGATTGCTAAAGAGAAATGAAAAATTAAATCTTTCACAAATTTAGCACAGTGACATCTTGTTCGGTTTTTCCACAACTATTTTATTATCTGAGGTGGAGTCAAAACCACAGTCTGTCTCCACTATCCTGAAGATAGTTCTAGTTCACTGTGCATCATTGATCGTAATGCATGGCATTCAGAAAAGATTCTGAACTTCACATGCGTAAATTTGATGTACCTTTTCATTAATGTCAGATAGTAATCTAATGCTACTGAAAGTAATCATTACAAACATCTAAGATCCATACTAGCTAACTCGATGCTTTCTATGTGTGGCCACTAACCTTCCCTGGACATGTAGTAACCTGCATGATTCTATAAAACATTAGAATGCAGTCGAGCCATTGTAGAAGTATATGTGGGTGGACTACTTGAATATATTGGTGGTTTTAACTTTATGATCACCTTTGGCCAAGTCATTTGTCTTCTTTCAGATCAGATTTTCTCAACTTTGAAATGTAGAAATCAAACTACTTCCAACCCCACCCCAAGGATTTTAGTGAGACTTCAACCTAAGTTACGAAAGGAACCTTATGTGACACTGGATTGTACTAATCCTTGCTGCTCTTGGTCCTCACTCTTTCCAGCAAAGCTCAAATTATGTTTCCTCTTTGTAAACTCAACTTTGAATGAATCTCACATGCACCACTCCCGGTGTTGGGATGCTGTGCTGTGATGTTCGCTTGCAGTTTGTCTTCATCTCTGCCTCATGTTGCTTAAGGGGGAAGGGGCAAGAAAATGCCACCTATGCCACACACAATAAACAGGAAATCTTATATTCCAAAAAGAGAGTAAAGGAGTGTACCCAACTTGCAAACTCTCCAGAGCAGTTCTTCAGGGTGTCTCTATAGCCAGAACCCAGGGCCTTATTCCTCAATGCTGAGTACAATCTGTTTTTTTTTTTCATTTATCAAAGTTTGTTTCTTTAAAGTGCTATTGTATGATAGCAAGCCTGCTAAAATAGAAATCTTTGCCTTCATCCTACCTTCCTCCACCATTCTAGTAAGAAAAAAGAATTAGTTCATCCCTTTGTTTAAATGGATTTACTTTTGTTAAATATAAAAGCTGTGCCTGGGTCCTTCTAGCACTTATGAAAAATGGTATTATAAAATATGCTGCTTTTGGTATAGGAACACTTTAAAGATCATGTACAATTTTCAGCAATCATTTTTTTTTTCATTCTGCAGACCCCTCCCTGTCTTTGACCAATAATCTATGAGCTGGAGGTGGTCTTGCTTTTAGAATCTTAATAATGACATAAACGGTTTCATTTAAAACTTGGCTGTCATTTTCTGGCAAGAGAAAAACAAGAGACGTTCAAAATGCATGTTCGCCCCCTGATCACCTGTCAGCCACATAGGAACCACCATCTCACAATTTGTCCCTGCCCAGGCACTTCATCTTCAAACAGAAACTGCATCTTAATTATAGCCTTTAATGGGCTGTTTCACTCCAGGATCAATATGTCTGACAAAAACCAACCTCCGCTAAAAGCTCATTAATTCACATCCGACTAATTCAGGATTTGTGATGATTTTGGCAGAAACCAAGCAGAAGTTTACCTTTGGTATTGCTGCTTACAAAGGTTTAGCCTGGCCAATTAATTAAGAAGAACACTGCCAGGAAAGTATTTACAGAGCACCTATGTGCATGGAGACGAGGCTGATTGAAGTTCCTGACCGCTCTGTTCTTATCAGGCCAAGCCCAGTTACCCACTGATTTTGCAGCAGCCCTATGGACTTCCTCAAATGGAGCTGCAGATCTGTGATTGTTCTGCCATGTGGGCCAGGGATTTAGGGCTCTGCCCCTCGTCCTACATGTAAGGGCAACTATATGCAGTGGGTGTTTCCACATGCAGCCAAGATAAGTTCTGCAGGGGGTGTCTGATCTCATTAGAGGATGGGGTGTAGAACCCCTTGGCCTTTTCTCTAGGGTCTTAGCCCACAGGAGGGATACACCCAAAGTACAGGGATGAATTTTTCCAGCTAACAATGTTTTACCAAGGAGAATTCAGGTTGGTCGGTATTCCCAAGCTTTTGTGATGTCCAGGCTCAGTCATCAGGACCTCAATACCGTAAACTGTTCTTGCTTTCTCTTTGTTTTTACTTCAATCTTCACTCCATCACATTGCCTCCCATACGAATGACCTGATTCCCATGTGTAACACTGTTTTCAGGGGTGTCCAAACTAACATCTGTTCCTGCACACTTCTGTGTGAAGGCATGTGTATCTGATATTTACTCCTTTCTCAGTCTACTTGGTCTCTGATCCGTGCATTATTTCTTCAGGCCTAACTTCTAGAAAATTGTGTTGCAGTAGTGTCAAATGGGCAATGTCTCCTTGTGCTCGGCTGACCATCATGCCCTCTACAGCCCTGTGTCCAGTTCTGGTCTCTTCCTGCTGGTGTCATTGCTGTGCCCGCTCATCTGTCCCTGAATCAGCATAAAGTATTCCCCTCACTGATTTGACCTTGTCTGGTGTTGTGTTTTTTTTCATGTCATAACCTCCACTTACACAACAGGAGGAACTTAATGAAGGCTTTAACACTTTTATGTTACCGTCTGGGTGTAAGCATGAAGTTTAACCAGGACCTTTCAGCATCACTCTAATCATGTTTTGATTTGAGCAAATATAAACATGTCAATTACTGGTGCCTCCCAGAACCTTCCTTGTCTCCGATTTGACATCATTTCTGTCATCTTACCTTTCAAGACTCTTGGATCTTCCTTCCTCTTTCTTTTCTCTTCCTATCTGTTAAAAGCTCTCTGTTGCTCTAGATGTGACCTGGTTGCAGAGTCTCAGGTCCTGGACATGATCTACAGAATCACACAATCTGCATTTTAAGAAGTCCCACAGGTGATTCGCGTGCATGTGAAAATGGGAAAAATCTTCATGCAACTGAGGGTAATTGGTCAGTTGCTAAGTCTGTTTTTCTTCCTTCCTGGACTCTTTTGGGGGAAATATCTGTTTTTTCATCACTTCAACTTCTAGCTGTGAATTGGCGACAACAGTCTATTTGCACCTGGGTTTCTAAGCCCATGTGTCTTCTCACAGCAGGGCAATTGATCCCAGAATGTTTATTTATGTTTCCCAAAGATGAGCTCAACTCAGGATACAGTGTGGTCACTTCAGTGAGGCTACTGTTGCTGCCTAACAATTAGTTACAAACATTCTGTTAGAAGCAGAGCTGCTAGTGATGGGCTAGGCTGGATGGCATTATTAATCAAGGGCAGTTTAAAACTGTTCAGGTAGTTTTTGATTGTGGTTAAAAATAGTTCATAGTGTTCCTTTCATTGGGAATATAGAAACCTTTTATTTCCCACTGTTATTGATGCTATCTCTTAGTCCCACCAAGAAATATGGCTTTGTTTCATCTGCAGTGTTACTGTGTTGTATTCCCCCTGCAGGGATGATACATCCTCTGCTGTCAGGGATATTTCCATCCACATCCTTTACAAGGATTCATCCAACACAATAGGATACACCTTGAAAAGTGTCACGCTTCCAAGAAGAGCCCGAGATCACTGATGGGCTGATGCAGCGAAACAGAGCTGCAAATCCTTATTTCCAGTTGGGCCAGCTTGTGTTGGGGGTGGAGAGGAGGCACCATTCTTGTTATAAAGTTGTCAATTTGAGAGCTCAGTTGTAACTACATGGTGTATCCCATGCTCCCTTTACCCGGTGTGGGCTTCCTTGCTCCTCCACAAGGATAATTCCTACAGGCAATGCTTCAGCTTGGGGCCCGTTTTTAGAAAGTACACCTCAGGCATTGCTGCTCCTCCATAGCATCTAATCTTATCTAATGCAACAGTATGATCCTGTTGGGTTCATATCCAGACAAGTAGGAATGATTCAGTCTTCTCACTACAATGCAAGTATTGGATAACATCCTTATGTCCACCTTTACTTTTCATCTGTATGACCATTTTCTTAGTTGAAGCTTTCATCAATCTCTTAGCCAGATGGCTACACCAGATTCCTAGCTTGTTTCCTTGCTGCAACCATGGTTGTCTCAAAGACACATTTCAGGATTGGCACAGGGCTGGCACAATGGTTAAAATGCCACAAGGACTGTTGGTATCTCACTGCTGAGTGAATGCAAATTGTGGCAACGCTTCTCCCACCTCCTCCTGACATTGACCCGGGGGGACAGGTGATGGCCCAGTAATTAGATTCCTACCACCCAGGTGGGCACCTAGCTTCAGCTTGACCCAACACTTGTAGACATTTTGGCAATGAACCAGCTGACAGGGTATCTATCTCCCTCTCTCTCCCCTACTCCCTTTTTCTTCTCTGTTGGATTAAAATAAGTTTGGAAAGAAAGCTTTACGTAAGTTTAAAGTGATCACAAAATTTGCAGGTCTTCAGTAGCATTGATTCTCTTAACATAAATCCCAAGTTTCCTAAGATACTTGGGAAGACTTGTCTGACTCACTCAGCACCAGTCTTAATACTCCCAGGAGGGTCACTTCAATGTGCTGCATAGGTTTTCAGGTTGTTTCCAAACATACAAGTGGTCTCTTTAATGCCAAGGATGTGTTTTCCCATCTAAGGATCCCTGCTGCCTTATTCAAAGTGAAGCACGTATCAGGGATTTGAAAGAAAGTTCCCTACAGACATACATTCAATTCCCTTAAGTGAGTTATTCCTCCCATCCCATCTACCCTGAGTTCAGGAAATGAAATGATATCACTGTTTTCTTATGTATCTAACCTGTCACTTACCTTTACTTCTTAAGAATAACCGTTTAAACTCGAGGGCATGATGACCCATTAAGAATTGCTGGGGTGAGTGGAAAGCCAGGATTTACAGCACTCTGCTGATGTGATTCTTTTTATGCATCCTGTAAATTTTAGTTATAGCTACACTAGTCTGTGGCCAGCACGGACAAGGCTGACTCCTTTTTATAATTTCATAAGCACAATAAGGTCATAAATTTCAAGCTACCTTTTCTTCCCTTTTTTCCTGTGTTAGGCTATTGCCTGAAGTAAGACAATGGGTTTTCGAAGGAAAATGTCAGCTTTAATAGACAGTCTAAATGAGTCAGGTAATGGTGTTGCAAGGTTATTTCAAGTTCATCCCTACCTCTTCATGAAAGATCTAGTACTCAAAAGTGGCTAATGTTTCTGTAACCAACTGGCCATATCTTTGCGCTACTTAGAGCCAGTGGACAGATGTGTTGAAAGGGCGGTGTCATCCTTACACCTCAGGTGGTTGGCCACAAGGCCTCCAAAATATGTCGGGTGACATCACAAACTTGATCAGCATCAGCCGCCTTTCAATTAGCTAGGAAAGGTAGTTGCAAGCTTGTCTCGACAATCCCCAAACTTCCTGTAGAATAGACTTCTTTTAAAAATATGCTTCTTTAGGAATATTGTTACAACAAACGTTGAATTTTTAAACTTAATGAGATTTGGCACATGGAAACTATCAATATCTTACATGTTTAACATACTGACATGTTCTTAACTCAAGCTCATGATTTAGTCATTCTTTTTTTAAACCTGATGTCCTTCCTATGGGAGAATCTCACCTAAGAGAACATTTTTGTTATCACATCTCTTTAGGCTTCTCTTGGTGGAGACATTATCTAATACTTTGCTTGATTTTTGAGTTGTAGTAATGAAGTAAGATATTTCATTGAATGCCCAACTGGAATTTGCTTGGCACTTTCCTCGTGAGCTAACTGAAATTTGAGAGTTTAGGTGGGAAACCAGAATAAAATCCTGTTCTCAGATCATATCAAACATCCTATTTTAAAGCAAGAATCTACCCTAGTGCTGAAGACATCTGCAGGCACTTGGGATCACCTGTGGTCAGTCCCTGGCTTCAGCTCTGGACTCCAGCTTCTTCGCAGTGCAGATCCCGGGAGGCAGAAGAACTAGGTGAAGAGACCAGGTTTACGTCAACTATGTGGGAAACTTAAGTGGTGTTCCCTGCTCCCGGATTTGGCTGCAGCCAGGCCCAGCCATTTGTAGTATTTGGGGAGTGAAGCAGTGGATCAGAACTTTTATCCCCCACTCCTTTCCTAAATTAATTTTAAAATGTTGAAAAAGTGTTTGTAATTATCCATCAAATTGTCATTGCCTCCCATGTATTTATGTAGCCATTGGTTTATGTTAGTGCAGACGGGCACATCTTTAGTTAACAACATGATTAGAATTATTACTGATTTGGTTTCTCAAATTGTTTCACACCTGGTCATAAGGATCTTGAGTTGGCTTTCTTGTACTATTTACATAGTTCCGTCATAGTGGGTTTTCTTTTTCATGATTGGAACACTACCTTTTTTGTATCCTGCATTAAACATTTCTTGGTCTGGAATTGCCAATTTCTTTACAAATCCATTCTTGGCTTTAAGGAGGTTGGTATTAGAACCCAAAATCTGGGTACTGAATTCCCTGATGTCATTACTTCTAGGCCCTCTTCACCAACAGAGGAAGAACAATAGCATTTACACCAGCATAGTCACCTGTGTATAACCACACACCTGCAAACGCTTTTGTGCATTTGTGTGTGAAGCTAAACATGAGTTCATAACCATTTTTTCCAATTCTAGTGCATTAACCAGTAGATCGCTTTACCCTTTTCTCTTTAGTGGTTACTAACTGCGCTCCAACAGTGAGAAGCCCAGCACCAACCACTACCAGTTTACTTAGTTGGTCCATTGCAGTATATCTTGTAGGAACTTGCAATTCCAAAAATCTGTTATTTCTCATGTAGGTTTTATGAACACAAGTTTTCAAATACGGTGAATAAACATGATTATCAGGGATGGATTTCATGGTGAGATTATACTTAGATGAAGAACTTATTATAACGTTACTTTCCAAAAAGTTTATACTACTTTTTAAAGTTACTACAAGCAATAAATGAATTCTTCATGTTCCATAGCCTTGCTAGCAATTGGTGATGTCAATATTTTGGATTGTAGTCCTAATTTGATTGTAGTGAAAACTCTTATTTAAAATTTCCTTCTTGGTAAATTCTGAACATCTACCTATTCTTATTAGGTAAAAATCAAGATAGTGTTTGTCTTCTGAGGTTTCTGTTCAAATTCTCTGCTAGTTTTTGAATGTATGCTTTTCTATATTTTTATCTACATTGGATAAGCTCTTTGAGTAGACTTTTGAAAATATTTTTCCATTCTGAGGCATGGCTTCTGTTTTCATATGCTTCTTTCAGATAAGAAATGATTAATTTGAATAAAGTCTAATTTATCATTTTCTGTCATAGATAATTTTGATGTAGCCCTAAAAATTCATTAGCACATTAAAAAGATGACCTTGGCTTTTTTCCTGTGATAATTCAGTTTTTCATTTTACATCTTATTCTAGTGTGTGTTGTGGTGATAATGGTTTGAGATACAATTGCCATAGCATGAAATTCTCTTATGCTCAGTCAATGACTTTGCACAGTTTTTTGACCATTCCCTTCAGCATCAATTGCATAACATATTTTTTCCATCACTCTAAAAAAGAAAATCCTTCCCAGTTTTCTACCGTCTATCACCTTCAACCTTAATAACCCAAACTCTGGCTGCATTGATGTCCCTAAATATTTTGTGCAGATGCAATCCTAGCTCATGCAATCATTCTTATGTTAGTCTTTAATAAATTATCTTATATGTAACTGATCAATTCCTTTGTGATCATATGTTACATTCTATGGATATACCACATTTTGTATATGCTTTTATCTTTTGAGTATTTGCATTTTTGCTGTAATAAACAGTACCATTGATATTACTTGTGCATAAAATTTGGAGTAAAATATATTGTTCAACTTGGGTTTTAAGAATAAGAAGTGTAAGTGCTAAGTCAGATGGCACTCCAGGCATTCACAGGTTGTTCCAGATGTTGTAAAATTGCTGTAACATTTAATGATCCAACTAGATGCATATGATAGTTCTGATTTTTGCCACATCCTGACCAGCTCTTGATTTCTGACTTCTTGCATGTACCATCCTCCTGGATTTTAAGTAATATTTTATAGCAATTTTGCTTTGCCAACTATGATGACTACTAAAACTGAGCATCTTTGCACATGGCTAATAGCGGTTCATGCATATTCTTGGGATAAATGTTTATTGGGAACCTTTATGTATGTTTAACTTGGGACATTTATTAAGTGATTAATATTCACTATGAATTCTACATGCAACTATATCAGATATATAATTCATAGGTTTTCAATTCATGCTCTAACTTAATATTGATTTTGAAACAACAATATTTTCAATCTTTGTTGTACTAACTTTTAAGTTCTTAGTCCATTTTGCATTGCTTTTGTGTAGATCTCATCAGTTTACATGCAAATGTAATTTTGTAAGTAGATACCCAGGTATTCTATAAGTGTCTACTGGGGAAAGCAACAAACTATTGTCTCCATTGAACGCTATTGACATCAGTGCCAGAAGTCAGTCAACTGTAGATCTGTAGGTTTGTTTCCATGCTTTAAGTTTAGTTGACTTACAAATTTATGCTTTCACTAATTGCATACTGTTTGACATTTTGGTGGTACACATTGGAACTGGAAATGTTTAAACCCTCTAACTTAATCCCATCATTATTTTTCTACATTCTTTTTGTTTCAGTATGAATTCTACCATGTTCATTTTTGAGTTAATTTTCTGTGACAGGCATGAAATGTCCAAGGATCATTTTACAAGCACATTATGAGATCTACCATTGTTTGTTTCAGGCTTATATTTTCTACAGTCAATTTCTTCGCTCTTGTAAAAGATCAATTAAATATATTTGCAAATCCATCTGTGGATAATCTATTCTGTTTCATTGCTTTATTTCCTTGTGGATGTATTATCTTCATTATCAATGTTTTGTTTCTAAACAAAACTAGTTTGAGTCATTCAGTTTTGTTTCTCTTCACCATTTGTTGAATATTACTGGAATGTTTCATTTCCCTGTGAACTTTACAATCATTTTACTGATGACTACACCAAAGGCTTCTGAGTGTTATGTAGGGCTGTGTTGAATCTACAGATTCCATTGGTAAATTCACTTACCAGCACAGTCTTCTCATCCACAATCTGGATTTTTCTCTTCATCTACTTCATATTCCTCTATTTCTTTCGCGTTTTTCAAATTTTGTGCACATAGATCCTATATACAATTTCTTGATTTTTTTTACCTATTTTTTAATGTGTGGTGTTAAAATCATTTTTAAAATTTTATAATTTTCATTGATGCGTGGCAGAGCATTTGGTGTACTAGTGTTTTCTTCTCAAGCTTAACATTTGCTTATTTTTCAACCTATATTTTTCTTGATCTATTATACTAGTCAGGAAATTTTTGGGCAGTGTTGAATAGGGATTTAAGATAGGACATATCTGCCTTATTCTTAATATTAGGACAAATCATTGAGTTTTTCAAAATTGCATATCAACTGTAGATTTTTCTTTATACATGGTCTTTACCATGTTGAAAACACCCTTATTCATATTTTGTTTCATGGGTGTGGTCAACTTACTTTGCTATGTCCATTCGATTTCTTCTCCCCATTCCCTTAAAACTGGTTTATCCTTCATGCTATTTATCTGTTACAAATACTGTTTATGTATTTAAGATTTTTATCCATTGTTGACCATGTCTCTGAATGTCTTTTAACCTTCCTTGCAAAACAGGTTGATCACAAATTTAGTGCCTAAATCCTTTTATCTCTTTTTAAAAGTATCACTATTGTTGTTTGCTTGTTACTGGATACAAATTCTCAGTTGGTATGTTTTCAGTTCTTTCAGTTGTCTATTTTTATGTGATTTCTAAAGAGAAGTCCAAGGCAGTTTTGATTCTGCACCTCTAAGAAATTTTGTTCTTTTCTGGTCTAAGATTGCCTCTTTGTCTTTGGTTTCTAAAATTTGTAGTATGCATCGGTGTAAGCTTTCATTTTTTATTAATATTCATCCTTGATATTCTACCTTTTTCTTGAGTCTGTAACTTAGTATTTTCATTTGTTTTATACAGTTCTCTGTAGCTATCAACTAAACTATTCCTTGTGATCTTCGCATGCACACGCACAGGTGTCTGAGACGAGTGTGTGTGTGTGCGTATGGACCAATCTACCAACATCTGCATATGCATTCCTGTGTAACCTTATGCCTTGTAAATGTTTGTTAGAAGGATGCTGTATCACAGATAGTGGGAACTAAAGAAGGTAAAGCTTGAGTCAGTTTCAGTTAATCTGAGTAGCTTGTGGTACGTTTAATAATTGCTATAGCTATGTTGTTTTTGGCTGCCCTGATGGCTTTGGGTTTTCGTAAGGACTCGCAGTCTGTGCTTCACAGCTCCCCTTCTTCAGTCCCCTGTTATGCTAGTGGCTGTTACTGTCACAGCATTGTGTAGCACAGGGCGTTGAATTCTGCCAACGTGGAAGTCTCAATCTCCTGGTGGCCCTGTGGTACTCATCTGATGCCCCTGAGCAACTTCTTTACCCTATTTGGGGAGGCAGGGAAGGATAATATCTTCCCCTGGGGAGGGTGAGACTGTCCTGTGGACCAGTTGTGCCCTCAGAAGATTCTGAATATTTCCCCCAAGCTAACTTACCAGCTCTATGCAGCAGAACCATGAACAAATCTGCAAGGCTTTTCCATTAGAACATTATGGAGTCATAGATTTGAGACCACCAGAGCAAAGGCTTTCCTTTAACACTGCAGCCTGTTAGGATTTTATTCATCCTACTATTCATTGCCCTTGCACTTCCAGAAGTTATTCTCGTTTCTTAAGTGACAAGGTTATGGCTCCAGCGGCTCCTGCTGTTGAAAGGTAGATCTTGACCGTGACTCTGCATTTGTCTCTGCAGTTTCAACACACTGCTTGGCCTTGGGTTGTGAATAACCAAATGGCATCAATAAAATCTAACATTTAGTTTAACTTTTTCCCATATTCTTGCTGTAAGGACTTGACTTCCATGCTAAGTAGTCACGATAACCCAGAACGTGTGGCAGTCATCAACATCAATGATCCTCTAATCAGCTTCACACCAAAAACAGACAACTTAGCAAATTAGCAATCAAATGAGAGTCCCACTCAGCTCTGAAAGGCAGGAGTGCCAGAGGCATTAGAATTTAGTCTGACTTCCCAAATAATGGGTAAAATAGTTGAGATTTTTGTAATTTTTCTAGCCAAAGTCTTTAGTTTCTATGTAATCCACAAAATCTAATATAGAAGGAGAAAACTACAGGTTCTATGTATTAGCTGTTGGTTGGAATTAACATGATTATGAAAACCAAAAGAAAGATTATCACTACTTAACTGAAAATGTTACTATGACTGAATAAATGCAATGGAATTTTAGGGTAGAAAATCGGAAGTGAGACCAACAGAAGTTTTCAGCTGTGCCTTAATCTGAATTGAGATGGATATTCTTCCCTCTGTATTGAAAAGAAAATACTTCTTCCAACAAGATAAGCCTGTCGGCAACTAAATTCACTTAAAAATGGTGAACAGCCCACTTCCAAAGTCCCTAGGTTTGAGAAATCCAAAGCTTTATATTATAAATTCTGTCTAGTCCCTAAGCATTTCACAAGTTTAAAAATCTATGAAATAAACTAGCCCCAAACCTGAAATTCCATATATGCTTTCTTTATTCTCCTTCACTGAAGCCCATAAAATCGATATAACTGACTATATTTTATAGTAAGTCTAATCAACCAAGCTTTGCTTTTTTAAGATATTTTTGAAATGGTTAAAGAAGGTAGAAAAGGAATTGAATGCATCACTTATGGGCTGTGATATAGTTTATGCTAGTTTTAAGTGTTCATGATATTTGAAAGAGTGACAGGGAAGAGAAACAGGAGTATTTTTGGAGGGGAGGGGAAAGGTATGCAGCAGCTAGAGGTTGGCTGGGCTAACTCCAGGAATAAGGTTTACAACTCAGTTTCTCACATGGGTGGCAATGAAGCAAAACTGGGGCTGCCACCTAATGCCTTCCAAGTGCATCAGTAGGAAGCTAGGTGGGAAGCAGAGTAGCTGAAACTTGCACCAACACTTTGAGTTGGGATGCAGGCATCGTAAGCTGTGATGTTACCTGCTGTACTGTGAGCCTACCACTGCACTGTAAAGCTTAGTGTAGCTCTTGAATCATAAAAGGTAAACCTAAACCCTCATGAATAATAGGAAAGTCATTGAACATATTTCCCTCTTCTTACCTTAGACAAATGGCAGAATCTCCCTTTCTTATTTAGGTTATCCATTTTGTTAGCCACTGGAAAGCTCATGACAGCCTCTGGAGTGATCTTTGGTTAATGTGCTCAGTGTGGCCTTTCCAGAAACACAAGTGAAGTTGCCTTTTTCTTCATGAGAAGTTGAAAAGGCTACTGGTGAGATATTTTTTTTAAATGACTCTTTAAATGTCTTTTGGTTTCAATTTGAAGTCTTTAAAGAAATAGAAGGAAATGATTAGGTTTCTAAAAGCCTAATTTCTTCTGTGCAGAGATTTTAACTACTGGAGATCCTTGTAACTTTTATAAGAAACCAGAGTCCAGGATTGTTTTATATAATTACCTTGCAGAGGATTTCGTTTGAATAGAAGAAATACTGGTTTTTAGTGACATGTTTTAAAATTAATCTGTTCTCACACTACAGAGAATTCTTAACCAATTCAGTTCTTCCCACTCAAGTTCACATCTGCTTCCAGACAGCATGCTGACCCAGATGGTGTGCAAACCCCACTCTAAGCAAACTGTCTTAAAACCATACCTGGCCCTGCAGTTTGCAAGACCGCTTCATTGTGCGGTACCTACCTTGCCATTTCAACAAAGAAATTTGATTTCAACAAAGGAATTTGGGGAAAGACACAATCAGTGAGATCACAGTGCATGCTGTCGGTCACAGGGATTCTGTTACAGCAACAACCGGCAAGGAGCCACAGAAGGCAGTGGCTGGATAGCCCAAGAAATTTATGACCACCAGCTTGGCACTCTCCCACTTGCAGGCTTACCTGTCTTGCTGTAGTTTCTGGGAACTGCAAGGATTCCTCTCTCACATTGAATTGCCCCTTATGCAAAATCCTCATGGATTTAAAGAATGCTGTACTTAAACTTCCTTGTAAGGAATATGTTTTCCATTTGTGTACATAAATATGCAACTTAGATTTTTAGGTTTGCAAACCTGAGGTACTAATCAATACTTCTCCTGATGGTGTCTACTTTGTTGTACAGAATCTTTTTGATTTAACAGAATCCTATTTCTCTAGTGGTTATTTTGTTGCTTATGCCTCTGGGATCTTATCCTCCCAAATTGTTATTTTTTATCTTTACATACTTGTTCAGGGCACAAAGGGGCAAGGGCTAAAAGAAAGTGGGTAAGACCATTGTTTCCACATTCTTTGTCTTTGTATCTGGGGGAAGGGAGGAAATGAAGGCAAAGGCCACATCCAGCCTCCTGACCACCCCAGGGCCTCCGATGTGGAGCATGCTCTGAGGACACTGCTCAAGTAGTTTGATAGTTCAACAGCTCTGAATTGCTGCCCATTTCACCACTCTAAGCACAATGAAATCTTTCCAGAATCCACTGGCTTTTCATAGTCCACCTTAGAGTCTTTGTTTGCCCAGATTTTTACTGCCAACACTTGGCTGGGGTAGTTGGCCACTTTGTTCTGTCCTCTGTTCTGGTACCAGGTGTCCTCTGCAGGTTCTAATGTGCCATTGCATCCACCATGTGCACCCGCTGTGCTGTCAACTGTTTTGTCTAAGCCACTGAGGAGACCCAGCTCTGACACAAGCACTCCACAGATGGACTGTGGATCCTGCAATTTTTTTTTCATAGTTAAAGTTGAGTACAGCAGTTCAGTTGGGATCCCCAAAGAAACCTCATCTGAAGTGATCCCAGACCTGATTCTTGTATGTCCTTGCCAATGCAGGGTCTGGCACAGTCTGTCACCCCAGTCCGCTTATGTGCACACTGGTGGTTGTAATTGCTGGTTCAGTTCTGTCTCCAGCTCTGTCCTCTATGCAAACCAATGGGTATTGCTGCCCAGCTGGGTCCCATCCACCACACACTTGGCGATGTAAACCAGTAGGGGCTGTAGCTTATTTGGGGTGACCCACATAATTCTGCGTCCCAAACCTCATTTCTGTGTTGATTCCAACACTTGGTTTCTAGATGTGTAGAATAATTTCTGGGAAGAATGATAAGGGCAGGGTAGAATTCAGTGAAAAATTTGCACTTTACTGAAGATAAGTCACAGTAGATGATCTATACATGTGCAAAGTGATGTGTTCCAATGCCATTTTTCTCCCTAGGATGCTATATTACAATCAGAAAGTTTAGCTGTAAGCAAAATTAAATGAAGTATAAAATGAACTAGTAACTGAACAAGAAAATAGAAATTAATAGTTCCCTACAGAGCAAGGAGAAAGCCAATAAATATTGGAAGAACTCATTATCTATCCTTGGAGTGATCAGAATTGAGAAGCAGTGCTGCCATTGGTTAATTGACAAGGGCCCACTAATGTATCTTACCAATGGGATTGTTATTTATGATTTAATTCTTGAAGAGGTATTATATTCAGAATTTCCAATTACAGGACCCAACAGAATGTTGCATCAGAACACATTTCATTTTAATTGAATTCATTGCTCAAACAGAACTTAAGGTGTAGGCTTAGTCTGTCTGGGCCTAACACGAAGGCTATCGTTATTTTCCTCTTACCATGTCTTTTTTTTTTAAAGGGTATATTTTCTCTTTCTTCATGCAAGTAGAACAGCAGCTTCTATTCTGATGTAAGTCTCCCCAAGAGTTAATCTGCCAGGGATTCTAGGTGTTTATGGTGGGCCCCATATGTCTTTTAGACAGAGTGATAAAAAGTGGAGTTCCACAGAGCCAGTGGAGCTGCTAGCAAGTTTATACTCTCAATTACTTTGAAAACTTTGGAATCAGGCTAACCTTTCCAAGGGGAAGTGTCTCTCATTTAAGATGATGTTAATAATTCTTGTAGGCACCAAACTTCATTGATGTCCTTAACCAAAAAAATGTCTGAAACTCTGACAGAACAAGTAAGAAAAGGTGACACTTTGCAGGAGAATGGCAGTACTGTTAACTGCTAATGCAGCAAAAGGTTACAGCATAAACGGTCACGAGGAAATTGAGCTTGCAATGCCCGGATGTGTAGATGTGAATATAAATAGTATAAGACTACTATGGGACAAGATGAACTGATATAAAAGAACAGTGAGATGTACACTGACTGCAGTTAGTGTTCAATAAGGTGTAAGTGGATTGAATACATAAAAGGGCCAATATAGGGTCCCTTCATACAGATGTTTGCATTACACATTGTTTAACTTGCTTGATTGCAGAAACTTGAATATTTTTAACAAGATACTTCTGCTGAATGCAAATTTAAAATCCTGAGTCTTCATGAAGTTAACCTTTTGTGTTCATTAACAAGATAAAGGAGAACAGAAGTAAGCTCCCCTCTGCTGATTCACTACCCTGTAGTTGCACTGGACCCTAGGCTGGGCTGGGTGAGGCTGGGCTAGACCAAAGGCAGAAGCTGGGAACTCAATGTCTGTCTCCAACAGAGAACTAAGGCACAACCTGTTACCTTCAAGGGTATGCATTACATGCATTCTCAGGAGGATGGAATTACCGTATCTAGAAACACAGGTGCTCCGATGAAGGGATGCGGGCATCCCAAGCAGCTCCATAAGTGTTACACCAACAAACTTGACACATTCACCCTTGAACACAGAGCAACTGACTTCAATATACAGATGTTGATCACTCATGCGTATTTGCCCAGTAGGGCTGATTTAAATGCCTCAGGTGTGGAATGTAATCTAAAACATGGCAGTCCTATTTCCTGCCCCAAGTCAAACTGAAAAGGTTTGCGTTCTCCTTCTCTTAGTTCCAATACCAGAAACAAGGAAGTAAATATTAACAGCTCTGTTAGGTGCCAGTAACCAACTGGTTGTCTAGAGAGAGACACAAAACAGACAAGGATTCCTGACCTCCATGGATTTCCAGATAAAGGAATGTAAAAGTGAAACAATAGAGGAGGTGGGGAAAAACACAAAGTAGCTGAAAACTGAACACCCAGTGTGTACAGGATCAACATGTATAATTCTGGAAATACATACTTACAGAGATACACACATGGATGTGTTAGAGAAAGTACAGAGGACCGGAAGGCTGGGAGAGGAAGAGGCTGTGCGGTGACACCGTATGTGAAAGGCTTATTGCTCTGTCTCGGCAGCTCTGTGCAGTCAGATCAAGAGCTCTGTTTCCCACTTCCATTTTGTTCTATTTCCCATGACAGATAACCAGAAAAGAGGAAAAAATGCAGGATTATAGAGGATGTTTTCCTCAAACCAGAGAAGCGGATAATATAGGTCACTTTGAGCCTTCCTCCATTGGCCAACATAAAAGCATCAAAATTGGCCCCTGGTGATTTTTGCTTATACTTGTGTAGCCTTTCTCTTACGTTGCATGTGGCACTAGTATTGGCATGGTTCCCAAGAACAGATTAGAAAGGATTTCTATGTCTATGTTGAGTAGTTTGCTCTTGGATGACTTACTCCATTCAAGGCGAACTGCCCTGTTCTAAGTAGCCACATGGCAAGGACCACATAGTGGGCAACTGCCAGCCAACAGCTGCCAAGGACCTGAAAGCCACCAGGGAAATGAGCTTGGAAGTAGATTTACTGGCTCCACCCCAGCTTTGAGATGATGGTAGCGCTAGACCCTTCTGGAAAACTTGTCCTATAATTAGGTTTTTGTTTATTGTTAAGCAGAAAAATAGGAAAGGATAAGCTGTTCTTTGTTCTATTCTCAGTGAATACATGGATCCCTCCTTCCAATGGCAGGATCCGTCCTATTGATCAAATAGAGCAATGTGGTTTGCCAAGTAGACTTCAGTCTACCTCTCCTGTTTCATGACATGGTGATTTTTTTTACTTTATGAAACATTTTTCTATAAGGAAAAAATGCTGTGTTGTCATTTGTCTTACATAACACAAAATAATATAGGTGGGCTGTAGTAGTAAGTCTCATTTTACATGAAGTTAAATTCGGTAATAGACTTTGCCTTTGCTTCTGCGGGCCTCTTAGACAGACCCATAATAGCTTTCATGAGCCATATGCTTTAGTCTTCATTCTGCCTTGAAGATTTCCTTCAAAGAAAGTAGATAAGATGGTTTATACTATAAAAGTATTTATGGACAAAGCATGACTCAAAACTAAATTTACAAAATATTCATAAAACACTTAAAGGTATATTCTACTCATGCAAATTATGCACATGTCTTAATGAGCTTCCAACTTTTTAACACCTTTGTTAAATTTTCTTCATGACATCAATAAACGTAACCCAAAATGACTTCTAGAAAAAGGGGGCAGTTGTCAATGTGTGGCAGGGAAACCCACATTCCTAGATGTCTGAATGCCATATCCGGGTGCCAGCCTGAGTCCTGGATACTCCATTTCCCATTCACTTCCAATGAATGTACCTGAGAGGTAGCAGCTACTAGTCTGAGTACTTGACCTTCTGGCTCCTAGCTTCAGCCTAGTGTTCATTGTTGCAGACACTTAGGAACTGAAGCAGAAGATAGATCTGTCTCTCTCTACATGCCACTCTGCCCTTCAAACGAATAGATCTTAACAAGAATTCCAGGCAAAAAAAACCCCTAACTTTCTGAATACTTAGTATGTTCTCATCATTCTAATTGCCAAACACAGGGATTCTTTCAGAAATCCATTATCTATACTTACAAGTGAAACAGTGACTTTTTTCAGGCCATGGTCCTATGATGTGACAGTCAGATCCAATTTCCCGTTCTATTGATGTCAGTATTCTTTCAGTTCTAGGAGTTGCGTATCCCTGGGGGTTTCAAACATTTTTATGGGCAGTGGCAATAAAATTGGAATATTTACATAATTTCCCAAGGGAACCATTAAAAATAAGAAAACATATGGAGCCCATAAGTTTAGAATTATTTACCAAAGAGCATTTTTCTTCCTGAAGGATTACCTTGTACTTCCATGTACTACAAAGAACAATTTTCATTCTAATACAAGGTAGCAAATTCTAACTGAAGGATGACAAGGTGAGTTTTGGAATAGATTACTGCATGAAATCATCAGAAGTTCCGAACTGATGGAATTCAAAACACCCCAAGCCTATTAGGCAATCTTCAGAAAGTTCCTGCAAAACAGATGTTATCTAAAGTTGCACTTGCAGTGCAAATAGTTTTTGCACCAAAATGAACTTCCCTTTGAATTCAATTTTCCATGAACTTTTTAAAGTTTCTTCATAATTGTTTCCCAGATCAATAATTTGACTTATACAACAACCATAGCATGGCCCCAAGTGACAGTTACCCAATCAACCCTATTGGTGGTACGTCAAATTCCTAGCACTAAAAAAAACAAAATAGTTTGGATTTTGGTGATCACCACAATGCTCGAGAGGAAACAATCAGTCTTTATACCACACATTTGATTTTAGCTTTCTGCTATGGCTAAACTGATCATATTAAGGATTGTGTAGATGATTTGGATGAAAAAACCTGTATGAGAATGCTTACGAGAGACTGAACTCAATGATCTAGATTAGACTTTCCTTTTCATTGGGCATTTTTGCTACAGGAAATTAGTTTTATTGATGGCCTTTTCTGAAAGTCAAGGATGTCTGTTAAGAAGACTTGTTTGCTTAACAGGCAGCACAGTTTTGCTTTATAATCCCTGCAATGTGTGACCCTAACTCCTGGACCCTACTGGCTTTCACACTCCATATATTTTTGAGTTTTTTGTGCATCCTTGTAGTAGACTCCTTAAACCAGTGAGTTTCAGATTAGAACGTAGCCCACACAATAAAACAACTAAAAGTCTGAGTGAACCTTTGTTGATGGCTCCTGGGTGCCAAGCATCCTACAGACACCAGCCTAGTGAGCTCTCTTGGCAGTCCCTTATTCTTTCCACATTTAAAAAAAAATTGAAAGGTGTGTCAGAGATGCAGTGAGAGATTTTCTTCTACCTGCTGTTTGCTCTCCCCAGCCCCCGCCGTCGTAGCCACAATGGCCAGAAGAGGTTGGATCAAGCCAAAGCCAAGAGGCTCATCCCGGTCTTCCAAGTGGAGACCATTTTCCTTCTTGGACCATCTTCCACCACTTTGATCTAGTTCTCTGTAATCGAATTGACAGAGGTTGTGGCAACCAATACTAAGAGCAACATGCATGTGAGAGACCAGTATTGCAGACAATGGTTTAAGCCGCTGCTCTACAATGTCAGTTCCCATTAATTTTTAAAACAAGGAATGTGTAGGATGGAATAGCTGTTAAACTCCCAGAAGATGAAGTTTCCCGCCAGATTATCTCTCCTCTTAAGCCAGATCTGGAAAAAAATAATGTGGAAACAATGGTCTTACCCACTTTCCTGTAGCCCTTGACCCTTTGTGCCCTGATCAAGTATTCAGATTATCAAAATAATTTTTAAAAGATGATCTAGAAATGTCTACTTATGGTGCCACAGGGATATGGTGTACAGATTTTTCAGATTGCAACCTAAGGCAATTCCCCTTCTGCTCACCTACTTGATTTTCAAGAGAAAATTATTTTTAAAACATTGAAAGGCAAATTTACAGAGAAAGAGTGGCTGCAGTGGCCGGAGCCAAACCAATTAGAAGCCAGGAGACTCTTCTTGGTCTCTCGTGCAAGTACATGGTCCCAAGGCTTTGCACCTTCCTCTACAGCTTTCCTAGGCCACAAACAGGGAACTGGGTAGAAAGTGGAACAGCTGGGACATGAACTGGTGCCCATATGGGATGCCAGCAAATGCAAGGTGAGGGTTTAGCAACTGAGTTGTCACACTGGGCCCTCTAGGGAAAGCCTTTACCCATTCCCTTTTTGAACAGTGGCCAGTGTTTGTAGTGACTTGAGACAAAGCAAGGACAAACCTTGCTGTGACTTGCTTTTCTCCAGATGAGATTTCCCTTGGCTGAATAGATTGCATTCCTGCTTTTGTGAACACCAGTAAAACCCCTCACCACTATTTACATATTTTTAGCAGAGACTGTATCTAATTTTTATTGCCTTACCCTCTAACGTATTGTCTCATACAGTAGCTATGTACTATGAATACTTGTGAAGTGAACTTGATTCTATAAAACTTTCCCTACCTCACTGGAATGCTAAATACCTAACATAGGTAAAGGTTCTCATTTTATACTGAAGGGTGAGGTTAAGAGAAATGGTTTCACAAAAGTTCTGAGATCTGGTTACCTTTAAGGAAGTGCAGACACTCCCTGTTGCAAGAAGCACATCAGAGGTTTAAAAGTTCTGGCAACATCATCTTGATTTTCATGGGAGATAGATACTCAAGTGACAATTCATCCTTAATTTCTGAAACACATTTTGCTGTGACTTCTGAAATACATATCATAAATATATGAAGTCCATGAAGCTAACAGAACACATTCATACAACTTAAGGAAAACCATAATACAAATGCTTGTGCAACCACCAACAACTTAATTACCACCAAGCTAAGAAGGATTTAAAATATGGCTGGTGAAGTGACTATCTGACTTACACTCCAGTGTCCATGAACATGATTTCTTAGGAGGGCACACAAAGGAAAGTACTTCAGACAGAGAAGTAGCATTAATGAGATTGAAGGTATTGCATTCACAGATTAAGGAGAGCAGATTTTCTATTACTATGGCACATTGAGAAGCAGTTTCTTATCTCAGAAGGATGGCTGGCTGCTCTAGAACTTCTAGATTAAACAGCTGAATAGAAGCAAACATTGGGTGTTGGGTGATGGTAGTGGTGATAAACTTGGACTATAAATTGAAAATTATGGGTCTGTCACATTAAGTTCATGGTACCAAACAATGAACTCTAGCATTCGAGAAAATTCAGGGAGCTAGAGATTAAGTTAGCAAGAATCATTGAAATACTGATAATCCCTACCAAACATAAAAAAGATATAGTGATTGATAGGTTGCTAATTAGTATTACAAATTAACATCAATTACGGCTTGACGTTTCTGTTTTCTCAAAGAACTGTCATGAGACACGCTGTGTTTATGACTGTCTGAACTTGGCAATGAATCGAGGTAAACAACTGTCCTAACATTAACGTTCCTACCTCTGTTTGCCGAATGAATCCTTTGGAAGGTGGCAATTTGGACGGAATGCTCCTCCACTGGAAAGCTGTGTAGAATTCTCTTTATTTCCCCATGTTTAAAATCAGAAGACCAACGGAATGGAAACATAGAATTAACCTGATTGTGGCATAAAGCGTTCTAGAGGGACGTCCTCTCATCCTCCCTGTCTTCATGGAGAATCAAACGTGATTTGTGTTATGTGGAGATGATTACTGATGGGTAATTATTCTAAAATACATCTTTTCAACTCCTGTGCATGGCAATCAAGGAAGATTGTGAGAGGTTAGGCATTACATTACCAGGGTTATCAGCAGCATATAATTTCTTAATTATGCATAAAAATGAATAGCAAATACCTACTGAAGGAGATCCTGGATTTTTCTTTGTGAAATGAAATCCGGAGTACATTCAGGCTTCTGCGTCTTAGTAGAAAATGTGTGCTTAAAGTGTCAGAAGCAAAGATTGTTCATACTTGTAGTGAATGTGATGGAACTTTCGTCCTCTCATCTCTGTAATGGGAATTGTGATGCTCACTTTCTTCTCAGGGTGGTGTGTGTTACAGCCCATAGTATCAAGTCTACTTCTGGTGATGTCTGGCTTTCAATAGGAATGCTAGCTTTTTATTAGGACTGTTCTTGGCCATAGTATAAATATTACTAATAAATATTACTAATTGCTAGTATGATATTACTAGTAATAAATATTACTAATATCTTTGGCTAGAGTCGCATCTATTTTGGATAGAAGTAAATTAAACCCAGCTCATGCTATTCATTTCATAATTACACCACTGACACATAAGATGGGTATTTTTGTTTGCATCCTACGCGTGAGACCCTGTGTTGGAGTATTAGTCCTATTTTAGGTCCCAGCTTCTGGCCGGCAGGGGGGAGTGCAGTGCTGGTTCAGTGCTGACTCCAGAGGCATGGCTTCCTGCCTCTCCAGAAAACTGCACGTTGAGTCCAGGTCCCCTGGTCGGACCTTACTGAGCCCTGGTTCTTGATAGTATCACAGCAGTGAATGAGGACATGCAAGGTGTCACTTAGTCTTTCTATGAAGTAAAATGCAAACAAATATTTAAGTAAAAAGAAAAAAATTTAGATTGCTAAGTTCAGTATTTTAAGATGACCATGAGAGCGACCTGTTATGCCCAGTTTGTGAAGATAGCTTTTACTTAACCTAGCCTCAGTTATTCCTCAAGTTTCTTTGAAGTGGCATGTGCCATAGGAATGTGTGATTAGCTTAAAATGACATCATGTGTTTATTTGCACATCCCAACACTCTATCCTATAATTTGGGAGGGAAACTTGTAGTTTGTTTGATCTGTTATGAAGGCTTGTCAAGAACAGATGAAGTTCTGTGAATTGTTTCTATTTGTGTTACTTTCTTCTATAGCAATAAGGCATAACATTCTGAATCCTTTCTGTTTTAAAAAAATCTCAAATACGTATCATGCATTTTAATATCTTCTGAAAAGTGTAATTAATGATAGTTACTTACATTCATGAGCATGCACTATATTTTGAAACATACACATAAGTACACAAATGCATATGAAATATGTACTGGTCAAATCAGTATACTGCTTCCCCATCTTGTGTTTGCTGCAAAAGCATACTGGGTTATTGGGAAGTATATGTAGGTCTTCTGTCATGCTATGGAATGCTTGTGGTGTGCTCCTTCAACTGGAATTGAGCACACATTTGTTGACCCTCTTCTATCCCATCTCCACCATTTTCATGCTCTGGCAATACTATTATATATTGAGATTGGTACATGTTAGGATTCACCGATAAAGGAGGGCATAGTTTTTTTTTTTTTTTTTTTTTGTCTTCTGACATATTTCATTTAACAATAGTCCTCCTTCATCCACATTGCTATACATTCTAGGATCAATAGTATTCCATTGTGTATATGTACCACATTCTCTCTATGCATCCATGTGTTGGTTAAGCCTTGATTGACTGTTGCGAATCATGCTGCAGTGAACGCGGCAGTCTGCATCCCTCCTGGTTGTTTGCCATTCCAAGCAGTTCCTCGAGGAGACTTCAAGCTCTTATCTGCTTGGGTGGCTGCTTGGGTAGTGACAAAGCTCTCCAGCTTCAGAGGCAGGTATGTAAGCAGTGACAGAGTTCATCTCCATTGGCCTTTCGCTTGCCTTTGAGGGAGAGGATGATAGACTTTCAAGACATTTTTAGCTAAATTGCTGTTTGTCTTGCCCCACTCTGCCAGGACAACATAAACAGGGGTGAGCTAATAGGCACCCATGTAGTTTTCTGCTTCCAGGACAGGAGAGTCTGTCAGTTCCATAAAACTCAGGACTGGATGATTAGGAAGTTACCGTAAGTGTGGCACTATATAGATTTGCAAACTTAGCCTTGCTGGCTTTCGTCCACGGCAAGGATACCATCATCACATATGAATTATTGCAATGAACTGTGACTGTTAAAAATACGCAAATAGAACAAACTGGATGTTGATGTGATAGTGCCTTCAATGCCAAAACTAGTAATAAAACGTTTTACAGAAAAATTCAAGTCATGGAAGATTATTTGCAACATAATTTCTGATCACCAGAAATAAATAACCTAGTTTTATAAATAACCTAGTTTTGAACTGCAGGCCTCTACAAAAGCACAGTAACAACCAGGTTATGAACATGTAAAAAGAAAATCAGTCTTGTAAAGTTGAATTTCAGCCAGTCCAATAAGTTAGATACATAAATATATCTAAGAATACTGTCTAAAAGCACACAGTTCCACTACCGATTATTAGAACTAAATCCTTCAGGATGAAAATACACAGGTATATATCTTCAAACTAGATATTGGTTCACACTTGCATTTTACCTTCAATTCTATGTTCACATTTCAATTAGGACTAAGATCACAAGGCAGTGCCTAGCTGAACTCAAATGTGTGAGTGCCAGATGAGAAAACTTTACAAAACCAGAGACTTCTGTACATCTATGCCATCACAAGTTTCTCCATACACGTCAACAAGACATTTCAAATTTAGATGCCTAGTACAAACCCAGACAGAATGGAAACCTAAAACTTAAATACAATGTTTGATAGCAATTTTCAATAGTATTGGAAAGCCATTTGTTCATTTATTCCAGGTAGGAGACCAATCCATTTTTTTTTCAATTTTCTGTTGTATCCTTGTAGTCTTGTATAGCCCAAGGTCAAAACAAAGGGCACAGTAATCCCTTCTCTCTATTGTAACTTCATAAATTGCAGGTGGTTGAAAATAAATTGTTCCTGAGTGTTGCAAAAGACCTGGGTCATGAGCCTCCACTCCGATCCACTGAGGAAGAAAGTTGAATATGAGTCTTTGGGGCAACTGAGCTGTCAAATGGCTTCAATCCTGAAGTTTATTCTCACTTTTTGATTTTAGATGAAATCAAGGGGGAATCATTTAAAAAGGCAAAAAAAAAAAAAAAAAGGGAATAGATCAGGAAGAGGCCGGAATAAGGAATCTTTAATCCAAACAATGGGTGCCAACTGTGCATTTGGAGATGGGGGAACTGTGGCCCTCAGAAAGAAAGGTGAAAGGCCACATGCCTGGACAGGTTCTCGGATGATGCTCCAACGCCAAGACTTCTATCTTGAGCTCTCATGTTCTCGTGTTAGGTCCTATGGGACCATCAAATCTTTACTATCTTGGAGCATGTCTGGGCTTGGCATGTGGTTAAAGTAAATCCAGGAAGGAACCTTGCATGATTTGAACACAAAAGGCATAGAAGTTGAGATTTCTGAAATAGTATTGCATGGTATCATGACTTAGCTCAAACTCCAGAATCTAGTAAGTAATGTCAGTGAAAAGTTCTGAGTTCTTTGCAAACAGCCAATTTTACAGGCAACCTTTTGAAGCCTGACATTTAAGAACTATTGCTGTCCTTTCTGTGTTCACTTAATGGAGATGTGAAATCTGTTTTTAATTTATGTAATGTGATACTGTAAAAAAGGAGAAACAGGCATTGAGATCTTCATGCCTTGCAGCTTTAGACTTTTATAAGCCAATTTATTATGGGTATCAAACCTATGGTAGGACTTTGCTTGTATAAACTTTTGTCAGTGCCTTCAATGTTCTGTTCTGTAGCATAGAGGTAAGGATAGAGACAAGACAAAAGGCTACATGACAGGAGAGATGAAGCCTGTCAGAGAAACCAGTATTGTGTTCAGTTTCCTTGGTGGTAGTTACTGTACGTTAGAGTTCTCTGGCTTTGGCATGCTTCAGCATCATCCAGTGGATTTGCTAAGATGCATTCCTGGGTCCTACACCTGCAGATCAGACTGTGAGGCCTATGGTGGAGCTAACATTAAGCAGTTTGAACATTGTCCTTACTCTCTCCATAATACCAGTGATGCCGATGCTAGTAGATCTTGAAGTACACTTGAAGGTACATGGTCTTTAAAAAGAAATATTTGAAAGTTTCAGAGAGATTGGCTGTAGGAATCAGCTGAGATTTGTGCATGTGCTTTAGTATCTGACCTTCTATTTCCTCATCTAGAAAATCAGAAAGTCAATAGGACCTCACAGAATTCTCATAATGATGGCAGTAACCATATGTAGAAGCAGCCAGCGTTAAGTCCAGAACATAGTAATGCCCAATTAATATTAATGTTGTTTTTCTTAGAGCTTCTTGCCTGTAAAGGTGGAAGAACATGGCAAATGGAGAATAAAATGAGACATCAGATTGTTAGAAATTGGAAAGTGGTTGATCTCTTGGCTTATAATTGAATCAGATTTATTCTGTTCTTTTTATAATGACTAGTGAGAGCTCCATGTAGTGGCCTAGAAGCCTAATACATTAGTGACAGAAAATCTATAAAATGGACTCATATTTCCAAATGCAAGAGAAATGTCTTAGATGTTAAAGGCAGCAGGGAGTATATGGATAGTAAATAGTCCTATAAAATTTTTAGTGACTTACAGTGGGTCTAGTTGCCCCAACTTTCCAGAAATCATATGCCCTTAGATGTCTTGGGATCTGATAAAATGAAAATGTGGAAAGAGTGAAATTGGGGGATTCAATTTTAATTCCTGATCCACCCTGAAACAATGAATCTTGATCTTGAAAAGGTCACATAACCTTCCCCTAACACACACACACACACGCACACACACACTCACTCACTCAGCTAATGTGACTTTAAACTTAGAAAAATCATACTTTATTAAAAATCACATTTGTTTGAAGATGAGGTCTTACATGCTAAGTATCTGCATTCATTCTGTAAATCTGGGGAAATACAGCTGCTAGTGCAATGTTGGTGTGATTCTAAGTACCCCTGGAGACAGTCCTGCTGAGTTCCCATTCATTCTTACCTGATGGCTAATATTCTCTGTTCACAGCAGAGCATTCCAAGAAGTGTGGGTTGCCAAATCCTCCCTGAAGGTTAAAATTTCATTATACACATGGCCTCTGTTCATTGCCACATCCACTACTGGCACATCCATGTAGTGAGTTCCAAAAATATTTGTAGAGTGAATGGCAAACAATTCAGTAATACAGGCCTAAGAAGGTTATCCCAGAGAGCCTATACAAATCAAATTGTGAAAATGTTACCCTGCTTGATTCTTTGTAGATATAGCCCTGATTTCTTCTCGGGCCTGAAGGATAATTACAATAATCATTCATGTCTCCATGTGGAAATAAAGTGTAACACTCTTAGTTTCCCAAGGTGCATTGAGTGTGCACACTTCATTTTACAAAGGTTAATATGAATGATTAGTAGCTGTACCACAAGGATAATACAAAATAGAGGTAAAATGGAAGCAGTGGGAAGTAAGATATTCTTTTCCATTATGATCCAGCAAAAATGCACAGTAGAAGACCCTTCTTTAAGACATAATCGGTGCCAAGGAGACTGTACCAACAGATTTGATTCAGAAGTGCTTTCCTCTTTCTCTTAATTCATTCTGTCATTAAAAGAACTTTGAGAATAAAATGTGCATGGTATTGCAATAAGTGGTGTGAGTGAATAATGCATACGGCATTTGCTACCTACAAGAACAGTACAGTGTGTTGCAGACAAAGGCATATGCATACTGATCTACGTATGGGTACTTGGTGGTTCCAATGCTAAGTAAGGAGAATTCCAAAGTTTCTGAAACGAAGGATAAGAACTGGGATAGTGGTTTGGTTGCAAACACATGGGGATTGCAGAATATTTCATTCTCTGCTCGTGAATGAATCTTTTTAAAGTGGCTATGAAAATGAAAGCACAGAGTTGCTGTTGGACTCATGAGAAGTCTGTCCATTTGCCTAAGATTCAGGCACAAACTGGACAAGATAAGTCAATGTAGTTAACTATATCCAAGGCTACTTTGAAAGGTAAAATGGAGGGCCAACTGCCGAATAGACCAGAAGATGGAAGATCTCTGTTCTGCATCTGTCTCTGTATCTCTCTCAAAGCTTCATCCTTATAGAAGGAAAATAGATTATACTAACACCTATACTGTTCATTTCCTGTTCATTTCCAGTAACAGTTCTAAAGCATTAGCTTCCCTACATTTGAGCATGGAAAACTAAATCAGGTGGTTCCCCTGATGGTTCCCCTGATGGTGTATCTATGTATGATTGGATCAATGGCTGGAGACATTCAAGAAAGTGTAAAAATAAATGTTAAGTTAATACTTAGCTTGAAACTGAACATTCTAATCCTAACTGAACGAGACCCTGCCTAGGAACAGATTGCATGGGAACAGGAGAGATCTCTTGGGTTGTCCTATTCTTGCAAACTTTTCACATGATCAGAAAATTAAGGGTATCTCTCTAGGCTTCCTAGTTAATCACTTAAACTTTTGTCCAGAACTTCCATGGATTCAGTTCTTTCTGTCTTTGAGATGACTTCTAAACTTGACACATGCTTCTTTATCATCTAATTACATTTAGCTACCAAGGCATTCTATTGTATGGTTCATAAACCATTCTCACTTAACTCATTTGAGCTATGCAAGAAATATGCTCAGTGCTCATCCATATTTTTGCTTTGCAAATGAAGAATGAGGTTGAGTAAGCAGAACAGGGGAAAAGCAAAGGGTAGAAAGAGGAAGGAAGTCGCATGGAGATGAAGCAGTTATGAGAGGCATAACTGTCCAGTGGAGAGTTGAGCCTCAATGGTGACCTGTTAGGGTCACAACTTGTTCTGTCTTCCTTCAGAGCACCCAAAGGTCAAAGTCTTCACTGAACTTGGGGTAGTCAGAACATGATTGGTTCTCTGGTCTTTATTCCATCTCTCAGCCTCGCGTTACCTGGAATGTTAACCCCTTTTCTTGGTGAACGTCATCTTTGGCAAAGCATGCCTTAGCATGAGAGGCATGGGGCATATGATGGGGCAAAAAAGTAAATTCTAATTTAAGAATAAATCTGTACAATGAAACATGAGCGGAGAGTGGTGATGGAAACATGCATAAAATGCCAAATATAGGCCGTATGACCATTGATGACAACCTAGATGTATAATTCCATGAACAAATGTGTTGTGATGTGTATTCTTATCTTGAACTCTTCAAATCTGCATGTATTCTTTCTTTGACTTCCTTTCTTCTTACATATTCAAAATATATGCAAAAACTTACTAATGATACATACCAAGAACAGATGAGTCCCAGGAAACTGCTCAGTGAGCATAAGGTAAAGTACATAAATAATAACCTGATGCTACTGCTCTTTGTTATTTGTGTTAGAATTCAGGGCCTATATTATCCTTAAACTCATGTTTCTCAATCAGAATATAAAATTAAGATGAATATCTTAGCTTGCTAAATCTTCACTTCTGTTTTCTCTCTACTGCCCTTTACTTGCAAGGTAAAATGTCGCACAGATAGGGGAGTGCATCTTGCAGATCCTTATGTCAAAGCTGGTGTATGTCTTCACATGCAAAGGCAGAAACGTAGCAGGGGGGTGTCGTTTTCCAGATACTGCATCTCAAAGCATCTCAGTGTAAGTCACCTACAGACTTCGCACCTTTCTCATCCTCTTTCTATCCTCATCCCTTCTCAGCATCATTTCCTCTTTTTAATCTCTCTTCCATACGTCTTTAATGTGAAATAGTCCAGAGGTAATTGTTAACTAATGGCAACCTAAGGAGCTAATCTGAAATGAAGTAGAATTGGATTACCTAAGGAGAAAAATGCAAGAGGGTCAACACGTTATGGAATTATTCATTATGAATACAAATGAGAGTTGAAAAACGTTGGGGCAAACTTACAGATGAAGAGATCTAAAAAAAGGATCCACCACCACAGGGAAAGAATGTCTTAGTGACTGGCAATGAGTGAGGTTAGGGACATGAGAGAATATGCTGAGGGTCTCTTCTTAGACTGCGGTCTGGAAGCTGGAATCCTGCTAACAGCATGGATCTGATGGATGATTCCCTCAGTGGATGGATGTGGAAGCCAGGATGGTTGAAAAACTGTAATCAACAGACAGTCATACCTAGTACAGAAAACAACTGGGATTCATTAGGGGCAGCACTTCCAGGGCTGACATGTTGTGGTACAGTATGCAAAGCTGCTGCAACACACCATTTTTAAAGGTTTATTTACTTCTATTTGAAAGGAACGTTTCTACAAAGAAGAGGAAGAGAGAGCCTTCCATTCACTGGTTCACCTCCAGGATGGCTGAGATGATTCTAAGCCAGGATCTTCTTTTGGGTCTCTTACAAGAGTGCAGGGTCCCAAACACTTTGGCTATCCTCCACTTCTTTCCTAGGCCATAAGCAGGCAGCAGCTGGATTTGAAGTGGAGGATCCAGAACACAAAACCCTCCCCATTTGGGTTGACAGGACCACAGCCAGAGGATTAGCTTATTATGTCACTGTGCCAGCCCCAGAAGTGGACACATTCTATGATAGCTTGATTCCTCTGTGGCAACATGGATTATTAACCAGAAAAATGTCTTTTTTTTCCATTAATTTGAGTGATGAAACAAGTTTACTGTAGAAAATAATAGAACTTATAGACTAGATATTTTTAGAATTCTTATCTCTATTTGTTCATGCATTCTGAGCCCAATTCTACCACAATACAGTGGCCAGGGTCCCTAGGAGCCATTCTTAAAATATCAGCATTTATTATTTAACAACTTTTCTAAAATTCATGGTTCTATTTTAGGCAAACAATTAAATCTTTGATCATTTACGTACTCATAGTGGCCCAGAAGCAATCATTCTAAATGCCAGTTCTTATATAATCCTGAGATCATAAATAAAAGAAATGTAGGATTCAAGCTTGGAGGAACATACCTAGCCAGATGGAATTTTGCTTTGTTTTATTTTTGAACAAAATCTGTTGTACATCTTAATTCTTCTATTGGTTCACATTTAGGCCTCGTGTCCCTAAAGGAAAAATTTAGAGATCTGTGCCTGAGAGATTTTGCTAAAGAAAATTACATTATATTGCTTTGCTTGATCTTTCCCAAGAGCCCCTCCTGTTGGGTTCTCTTACCATCTAATTTGGATTTCTTCCCACCTCTGAGGCTATTCCTTTGTTCTGTTTCCTTGCTCAGCAGTCTGTAGTCAGGGACCTTCCAAGACTCATGTCCCAGTCAACCCTTGATTCTATTCAATTCCTTTACTGTCTGACGGATCCCAAGTCTGTCTCCACAATCCAGAAAACATACACCTGAAATAGGTTCATCATTTAGTATGCTTCCGTTGAGAGTTAAAAAGCATTGAAAAACAAACTTGGCCACAATTAAATGGTAATTTCCTCAGCTAAAATTCCTGGAGTTACCCTTGACTTTGTCCCATGCAGTCCATGGGAACTGACCTGCTGGCTTCAGTGAAAGATCGATCTAGACCTCCACCACCTGTGCCCTCCACTGTTGGGAGCTCCTTCTGGAGCAACATCACCAGTAATCAGACTGCCTCTTTCTTTAGCCCTGATAGCTTGCAAAAAGCCAGACTGAAATAATCATGTTTTATTCTAATCTGTTCCAATACCTGTGACTTGCATACTCAAGAGGATGTTATCTGGTCTCATGTATATACAGCGTTTGTTCACCTTTTAAGTGCAATTCTTGCCACTTTTCCTATCACTTAATGCACTCCAGCTTTAATGGTGTCCTTGATGTTTTTATGACATCTCCTATGCACACACAGTCCTTCTTGAAAATCCTTCCCCTAGGAACATGACTTCCATCTATAGGTTGTGTGGACCTCTACTTAAATGTCACCTCAACAGAGTCCCTATCTGAGCAGCCACTACACTTTCACAGGAAAAACCCTGACTAGGAGAGTTGGCACATAAAAATTGTCACTCAAAGAAGGACCATGGTCCCATGTCAAGAAGTGGACAGTCAGATTGAGCCACAACAAACAATAGTATGTTGAGAATGGTCGAAGGCCCACCCTTCCCACAGACATGCTTTGAGAAGGCAGGTACTTGGTCTAACAGAACTATTGTTTGGGAGACAGTGTGTCTGCATCTACCTGTACTTCATTCTTGCCTCCAGTGGTCTTGGAAAGAGGATCTCCTCTCCTGTTGGCTGCTGTAATTAGCATATTATCCTGTCACTGTTCCCATTTGGTTTGCTAAACCATTCTGAACATCCTAGACACGTTGCTGATGCAAGATTGAAAAAGATCACATTTCATGCCTGTCTTCAGCAGGTTTCCTAGAAGCAGAGCCTGAGATAGGGATTTGAATGCTGGTAATTAATTGGAAAACTTCTCTTAGGAGAAAGGAATGGTAGGATGGGGCAGCAAGAGGAGGAAGGTCAGGATATGGTAATAAATATGCGGCCTACGCTGAGGTTGAAATGGTCTGACCCTACAGGAGGGAGGTCTGGAGAATAGAAGGAACCCAACCAACCCTGGACCCACCTCTTATCAAGCAACTGCAGCCAGTCTCCAGAAATTGTGTGGAGAGACTCCCACAGGCGATGGGCCCTGCCCAACTTTGGGAAGGAGACAGTGATCTGTGAACCCTGAACAGTCACAGTGACTGTGGGATGGGTGCGCCAAGCGGGAAGTTACAACCCTTGTTATTAGCCACCATGCCAGAGTTGCTTTCCTAAGACAAATTGTCCAATCGGAGCAGGAATCTTCCCATTTGAGGGAAAGAAACTCTTTCAATTTCTGGTCTTAATATATTTCTAATATAATTACCCTTCATTGCTTTAGGTTCAGTGTAAATATTAACTCATTTAATGCTATAAGCAGTACAAGAACATTTTAAGTGCTATTTTTGCACTTCACCTGTGAGAAAAACCTAGGTGATTTATCCAAAGTACACAACAGAGGTTCCAGTAGAGCTGTCTGGCTCCAGAGTGGTTTTTACCTACAAGAAATCAACTGAATGACTGCAACTTTGAGGTGCCCAGATGATGCTGGGCACACTGTAGGTGCCAGTTTTATGCTGCCTAAATGAATCAAAGCAAATCAAAAGAAACAATCATGTGAAGTACAGTTTTTTTTTTTAATCTTGTGAAGATTAGCTTTAGCTGTTCAATACAACCTCACAAAGCTTAATGGCTTCAGCCAACTTGCATTAGATTTTTTTTTAAGATTTATTCATTTTTTATTACAGCCAGATATACAGAGGAGGAGAGACAGAGAGGAAGATCCTCCGTCCGATGTTTCACTCCCCAAGTGAGCCGCAACGGGCCGGTATGCACCAGTCCGATGCCAAGAGCCAGGAACCTCTTCTGGGTCTCCCACGCGGGTGCAGGGTCCCAATGCATTGGGCCGTCCTCGACTGCTTTCCCAGGCCACAAGCAGGGAGCTGGATGGGAAGTGGAGCTGCCGGGATTAGAACCGGCGCCCATATGGGATCCCGGGGCTTTCAAGGCGAGCACCTTAGCCGCTAGGCCACGCCGCCGGGCCCAACTTGCATTAGATTTTACTCCCACTGGTTAGCTCCCTGGGTAGGGATGATTAGGTTCAATTCCATATTCCGTGGTTAGTGGCTCATTACACTAGGCAGGTCTACCTCTCAAGATACTTATCTGAAAGTTTCAGTGTTGGGATCTGGTATTATATCTGTTTCTTCTCAACTAGCCAGTTAAGTTAGAACCAGTAACGCAGTGCCTTGGAGGGTTACAAGATTACTTCAAGCATACAAGGGATTTTAAAGCAAAAAAAGTTTTGACACATTATCCGATCTGTATATAACTGGCCAAAGCAAGTCACAGCTCCCCCTCAGATTCAAACTTAAGTGCACGTTATATTTTGATGGAATTATGAAACAAAAAATTACAAAGGAACAAAAAAACCGGGAAGGAAATAATTCGTAAGCATTTTGATTTTGCCATGTTTTCACTCTGTTTCTTGTAATTATTCACAAATATGCGATGTAAATACTTCCCATTTTGTGCTTTCACATCTAAAATTTCAAGAATATTATACCAAGAAATTTAGATATTATCAGTTAGTTTCCAAAAAAATCAATGCACTATCTAAACAGGTTTGGCTCTTGCTGCCTTTTCGTTCAAACTTTTCTGAAGATTAAAGCAGCATCAGTACAATCCCAGACTATTATTTCAGGTAAAGTTCAAGTAGAATAAAATGCTACACTGTGATGCTTCAATATCACATGCTTCCTGAGTGACCACTCTCAATGTCTCTTCCCTAGTGATATTCCTGCATGGGATGATGTTGTATGTAGTGTTCTCCACTCTGTGATTTCAGTGAACACTAAAGGGATTTGGAGGAATATACAAATATTTTTACTTCATTTAAAAGATACATAGTAGTCCTCCTGAAGTTGAGGACAGCACCATATTTTTTTTTCATACATTCTAGCACATAGAAAGGAATGAAAAGGAAAAATGGTTAGGAATGATCAAGAATCACTGGATACACCAGAAAAGGTACCTTCGCATTATAGCAGAGAAATGAGCATTTGTTCAGTAAATGGTTCTGTATTCATCCATATACACATGACAACAATTCATCTTGCATCCTAATGCAATATTGTACACATGCATGTGCACACGCAAACACAAGCTCACTCCATTCTGGATAGACCCATAGTTCTAGAAGAAAAAAGTAAGTTTAACAAATTTTGTCCAAAATGTTGCAAAATGTTGAAGTATAATTCCCAAAAGAATTAAAGTATTCCCGATCAAATACTTTCAGGTGCTGGTATTTGGTACAGCAGAAAAAATTGGGTACAAAATAGACTAAATATAGATGACCAACTCCCACCTTCCTATCCAACTTCCTGAAAAGGTCCCACACCCTGGGAGGCAGCAGGTGATGGTTCAAATGCTTTTGTCCTTGCCAGACATGTGAGAGACCTGTATTGAGTTCATGGCTACTGGCTTCAGCCTGAACCATTCCTGACTGTTGTGACGATTTGGAGAGTAAGCCAGAAGATGAAAGGATCAATTAAAAGGATCAATTAATCTCTCTCTCTCTCTCTCCTCTCTCTCTTCTCTCTCTTTCTCCTTAGAGAATCAGATACCAAAGACTTAAAGTAATTTTTCAAATCATTGTTATACTGAAAAATCATGTGAAAATCAACACAAGCATTTTTTTAAAGATTTATTTATTTTATTACAGTCAGATATACAGAGAGGAGGAGAGACAGAGAGGAAGATCTTCCGTCTGATGATTCACTCCCCAAGTGACCGCAATGGCCAGTGCTGTGCTGATCTGAAACCGGCAACTAGGAACCTCTTCCGGGTCTCTTACATGGATGCAGGGTCCCAAAGCACTGGGCCATCCTCAACTGCTTTCCCAAGCCACAAGCAGGGAGCTGGATGGGACGTGAGGCTGCCGGGATTAGAACCGGCACCCATATGGGATCCCGGGGCATTTAAGGCGAGGACTTCAGCCGCTAGGCCATGCTGCCGGGCCCAACACAAGCATTTTTTGAATATTTTCATTACCTCTTAAACACGTTCTGTTGATGGTCACTCTTGATTGCTCTTCAAATTGCACATCTCTTTGCAACTTTTTCTCAATTTATCTGCTATGGGCATTCCATATACATGGACTAAAATGTGATCTTTGCAGGCTTTGTATTTGCTTAGCACTTTTCAAGGTTTATGCATGATGCAGCATGCATCAGTATTGGTACGTGTTCATTAAGGTCAATGGATATGTCCATTTTTTGGCTTATACATCTATCAGTTGATACTTGTGATGTTTCTGTTTTGGGGTATTATGAATCATGCTGCTGTTAACACAAGTCCAGGACATCTTGTATGTAAATGTTTTTGGTTATCTTCTATAGTAAGAGTATATAACTAAGTGTATGGCTGGGCCACATGGTAACTCTTCTTACCAGTTAGGAACTACCAGGCTGTTCTGCAATGCACTGAATTATTTTGCATTCCTCCTGTCCTCCTGCCCACCTGTAATGCAGCAGTCTTAGAATTTCTCTGGATCCTAGTCAATATGTATTATTATCTGATTTTGGTTCTGACATTCCACTGTGTCCAAAATGTTACACTTTTGTTTTCATTGCATTCCTTGATGTTTAATGATGGTGAGCATCTTTTCACATGCTTGGACTGGATCATATGTATTTCCAGTGAAATATTAAAAATTAGTTAAAAAGGACAGCACATTCAGCAAACATGTGAATAGCATTCACTAACACAATATCCAAGAAACAACCTACTGCTTTATTCCATTTATACCAATCCAAAGAAGCAAATTGGTAGTGAGAATCATGGGTGCGAGTGGGATTATTAAACAGGAGAGGTAAAACTACATTTCAGGCTCATGACAACATTCCATGCCTTGATCTTTGTCATGGTTACACCAGGGTCTACACATGAGTAGATTAATCTGGTGATATGCCCAGGATTGTGCGTTCTGCTCCATGCAATTACACTTCAACAAAGGTTTTATAATTTTGAAAGAAAGTTAATGAGAGATTCTCCTAGGTCAAAAAAGCCAGGAGTGATAGGAATAAAATTGGTTGTAGAAGGTAAGTCTTTTCAAGGAAATAGATTGCTTGGATTAGAACCTGAAACAGCCCTCTCTAAGCTGTTTGCGCATCATTTCTTAGTCAATTTGGTTTGAATTCAAATAATTTTTGTATTACAGCAGTTTTGATAGCTAAATTGCTTCCATGATTTGAAATCTGATATATTTAAAGGCAGGAAGAAAATAATTGCTATAATAAGTAAAAAAAAAAATCTTTCTGCCTCAAGCTTGCAATGATAAGAGGGCATTTAATGGAGCTTTTCCTTTAACTTTAAAAACACCCTGCATGGGAGAACCTTCTTTCCACAGAAATTAATGATCCATGATGAGTGCTCATGAATGGGGAACTAGTGTGCTACATGTAGGATTAGGATGCAAGTTGTAAGTGACCTAACAAATGCTATAAAAATCCAGTAGTGTTTACCCTAAGAAAAAAGAGCTAGAAATACACAAAATGAAGATGAAGATGGCAGAAGGCACAGTGTAGTAGTTAATGCTTACTATGAATGATAACTCTTTAATGGAGTCATTGGCTCTTACAAAGGCTAGAACAAAAAAGGAAGAAATGATTAGCGGCCCGGGAAGGGGTCTCACCCATCTATGTTCCCGGGGCAATCATTTGCTCCTGGGACTTAGATTCCCTGAAACTGCATGACATGCAAATTCCTTTGCATCCTGAGGGTGGGCTCCGGGCTGATGCTGGTAAGCAGGTGCATACAGAAGAGGAAGCTGCAGCTATGGGCTAGACACCATCAGGACCAGTCTGAGTTGAATCTCCTGTGGAACTCTGATGGAAAAATCAACCTCAGAGATGCTGTAACTGGAATTAAGGGGAGTGTTGGGCAACCTATAGGTTCCTCTGCACTCTTATCAACTAGACCTTGTTTATGGG